>NW_004955406.1:36296901-36329918 GCF_000276665.1 Chinchilla lanigera | reverse complement strand
AAAAGAAAAGAAAAGAAAAGAAAAGAAAAGAAAAGAAAAGAAAAGAAAGAAATTAATTAGTGGTATGTGCCATAAAAACTTGAATGACTACATGACTTAGTTCTCATCTTCAAGGAATTTATGAATGACCTGAACAAACAAGACATAAGCAAAGTGCTTAGTGCATATAAAATGTTAGAAGTCTGTAAAATAATTAGAAAATAGGGGCCATAGTGTAGTTCAGTGGTAGAGCATTTGCCTAGTGATTTATCACCACACACAGGAAAGGTGGCAGGAGAGACAGACAGAGACACAGAGAGGAAAGCAAACAAAGAAAAAGGAAACTGCACAAATTCTTAAAAGAAAATTGAAAGCAATTTACAGCAGCTGCTATGTACATAAGTAAAAGAAGAATAACCAAATACCCGAGGAAGTGGATGTAAAGGCAAAATAAAAGTAGGAATCGGGCGTGGTGGCGCACGCCTGTAATCCCAGCACTTGGGAGGCTGAGGCAGGAGGATTGGTGTGAGTTCCAGACCAGCTTGGGCTACAAAGTGAGCTCAAGGCCAGGCTGAACTGAGTAGAGAGAAAGACCCTCGCCCAAAAAAAGTACGAAAATAAGTTCAGTCAGGAATAGAATCTGTCCCTAATCTAGGCACCATAAGTACTGTTTCAGGTGTTGGAAATAGTCCACAATTTGGTTCCTTAGAGCTACGTTATTACTAGCGTGATTTGTAGTACACATGAGATAAAATCAAAGCAGTTACTGCTGAAACAGCTTTTCCTCCTGAATTCCCCTCTCCTGAGAGTCGCTCCAGGGCTCTCCCAGGGCAGGCACCCAGCCATTCCTACACTAATACCCTCGAAGCAGGGACAAGATTTAGCTTCCTAGTGTTCCTGTCAACGTCCTTAGTGTAAGCAAGCAGCAGACGTTAAGAAGAGCCAAGGTACTGGGACCCTAAAGCACAATTCTTTGCTGGTCTGTTTTATTCCAGAAATGAACTGAGATGGCACATGCCTGTAATCCCAGCACTCGGGAGGCTGAGGCAGGATGACTGTCACAAGTTCGAGGCCAGCCGAGGCCACAAAGTGAGCTCAAAGCCAGTCTGAACTGCATAGCGAGACCCCCATCTCAAAAAAGAAAGAAAAAAAAAAAAAAAAAAAAAGAACTGAGATCATCTGGAAGTGGAGAGAATGTGTTATCACTTGTGACAGTGTCACACACTAGAATAAGATACCTGGCCATGTAACTCCCTGGCTGGGGCTCTAATCTGAGCACTGGTTCTCAAAGGCACTAACCACCAGCTACTCTCGTAGTCACTGTTTGTGTCAAGTGAGATGAAATAAACGTGCCCAGCCCCAAGGAGCACAGTCCGCAGCTTCAAATGGTAGGGAGAGCTCTAAGTCAATAAAAGGAAAAATATACGAGAGGAACTCAACGAAATACAAAGGAAAAAATTCCAGGTGGTAGAATAGGCTGGTGAACTAGAAAAGAAATATTTTGGAGTAGATGAATGTGATGGTTTTTCCAGTGCTTTCTTTTACTGGGTATTTTTTAAGATGATTCCTACTGTTACCTGTTCCCCAGTTCAGAAATCTATGTAGAATTAAACCAACATCCTCACACGTCTAACCTAGCAAATTAACAGTCAAGCAATGAAGGGAAGTTCCTTTTAAGCACAATGCATTTCTGTTCATTTGCTGGGAATGTCAAGAAAGCGTTTTTGAACACGGTGGTTATTTTCACAGCAGGGTCATGGAGTTATATATAATTCTTTTTGAGATACTGCCTAATTATAGGCATGGCACCAGGTACAGAATTCCAGGTGTGCAGCAGACCCATCGTCTGAACACCAGTAATTAAAACACAAATTAAGAAGGTTCTAGGCAGGTGTGGTGGCATATGCCTGCAATCCCAGCACTTGGGAAACTGAGGCAGGAGTGCTGTGAGTTCAAGGACAGCCTGAACTATAGTGAGACTCTGTCTCAAAAAAGAAAAGAAGTCTGAGGAGCTAGCTCAGCAGCACAGCACCTGCCTGGCAAGTGCAAGGCTCTGAGTTCAATTCCTGTTCCAAAAAAAAAAGTTCTGGTGCCCTCCACCTTCTGAAATGCACACACAGATCTGCAGATAGAGAAGGGAAGGTGAAGGTGGAGGTAGTCCACCGGCCATACTCTGTGTTCCAAAAGGTGGCTTAACACAATTTCTTCCTTTCTATGGTGTATTTCAAAACTTTAAAAAAAAAAAAAAAAAACTGTTTAGAGGCTAAAACGTCCTTGATTCCTTTTTGGCTAGCTGCTTCAAGCAGGCAGTTGGCCAAAGGAAGAAAAATATGCCAGTGGCCCAATTGTCATTCACCAAAAATATAACTAAAATTAGGGCAGAAGTAAAGGTGAGGCCCCTAAGGATTGGTTAGTGATGGGAATTCTCTGGGTACAAAGGGTCCTGGGAGAATTCCTCAAGCCTGTTCCCCAGGGACGCACAGGAGGACTTGTCCCCTCACACAATTGGAACTCCCCGGAGATGAGTGTGGCCTTAGCCTATGCCTTCCAATGAACTCAAAACTGGGTTCACAGAAAAAGGTGGCAATGGCATGCAGAGCTCAGAAAATGATTTCTACGTAAAGAGTATTTGCATTGTGAAAATGTTTCAGGGGTGTATATTAGGAAATCTTTACACACAGCATGGGGACACTAGTAACTCCAACCGGACTTCCTGTCCTTGGTACCACAGATGGCATCCTCTCTCATCACCTGGGTTGGAGACACGTCCACACTCTTCTAGTGGCTGAATCACACTCTGGTACTTAGTACTGTCTCTGGTGCTAAATCCTAGGTACTTAGTACTTTCTTGATCACCATTGAAAGGAGCCAGTAATTACCTTTAATTCAGCTCCTTCACTTTATAGAACAAGAAACAGGGTGAATGAACTTGACTTACTTTTTTCTCTTTTCGTTCTTTGAATGTCATGGTTTGGCTCTGAAGTCCTCCCCATGTGTTGAAAGCTTGGTCCCCACGTGATTGCACTACTGACAGGGGGAAGGACCTTCGGGAGGTGGGTTCTAGTGGAAAGAAGGCAGACCCTGGGGCTGGGCGGTGGAAGTGGCTCCAGGGACCCTGGGCTCATTCTCTTTGCCTCCTGGCCACCACATGGTGAGCAGCATTCCTGCCACACGCTCCTGCTGCCACACCACAGACCAAAAAGTAACAGGGCCACCATAGACTGATGCCTCTGAAACCATGAGCCACAGTAAATCTCCCTTCTTTTAAGTTGACTGTCTCAGGTATTTTGTCATAGTGGCAGAAAGCTGGCTAATGATAATGTTGTCCCCATTTATTTCCTGCTCAGATCTCCCAGCCATGCATTCCATGATGCCCCCGGCTTCTTGGTGGTCCTTCCTGTTCTGGCTTCAACCCCAGGAGAACCACAGGTGCACCCCTCGTTGCCAGTGTCCCTGGAGGACCCCCTACATCTCGAACTAAGGGCCCAGACCAGAAAAGAGAGACAATACTATCATGGAGAGATACTGTTCACCAGTATTAGACAGAACAATTTTTTGCTTACTCTCATCAGTTAAAGGATGCTTCAAGGAAAAGATTTCAAATGGAAAAAACTACATGTGCTAGATTTTTGGCAATACCATATTTAGCTCTACTGCCATATGTATCCAGAGGGCCCACCTCATAATACATGTCCCATCACCTTCTCTTTCTTACTCTTTCTATTCCAGTTTCAGGGGGAAAAACATGCCGGCTATGACACTGTCCTACCCCCTTCCTGCCCAACACACACACACACACACACACACACACACACACCCCTGCATTCACCCCCTTCATGGGACAGAGCAGTGCCCCGTTGAATATCTCCCCAGAGGGGGAAGACTCAGGTCAGTCCCAAGCCAGGAGGTCTTCTTGCTGTCATTTGCCCTTTGTAAACTTTACAATTATTGGGTTTATAACCAAGTACGAGGATGAAACATAGCACCCCAAAATCTGGACGAGTTTATGCCTAGCATGGATATCCTGATATAAAGAATATACACGCCAACAGAGGCGGCGGAGAACATCCAGTGCCCAGTCATTTTCGTGTAAAGCGGGAGATGCTCTCTTCGTATTAAATGAGTGTTTTTCTAATGGAGATGAGGGGGGAGGACCCTCCATTTCCCTCTCAAGAAAGAAGGGAGGACGAGGGAGCTGTACTCCTCTCCTCCTCTCCGTTGCCTCTGGGTTTCCCACAATAGAAATCCTCAGTTTAAGTGGTTGGTTTGGTTTGTGTCTTATTCAAATGGGTAATAAATTCCAAGTGTGGAAACACAGAAAATGGGTATATTATTTATGGAAAGAACTTCTACATTTTCCATGTGTGTACACAGTTCCTGCAGGGAAAGTAGTCTTTAGAAACAGAGAAGAGCAGTACAGATCTCTGTGTTTTCACAGGTGTCTTTACAGCCTGCTGTGCGCATGCTTGCTCATGGGCGCTACATGCTTGCTCATGGCTACATGTTTACCTGTTCTGACAATGTGCTGTGTCCGCACCCTGAACTGGTAGGCTGTTTGTTGGAGTAGCTGCTTGATTTATGTCAAACAAGAAGGTAATTCAGCCAACTCATTAAGTCAGTTAACTTTTTAACTGAAGTACCAATGGTTTTTAGACCGTGTAGGAAGATATAATCCTAGACAAGGGTTGTAATAACACATCCATCACAGCACAGTTCAGTTTTCACACAGCTTGTCATGTACACTGCATTGCATTAGAGCATTAAGAAGCATTACAGGTAATCTTAGCACTTGGGAGGCTGAGACAAGAGGATCGCTACAAGTTCAAAGCCAGCCTGGGCTACAAAGTGAGTTCAAGAACAGCCTGAACTATATAGTGAGACCCTGTCTCAAAAAAAAAAAAACAATCACTATGGGATGGCCGGGGTTCTGACCACTGGAATACCAAAAATGCAGCAACATGAGCATAATATTTTAAAATCAGTTTGCCTAGTGTCCTAAT
Organism: Chinchilla lanigera; assembly: GCF_000276665.1. NCBI lineage: Eukaryota > Metazoa > Chordata > Mammalia > Rodentia > Chinchillidae > Chinchilla > Chinchilla lanigera. The sequence continues at coordinate 36,324,939 of NW_004955406.1, read as the reverse complement.
CTTAATGATGTAGCTTGTTATGCACAAATTAGAAAGCAAACAAGTTTCCAGGTCCAACACGCAGTACTTTTTTCGTATTATTTCTTTGGACCAATTAGGGCTCTTTCAATCTTGTAAATCTTTGTTGACAAAGACTTTCCCTAGAAGACAGCAAGCAGCAACCATAGCCCACGCGTAGGACAGCGCGTCTAACAGCGGCCCACCAGGGCCGACCCCCGCCTGCCAGCTGAGTGGCACTGGGCGGCGTTGCTCAGTTCTGCCCTGCAGTCCACGGAGCTGTGTCTGACCCCCAGTGGCTCCTCGGCAGTGGACGGGACACAGCAGTTCCAACTGAGGACACTGGGCCTCTTCCGCGTTACTATTTCAATTGCTCAAGAAGAGCTCAGAGTCTGGCTGTGAGGAGAAACTGCACCTTCTCCCTTACTGTAACTACCTGCCTGTAGGAGGGAATGGAAGAGGTGTACCCTAAGATCTGTGCACCCTAAGATGTCCTGTCTTCACGTTGCATTTAATATATTCCTTTATGTTATTTTCCATCCACAAAGACTCTGCACGTGCCCCCAGAACTTCTTCCATTGAGCGGTAACTCTAACTCAATCACTTCAAAAGACTTCTAATTAAAAAAAACAGTCACATTTTGACCTTCCACTTGTGGCAGTTCATAGAAATGCCCATTTGAAGAATGAGGTTTGGGCTGGAGCTGAATCTGGAGCTGGATCTAGGCATAGTGTTATTGCCTAGCGTGTGTGAGACCTTGGATTCCATCCTCCAAACCACAAAAATAAAGAATGAGGTTAGATTTCATTTCACAAAACATTGGCCTCGATGTACTTGCCTCAGCCTCAGGCTTCACACTCTTTCTCGGGGCAACGTGTGGCTTGATAGCGAGGGAAATGAAGCCTTGGAAGAGTCCAGAGCAGCCAGGCCATGGCTTGTCTCCTGCATGGTGCAGTCCCTGGCAGAAGGGCTTCCAGGTGAGAAGGAAACCATCCCCTCCCGCCTCCTCCCTGCGGGGAACCGACAGAGGTGGGAGCTGCAGAGCTGCTGCAGCCCCAACACCCACTTCCAAGAGTTGGAAGGGCTCTGGGTGTGCTTGGATACAGCCTGGATCCACAACTTAATCATTTTTGTTTTTTAAATGGGCAATGTTGGGCTTGCTCTTACCTTACCTTGTTACCTTAATCCTGGAATTCACATGGCCCATTACCTCAAGTATGAGTGCACAGTATTTTATGAGCTAGATGCACCAAGTTACTACTTCCTCAGTGTTCCTACCACTAAATGATCGCATCTTTGTTAGTTTCTTTCTTTTTTGGTACTGGGGATTGGATCCAGGGGTGCTCTGCCACGAAGTTATATCTTTTGCTATTTTGTTTTGTCTTGTTTTGTGACAGTCTCACCAAGTTGTTCAGGTTGGCCTTAAACTTGCAATCCTCCTAACTCAGCATCCAAAGTAGTGGGGATTACAAGTGAGTGCCACCCTGTCTGGTCTCAGAAAGTTTTGACAAAAAGGAAAGAAACAGGTACTTCTGATTTGATTCCTGCAGAGCACAGATGGCAGATACCTTTTAATGAAGATGTGAACTTAAGCTGGTGGTGCAACCTCAAAATCTCAGCACTCTGGGAAGCTGACTAGACAATGTAGCAAGACTTTGTCTCAAAACACAAAGGAGGATGAGAAATGGTCAGTGCAAAAGCCCCTGGGTTCAATCCCCTGGAACTGTCCCACCCCAAGACATGAACTGGTTTAGTAACATCAACATGTTAGACTTTAAAGCAAGTTGTCTGCCTATATTCCGATAAATTAAATTCTACTTCGAGCACATATGATTTATAACGTGACAGAAGAAAAGCAATACTACCCATAATAGAAGGGCTACCTATTTCTCCTAGAACCTTTGTTTCCGGGGAACCGATAAACAAGTACAAGATCCTAACACTAGAAAGCAGAAGTGCCATGAAAACATCTGACCTGATAGAATCCTCAGGCCAGAGAGCATCCACCTCCATTCACACACAAGCTGAGCAGTTCAAGGAGGGAAGCGCCAATGAGCTCTCCAATCAATATGGTGAAGTATAGAGATTGATCTCATCCCAGAGTGAGTGCATTAACGAGCTCCTCTCTGTGACCTTTGCCCGCTAGTATAAATTAGACTCCACCGCAAACCACATTCTTGAATGGGGACCTTCAGATTTTCCTTGCTTTTAATAAAACACACTGCAGGCAGACTTCAAGGATGGCTACCAAGGCTGGGCACCATGGTGGTGCACGCCTGTAATCTCAGTACTTGGGAAGCTGAGGCAGGAGTTCAAGGCCAGCCTCTGCTACATAGTGAACTCAAGGCCAGCCTGAGCAGCCACAAAGCTGTGACTGCACGGCTAGTGAGATGACCAGTGGAGCAGAGCCCATCTGAATAAAAACTCAAGAAAACTGCACCAAATACATGCCCCTCCGCATGTGCATGTCTGAGCACACAGTCGCACACACATACCAGGCACAGAAATATGGATTGGAGGCGTACACACTCCAGGGTCCAAGGTGAGAGCAGTGGAATCAGCAGGGCCTGGTGCAAGCCCAGGCTCCTCCAGAGAGAAGCAAGACGTCTACATGAACTCAGGCCAGTAAACGAAGTCCCTCCTGAGTCTTACTTCCTTCTGGCTCAGCCAATCTCTCATCAGTATTGGCGTAACCCAGCTCGCAGCCTTGCCAGGGTTAATTGAGCTAATGCATAGCTAGAACATAAGGCAAGAAGACTTGGGCTAGATAAATAACAGCCACTGTTAGGACACATCACTGGTCTTGCACAAAGGTTGGAACCAGCGCCCAACATGTAGCTCGCTCCAATATGACAAAGCTCCTGATGTGTGTGTGAACATGCCCATGTCCTAGGGAGGGAATGCAGGCTGACACACAGGAAGAGCAGGGCCTGTGAGTCAGGGACCCACACCACCTCCTTCTTGTACCCACGGCCCAGTGGCCTCATGGACACCAGCCCCGCCAGGACAGCACCTGTGACTCCCTGGTTGCGGAGAAGGGTTCCTGGTCCCCCAAGTGTCTCTCTCACCATTCTATTTATTAGCTCATTTGAAAATTCTAATTTGGGAAATGCATCCAGTTGGTATTAAACTTTAATCCTCATAAAGATCAGTTAATACCACAAGAGTAATAATATTTAAATCAGTGGTTTTACAATGCGGTCAGGAGGTTCCAGAGGTTAAAACTCTTTTCTCAGTTATGCCAAGACGGGATTTGCCCTCTTGACCCCCCACCTCTCGGGAGTGCACAGAGGGCCTGGAATGTGCTGACGTCACCGCTCTGGTGGCAGATGGAATGTGTGCTGTAAGTCCCTGCGTTTTAACTATTTCTCTGTTTTAACTCCTGATACATTAATATTGATAGATAAAACTCGCACAGGGCCTGGGGGTATCACTCAGTAGTAGCTTGAGTATTCAGCATGGCCTTGGGCTCAATCCCTCACATAACTAAAAATGTGTATACAATTTCTAAAACCCTCATATAAACTAGCTGGGCATGGTAACTCATGGCTGTAATCTCAGCAGTCTTGGAGGCTGAGGCAGGAAGATTACAAGTTTGAGGTCATCCTCAGCAACTCAGAGAGATTTTTTCTCTAAACAAAAAAATCTTTAAAAAGGGGCTGGGAATATAACCTAGTGTTAAGGCCCTGGGTTTGAGCCCTAGTACTGCAAAACAACAGCAATAACAACAAAAACTCACACAAGCAAGAGGTCTTTGTAGTCCTCCATCATTTTCAAGAGTACTAAGTGTTCTGAGAAGAAAATGTTTGAGAAACAGCTACATTAAATCAATGTGCATCATTTCCTTATCGTTATAAATGAATTTTGGTCAAGTTTAAACTTGGACAGAATAACTACTGAGCTCAAAACAGCAACAATAAGGGGCAGGGAATAGTGGGGGGAATAAGCGTAAGTAACACAAGACGGGCTGGGAGACGGTGTAGTTGTGACCAACGTACGTCCCTGATCTTGTCGGAGGGCAGGCAGTCCCATGCCTATGCTTAGATGTATGTATCACATCAATGGCTTCAGTCTGAGAAGAGATGGAAAATACTGACAACAGAATAGCTGACGGGGGTGGGGGTGGGGGAGAACTTTTCCCGTGAACACAACAGGAAGTTGTGAATGATACGATCCAATCAGCAAGCCCAGGATACTAACCGGGAAGATGTTGCACAGAGCACAGAGTGAAAAAAAAAACTGCAGGACTACAAGGAGCTCCCTGGGCGTGACTCGTAAGTATTTCTGTGTTCAGCAGGTGACCAATCTGCTGTGTTTGCAAGAGACTGTAGAGCTAGAAGCAAGGGAGGCAGTGACAGAAATTGAGAGAAAATGTTGATGCAGTGTTGGGAAGGTGCGCGGCAGGAACAAGTAGAAAAGAATACTAAGTAGTGACCAACAAGTGGGGCCCACGAGGAATTCTGGGGATGCGAGGACAGCCGGGGACGGCCAGTGGCGGAAGGACGGGGGCTGAGATATGGCCAGGGCTCCCTCCATACCTCTTTAGGTGGTGGAGACAGAAGGAGAGGAGGTGGGCAAAGGGGCTGTGAGCAGAAAGGGCACGGGGGTCGGTGGCAGATGGCCGGCTGGCTGAGGAGGGGCTGGGTCTCCTGTTTAGGAGCAGCCGGTGAGCAGGGAAGATTTAAGATGTGGCAAGAGATGAAAACCCAGCTAAACAAGGGAGAGAAAGTGGGGTGTGGGGTAGAGTGAAGGCTCCTAACAGGCGGGGTGCCTCAGGCTGCACAGATGAACACTACAGAGATGCCGGTGCCGAGGCGAAGCTTCCTGGAGAGAAGGCAGAGAGTGGAAGAGTGCGCACGTGTGCCCTGGCACAACCTTGGGTGCGTGGGTGCAGAGGGAAGGGGCATTTGCCCGTGGTTACTGGAAGCCAGGGGATGTGCGTGGCTACAGCAGGGCCCGCAAGGGCCGCAGCCACAAGGCAGGAACCACGCGAAGAAAGCCCCTCGGCTCCTGCAGAAACTGAAGTTGATCTACCCTTTGTTTTTATGTCCCCAATTTTAACCCAGGTCAGGGTTACAGAGACAAAAACGGACACTAGTTTGTTGAGGTTGTACCCTCTGAGGGGACTTCTATTATTGCACTCACCATATTGTAAAGTAATTAAGTAAGCTTTTTAGTTATAAAAAAGTTTCCGGAACTCATTCTCTCCCCACCCTCATACCTTTCCGTGAATAATAGACTCAATTATTTGGCGTAAATAAGACTTTGGCCTCCTCATGAAAGGGAGGCTGAATGTCACTTAACAACAAAGAAGGAGTCAGACTGGGTCCTTGTAGCGCTTTTCATTTTCCCTACCCTAACTCAGCGCTGTGGGGCGATACCTCTACCGGGTGGTTGCAGACTCACAGACTCACAACTACCCATGAGTGAAAACACCGCTCCTGACTCTCTCCCCATAGTTCCAGGGTGACGTGGGACCAAGCAAGGCTTACCTTAGCATCACGCCCAAGAGAAGAGGGAAGAGCTACATGGGCTCAGACTGTCTCAAAGAATCGGGTTCACTACAGACGAGACATCAAATACGTGTGAATTTCACCCAGCAGCCTACTTTTAATTTTTTTGAGACAGGGTTTCACTTAGTTGCCGAGTTGCCCAAGCAGGGCTCAAATTAGTGATCTTTCTGCCTCAGCTTCCCAGACTGCTGGGATTACAAGTGTGCACCACCACATCTGGCAACACAGGGCCCTTAATTTAAAGCATTAATAAATGGAGAAGAATACCGACATTTCTTGAATATATACTATCCAACAAGAACTGGATTTATGTTCAATCATTTAACTCCTATTAAAATCTCCAAAAGAGGTTAACACCAGTTTTACAGCTGAGGAAAGCAAGCCTTCAGAGAGCTAAGAGAATAAACTACAAGGGTGCAGGGCCATTGCTGGGGGGCCTCTTCCCACCGACTTCAGGCGGAGGCACCACTGGTTATCAGAAGCGGCCTATCTGATGTCCGCCTAAGGGCGACACCTGGGGGACTTTTGCTAACTCTCATCTGCCACTCCAGCAAGTCACTTGACCTGGTGCAAGGCAGCTCAGACCAGGCCCTGTGACAGAATTCGTACTGTATTAGATTTTAGAGGTATGCAATGTAGTATTATTTTGCACCTAGAAAACCTGACTGTCCTTTGGTAAATGTATTTGTTTTCTTGTCACATTTTCCATTTGTGAATCTCGAGCATTTTGATATCACATTTTCATTATGCCAAAAATGTTGCTTTTTCTCCTGCCATCAAATCAGTGAATTAGAGAACGATACTACAAAGGGATTAAAGCCCTGCTAATGAGATTGCTTGGTATAACTCGCTCTTCACTAGGAATAATGGCAGATCTCTGAGGTGTATGTGGATGAAAGCTTTCAGTTTATCTGAAAGACTACACCACGGGCCTCATTTAGCTGTTACACAGAAATAATATTCTTACAGATTCCAGCAAGCTTTAAACCCATTGTTTGTTTATTCATGTGACTGTCACATCTATTAAACTACACATTTATCTTTAAAAATGTAGCATTTTCCCCTTGAATCTGAGCTTCAGAAAAGAACACGAAGATCATCCTTGAGCATCCGTGGGAAATGCTCCAGACCTCACCATGCATCCCGCTCAGGGAAACAGGTGCAGTTTCCTGAAGGTTAAGCAGAGGGGAGAGGGACCTCCCAAGATCTGTGGCTGCTTGGCTAAATTGCCATTGCTTTTCTTTTTCATCACATTACAGCAGTCACTTAAAATAAAGATTTATAACAAATATACAATGTATAATAAACATAATAAAATATGCTTCTCAAAAGCAGAGATTTTCGTCTATACTCCTCATGTGGAGTCCCCAAGGCCCCCAGAATTTTATCTGATACACAACTGATTTGGGGTAAATATTTACTGAGTGAAAAATGGACTCTCTATCGGGTGTGGTGGCACACGCCTGTAATGCCAGCACTCTGGAGGCTGAGGCAGGAGGATCACTATGAGTTCCAGCCCAGCCTGGGCTACACAGTAAATTCAAGGCCAACCTGAACTATGGAGCAAGACCATGTCTCAAAAAACAAACAAACAAACAAACAAATGAATAAACAAGGAATCTCAAGCTTATCTGGCCAGCACTATGGAAAGGAAATTGTAAAATAGACATACACAGATGTCTGGACTTGTATTGCTTAGTCGGTCTTTGTGATTCCCACATGACCCAGTCTTTCATTGTGCAGTGACAGCTATGAGGCTGCACAGCAATCCTTAAAATGCACTAAAATTCTTACCATTTTACCTGTTTGAGTTGGTTAAAAACCATGCAGATTATCATACTTGACTTATGAATTACTTAAGAGAGATAAGAGAACTTAGAGGAAACATCAAATGAGCGTTCTGTTGAGAATTCGATAACAAACAAGAACATTTGTTACTTAAGAGGAAACTGGAATAAATTCTTTGGGATAAAATTAATTGACTTGAATTTCAGAGATATAGTAAGTTGAATTATTGTATACATTTCTTTAAAAATTTTTCCTACTTGGCCCCTACTGTATTTTTAGGGAAACCAACAGCAGAAATAAAATTGCTTATAAAATGACATTAAAGTAATAATACTGCTGTATTGGTTAATTGATATCTCTAACCTATTGTCTCGTTTAAGTCTGAGTTTTACAAAATTTATTAACTGACAGAAAAATTCTGACATTTTGCTTTTAAATGAAGATTAATGTTACTATTTTAAAAATCAGAATTTCAGTCTAAAATCATCTACACTGGAAAACTCAGAGGTATGTAGACTAAGTTTAATTTGTACAGCTTCTGTTAGAAGCATTATGTTAATTTTGCAAAAAAAAAAGCATAAATGCTTTCAGGTAGTTCACATACTTTTTTCATGCTAAAGAGAAATATTTTATATTAAAAACAGATTAATAAGTGCAAAGCTTTGGAGGTTTACAGCCAGTGTTTGGAGGGCTTAGGTTGAGAATCTGACAACTAATTATAAAAGCCTGACTAGACTGATCAATTATTCAGATCAACATTAGGTACCTATTATACACAGGAACATGGGAATCGTGTCTCCCTGAAGTAATGTACTAAAATTATGAGTCTAAAGCACTCTAATGTGAAATGTGAAGACATAGCAGTCTTATTATTAAGACTCATTCCAGAAAAGGAACTGACTTTTGTGTATACATTAGACACAAAGCAGATATGTCTGCTTCACTTGATCCCTATTTTTGTAATTTCTGGGTTTTTAATATTAATACTTATAGCACTGTGGATTAAACCCCAGGACTTGTACATGTTAGGCAAACACTGTACCACTGAGCAATACTCACAGCCCTCTCTTAATTTTTAAAAAGAATAACTGTGTACCATAGCACAAACAACACCAACAACAGAAAATCACCTATTATTCTTTGCAAGGAACTTTTAGAACTATATACACAATTATGATCATAATTCATAGAATGTAAACATACTGGGCTTTTAAAAAATGTATCTGCTGTATTCAATTCTGTTTTCAGCATTTCTCCCCTACTCCAGTTATTTTTCTAGACTCATGAAAACAAAATGTCCTATTACAAACAAGCTTTTGGGGATCAGCAGCCTGTGAAATAAACTCTGTTCCTTCCTTCCAGTGAGATTCTTTCTTTCTCCCTCCTTCCCTTTCTCTCTCTCTGTCTCTCTCTCCCTCTCTCTTGCATTTAGAAATGAAAGCACTCTCTTAAATAGATTCAAACCATAGGAAAACCAGAAATAGATGCAACCAGACACCTGCTGACAAACAGTGACAAATCCCACTGACACTGCAGTGACCCCCAGTTAGTCAAGATTTAATTAAGGGGCATAATTAAGTCAGTGAAACAGAACACTAATGAGTGTTTTTTTTTTTAAATATGGGCAATTACACATAAAAATACAAAGTGTGGTGGAGACTTCAATATATCATTAAAATAACAGTATGGAATAACAGAATACTAGGTATGCATTTTCTGTTGCTGGTTAAAATGGGGGGGGTGTCCTGGGGTGAATAAAACTTTGGTAAGTTTACATTGGCTTCATGCTGGGAACATTTGTTATTCTAATTTTGCAACAATAAGCAGCTATGTGTATTGAGATCCTGTTTCCAGTGCCTGATTCCATAGGCTTTGAAGTCTTTTTGCATTTAGTATTTTGTCCAACTGCAAATGAGCAATTAAGAGGCTTTTTGCAAGTATTCGGCTTCCTATGGATCGGCTTATGGAGGTGTCCATCTGAGGCAAGCGACACTGACAGATGCGCAAGAGGGGCGCATTATTTACTAACGCGAAATGAGCTTTCATTTTAACCTCTTGCATTGGCTTCTTTGATTTGCTCTTTGCCTTATACATTGACATAACCCACTTGACTGGGGTCTACCAGCTAGGAAGTATCACTGAGAACTGCACACAACTGAAATAAACTGGTACTTTTTCAAACATGAAAACGAGTCATTCTGATCTCTATCAGAATGACTGAAATAACCCCATTATATCCTGTGATGCCTGTGCGGTTTGGGACCTTACCTTCTGCCGGGAGTATTTTATCTCTGGAATGTGCTCTCAGCTGGTGGCTTGAAGTCCTTAGCAGCCTTTTATCACCCTATCTAAGCAACAAGTGGAAAAGTAGATTCTCTTGACTGTTAACACTCCTCATTCAGCTCTACGCTGAGGGATTTGGAATCTTTCCTTTTTAAAAATGTATTACATCTTCTTCCTACAGGTACAAAACATGTCTCTCGAGTTTTTCAGCTTCTGATCTAATCTCAGAAGAAAAGAGAACATCTTTATAATTCCATTATTAACAGAAGCTGGATCATTCTTCTGAGAGGTGGGCTTGTTGTATTGTTCTTTGTTTGTTTGGTGGTTCGGAGATTAAACCCAGGGTCCTGCACATGCCAGGTAGGCACACTACCCTGAGCTACATCACTAGCTCTGGTTTTTACTTTCCACGAACAAGGACTGGGATAAAGGTCTCCTGTAAATACATGTGAAAGTGTTTATAATTAGTTGCATAACAGTGTCTCATTCAAGGATGAAATTTCTACTGATACTCAGACATTCTCAGATTAGTTGTCCAGTAATGCCTTCTTATAGATAAATACTAATGTGTCCCTGATGATAACGCAAACTTTCTCCATGTGAAGAATTTAGTTAAAAAAAAAAAATTTTTAGTTTTTGACAAAACTACTCACGATAAAAATGTCCAGGAATGGAATTTTGACATTTTATACAATGACACCGGGACAGTGGGACACCAAAGAACTGGAAAGAAAGATCATCTTTTGTTTAGATAGTGACTTTATAGAGCTTATTTTTCCTTAATGCTTGCCATAAAAATAAGCACTATCTCTCTGACAAGAGCAGTATAACATTTATCAGGAATTATAAATTCAAAGATTTTATATATACACACCCCAACTCAGAGTTAATGATTAATTTCTAAATGCTGTAAATTGAGGCATATTAGAATTACACATATTTTCATGAATACTAAATCTATGAACACTAGGAGGCTGTGGCCTTGGACGCTGTGCTACAACTTTTGAGAGGTTAATTCAAGCATCTGGTCCCATTAATCTGGTGACCAATTCATTTGCAACATTTGAGCCATTAGATATTATGGGGAAAAGACTGTCTAGTGGCTCCTATTGGGCAAATTAATCATCCGTCTCTGTCCGATTGTTCTCTGCCTTCCTCCAAATAACCTTAAAAGTTTTTGAGAACAATAAAAAATAAACCAGAGTGAGCCATTTGTTCAAAGCTTAGGGGTAGTGCAAATAGAGTTACATAATCAAAAGAACAGCTATCTTTTAAATAAGGAATTTCTGAAACCCAAACGACAGAATTTGAGACCAAGCTCTTTCTACCAACTGAGCCACATGTTCGATTCCCAACAGATTTTTCCTCCCTCTCTCTCTGTCTCTCTCTGTCTCTGAAAGGCCACCCTTATCAAGTTCTGTATGAATGAACAGAAGTGTCTTTCATCCCCCACTTGCCTAGCGGTTCAAAAGGAACTACTAAAATAGCAGCAAGAAGAATCCAACAGCCTGCCAGGGGGCTTGCACACGTCCCATTCTTAAAGGCATGTGAAAGGTTAGAGAGCTCAGCAAAATTTTTATGTACGGGAGCAGGCCCAAGGAAAACTCACACGCCATAACCAATTGTGGACAGAGGATCATCTATCAGCAGACAAATGCAGGAACTCCAGAATGTCTCTCCTCAAATGAAATAATATATCTTTGAAAGCCAATGCCCGTTTTAGGCTCGAGGCCCATATATCAAGCCTGAGAGGCTTGTGGAATCGCTCCAGGGCCATTAACCTTCCACCTGTTTCCCCTTGTCCTTCAGGATGAGACCCTGCCCTTGGTTTTACTCCCTTTCCCTGTTCATCTTCCGACAGAGTGTAAATGTAAAGCAGCGGGCCTGTGAAATAATTCAAAGGCAATGGACCAGGGGCATGGTTACAAATCTCTGCCACTGGCACTGTGACTTATGCAGGCAGTTTGTCACACATGAGCCAGGTGACCTCTGTGACATAACAGAGAAAAATATCGCCAGAGATCAAAGATGGGATTCAGGGCGTCTAAGTAACTCTGCTCCACGGAGTGAGCGGGTTATCTGGTATCCAAGGATTTCCCCTTATACCAATAACATTTGTTCTCACTAAACAGAAAAGGTGGCCCAGGGGCTCCCTAATTGAAATCATTTCTGTCAAGTAGAATTGGGGCTTCCCCTGTGACATCGGGATTAGAATTTCTGTTTTCTTGATCAGGCTTGATAGTCTCTGTGAATGCTGGGAATAGGTGACATAAATCCATTCAATTCAGTCTTAATATGGAGAAATTAATAGGATTTGAAAAATGTGTGAGTCCATAACAAATATGATTAGCTTGAGTACTTTGCTATAGCTAAAGTTTTATTATAGCTCATACATTTGCTAGGTCAAAGAAGTGGTTTGGTAAATTTTTGATCCATTAAGATGAATCGGGCTGGGGATATAGCTTAGCTCAGCGGCACGAGTGCCTGCCTGGCAAGCGCAAGGTCCCCAGTTCAATTCCTGGTACCAAAAAAAAAAAAAAAGATGAATCACACATGTTAATTATGTATCGGGTATAACATTTTAAAAAGACAGTAACTGAAGGATGTAATGAGATGACTTGCAGGAAGTTACTTTTATTTCTTTGCATTTATGGTGCTAGGGATGGAATCCAGGGCTTCATGTGTGCTAGGCACGTGCTCTACCACTGGGCCCCATCTCCAGACCTGGAGGTTACTTTTGAAAATCCCAAACCTTCTCAAAATACTAGAATTTAGAAAAATGCATTCTCTATGATGAATGTGATCATTATGTATATCTAAAATGTACCAAAATAATCTGATTTTTAAAAAGAGAAAAATGTAGAATTACCTATGAATGGCTGTTTAAAAAAAGAAAAACTGACAGTGTCTATTGGAAAGAAGTTAGCAGTTCAAGTATCTTAAATTGAATTTAAATTAATTTAAATTAATTTCTAGTTTGAATTTATAACTTACATTATGACTTTCCCCCAGACATTTTGCACATTCAAGCATTCTCTGCTGGGTCTAGGACATAAAAAGAGTCCTGAAACAGTCCTTCACAGCTAGGCCCACTGCCTCCTTGGTAGGAAGATTTCATTTGTAATTTCTCTTAAATTAAAAAGACCCGTAACAACAACCAGTCTTGATTCACTGCTTGAGAGATTCAAGCATACCTTAGTCCATTCATTCCCCATTCTAAAGAAAGAAGGCTCTAGCTAGAAGGACAGTGGCATCCCTTGCTGGCCTCCACTAAGGGGCCGCACACAACCGATCTCCTCCGGGACTGCCCCAATCCTCAAAGGCTCAACAAGTGCAATGTGTTTTTCCTTCCTCAGGGTGCTGAGGCCAATGCCACATTTCCAACACATGGAAATGTGAGAAAATAAAATAACCAAGCCTGCTATGATGGTGCATTCCTGTATTGCCAGCATTTCAAAAGGCTGAGGCAAGGCAAGAGGATTGGAAGTTCAAACCCAACCTGGGCAACTTAGTGCCTTAGCCAGACTCGGAGCCTTTCTTTAAAAAAAAAGTTTTTAATAATTAGAAAGTTCTCCCTGATTGGATCATTACATTGTATACATGATATTGCATTATCATACTGTCCCCTATACGTGTATATAACTAGTATGTTTCATTTAAAACATTTTAAAATGATTGGAAAATCTGCTGCCAAAGTTTGAAGGCATTTCTTTCTAGGCCCACTTAATCTGCACTTACAACAGAAGGACGCCAACCTTCTCTAGCCAGCCACAAGGGTTCTTCGCCTGTGAACATCCCTGGACTTTACAGGCTCGGTAATAATCCCAGGATTACATGCTAACTTTTCTGTTTATGCATTTTTTCTAGGAAGATTAACAGTAGCTTTCATTAGACACTCAAAGGTATTTGCGATTCCAAAGAATGTTAATGGTGACTGCTACAGAATAGAATTTGAAGCCTTAAATTTTTATCACCAAACTAAAATCAAGCAGTGCGCAAGTCCAGGAGTAACTCTGGCCATCCAGCCTCACCCAGCACCTTGCAGATAGGAGAAGATGCCCAGTGAGAGTCAGCCACTCTACCACAACGCATTAAAACAATAGGCAGTGGACACTGGTAAGTGGACTCCGGGTTCTTGCTTTCTAATCTAGGATCGTTTTCACTACATGTGATACCAATCTCTCCCTTGGCTGTTGTTTCAAAGTCAGACTTTGTTTTATGTCCCTTAAAATAATTTTTCTGTGATGCAGAAACCTAATTATGAAAAATACATGTTTTTAAAAGAACATAAAACATTTTTATAATTATGGCCTTAGGCATCTGTTGGGATGAATAAATGTTAAAAGGTTTTCATTTGTAGATTAGAATTTGTTTTCATAAAAACGGCATTAGAATAGTAGATCGTATGCCTTGGACTCTTGTTAGGTTTTCTTCCCCAAAGAAAGACTATTTGTATACATGTCATATGGAGTGGTGTGCCTAATTTTTAAGTGGCTTTGTTGTATGTATTTTACTGTAAACCTGCTTTAGCATCTCTGTAAAATATTTGGCACAGATAAATCCATTGTCTCTTATGGTAAGCATGAGTTAGAGAATGCTCCTTTGTAGTATTTGTGAAAAATCTCAACCGAAGACCGTGCAAGCCTGCCTACTTCCAGTAAGTACGTTCCTATTTAATATTTAATGATTTTGAATTCTCTCTACTTCCAAATTATTAGCAAAAATCTTAAGCAAGGCACGTCACCGATTTAAGTGGAAACTCTGCGCCTACTAAATTAAACAGTAAAACACCAAAATCTAAAATACTACGTCTGTGGAAGTTGCAGTTGTTCTCAGGATTCTCAAGTAAAGGTAACACATTTATTATTCTCAGTAAGCCACCTAAAATAGTTACTTACTCCTTTTCAAAAGCACAGGACAAAACCGGGACAAGACTCCCTAGTACCAAATTATCATAAAATTTTAAATTCACTAATTTTTATGATTTAAAACAAAGTAGTTAGCCTGCAGCAAACCGCCACCACCACCCCCCCAAAAAGAGTGCTGGCCATGAATCACTGCTTACATTCTTTTCCATCCACAAACAATTTCATTTGGGAAAGTTGCCACATACTATCGACAGTGACAACAAATGGCATTGTCCCATGAACATCTGTTTCCGACTCCCACACTGATACTGCAGGCTGGGTACTTAGGACTTAGTCGGTCTTCACAAATTGCTGAGCCACAAAGGAACTGGAAATCACTGGTACGCTGAGGCTTTATTATTGGAACACCGGAAAACTTTATCATCGTGCTGGGAAGTTCTGTATCTTTTGAAATATTGGAACCGGGGTTATGTTAGCACATTAAGCCATGCGGAAGACTACTTCTGAAGCCAGACGAGAAAAAAACTGTTCCTTGTGTGTTATGTCCTTGGGTTGAGGCTCCCACTCAGTCTTCGTATAACTTCCTCACCCACCCTCAACTAAAAACGACTTTGTTTTTTAAAGATGTTATTGAGTTTGGCTTCTTGTTGAAACTGAGAGAACAGAATACCAAAGAAATTCTAAGCCAAGATGATAAATAAACACTATTGTTTCTTAACAAAAAAATCAAATGCAACCAGAAGAGCTTTTATATACACTTCTACTTTTTTCTCAGTTCACACTACTCTGCTTACGGTTTCTGAAAACCCACCCTCAGCAAGCTCATACAGCCTCATGCAAGCACATCCTCACCCGGCCGTAAATGCTAAAATGAATAGAGCGAAGAGAACTGGGCACACAGGACCGCAGAGGTGACAAGACCCGGATGTGGGACTTCTGCCTTTGCAGCTGGACCTACACTGTAAAGGTAAAGGTTTATCAAGTGCCACCTGTTTATGAGCACAGGACAGATCTGTACCGTTTTAAGATCTCTGCTCTCTTCTGCACCGTTGCTCTGGGTAGCATTTACTTTTAACAGAATTAACAGCGGAAATGAAAGTTATTCACAATGGTAATTCTACAGGAACATGTCCTTTAACTATCTGCATGCTGCATTAAAGTAATTTGCATAGTGCTTTGGCTAAAGGCGACCTTTTTGATGGTTAAATACAGGATCATAAATTATGAAAATGTTGAGTGGGATATGCAATCAACATGTGGCTTAGAGCCGGGTGTGGTGGTGTACGCCTGCAATCCCAGCACTGCGGAGGCTGAGGCAGGAGGATCCTTGCGAGTTCGAGGCCAGGCTTGGCTACAAAGTGAGTTGAAGGCCAGCCTGAACTCCATAGCGAGACCCTGTCTCAAAAAGACCAAAAAAAAAAAAAAAAAAAAACCTGGCTTACTTTAAAAAAATATTTTTTCCTTAAAAGACATATCAGGACATGTTCTATGAGATGTTGTTTACCTCTTTGGCATTATATATAATAGGCATGCAAAAAAATTTGTTAAACAGATCTCTAAATGATATCTCTCAAGCTGTCACGTGGAAGACAATAATAAATTTCTTCGCTGAGAAATTAATTCAAATACTCTGCCTATAACATGATCTTTCCCCAGAATGCACATATGGTTTTTGACTTAAGTGATATATGTTTGAACAAATAATATAATGGTTATAAAATTCCACCTCTGCTTAGTTTCACATGCTGATAAGCTATTAAAAACATATTTAGAAAAAGTAATCATTCAAGCCAGGGGTAGTGGCTCATGCCTGCAATTCCAGTACTCAGGAGGCTGAGGCAGGAGGATTGCCACAAATTTAAGGTTAGCCTGAACTACAAATCAAGACTCTGTCTGAAAAAGTCAATAACAACAATAATAGTTCAGCCTATCATTACTATTTATAGGAAACTATTTTCATATTTGGAAAAGCTTGTTTTCTTCTTTTTGTTCTGTGTTTTGTTTGTCTGTTTTGGGGAGTAATACTGAGCACTGAACCTAGGGCCTTGCGCATGCTAAGCAAGTGCTCTACCACTAACGCATATCCACAGCACTGTTTATTTGATTTTGGTCCACACTAATTTTTTTTTAAATAAAGTACTTGAGATTTGTAGTACTCTCACTTTGAACTAAAGGCTTATAACAAGTCCTCAAATACTTGTGTTTCTCATTATTGAAAAAGAAGGAAATTTCATAAGCAAGCAATCAGAAATTAGAAGGTCTGTAATTTTCATTCACATGTATCCTTTTGTTATAAAAATATGGTAAACTGAAATTTTCATGCATGTTAGGGAACAATAGCCCATGTTTACACTGTCAAGCTTTCAACATAACTGTATCATGCACTGGGTCCCCACAGGCCCTTGTTAGAGAAGTACAGCCATTTCAATTCCTTTTTACATTATGAGATGTCCTTCAAGATTGAGCTCTTTCAGTTGGCAGTGACTCTGTACAGTTTTCCCTACTGTCCCCCCACCTATAGAGTAGCCCTGCTCTGCATCCCTACAACAAGCATCATTTCTTTCGCGCCCTTGTGAACACCATCTATGACTTACAAGTCAGTTCTCCTTGCCATGCATGCTGGGGGCGAGGACTAGGTATTTTAATTTACTTTGTAACCCTGCTGCTTAGCATTGTGCCTGGCATACTGGGGACCTCCTAGTTAACCAGGAAACTTGGCTCAGGTGAAACCTAGACCTGGCTCTTGGTCCGGCACTGTCTACGATGGACATCTCCTTCCAACTTCAGCTGCATGAACAGATCCTCTAGAGATGTCATCTGATAATAACCAAATAAGTTAACAAAAAGGCAAGCTATGAGTGCTGATTTTAGTAAGGAAGTAAAGATAAAATTCTTCATCACACCTTGTATCACCCAGAGGAAACATCAGCCTGCCAATTTTACAAACATGCCAGTAAAAGAATTTCCTTGGCAAACTGACAGCATGGAAATGTGCTTTTTAAAAATCAATTAACCCCCTGAATTCACGAGCTTGCTCGAAGCATTTCCTATGCCATGGAATACAAGGCTTATGGAGATGCTGTTCCCCTTTCTATTTCTGGACCCCTTCTTTTGTTCCTTCTTGCTAAGAATAGTGGCAAAGCTGGGCCTGCTATTTATAGTCCTGAAAGCAGCCTCACTCTGTGAACACTTTATTCATTTATAGTTCCTGTGTTTATTGTTGCCTTACCTTTTTAGTAATTAAAAGTGTCCATCCAAGATTTTATTTAGTAACAAATCAGTTGTAAATAGCTTTTCTTTTAATATATAAAGCCTATATTTAGACTCAATAAAATATTTTACTTCCATTTCTGTATTAACTAAAAACAGACTTCAATGGGCGGGGTTGCATATACAACTGTGTTTTCTTTCCAAATCTTATACAAAATCTAATCACTTCTGATTAAGAGTCTCACCTTATATGGTAAACTGTGTATTCTCCAATCACTCATGCTTTTTCTTAGCTGGTGAAACACAACTGCCGTATGGCCAATCCACCAAGTGTATATTAATCAGTAGTCTATAACTTGAAAATATAATTGCTCATTATATAACATTGCTCGGAAATATAATATTAAAAAAGCCCTCTCCATGTCACAATAAATTGCTAGCTGGAAAAAAAAGTCTCTAAAAACAGTCCCACCTAGGATTTCCCTATGAAACGGATAGGGATGTGTTTTCTGGTATGAGAAGCACCCAAAACCAGGAAAATCTATTTCGCCAGTCGGCCTGCTGCTCCTTTACCTGAGTGAGCCAGACCCTAACCCTTCATAAGCATTTCTTGTGAGGGCAGCCACGCCAAACATAAATCAACTTCTGCACCACATCTACAACAACAGAAATGTGTGTTCTGTCACCTGCATCTATTGTGCCCTATATTATACAGTATGGGCTCCTCTAATCACAAAGTCAAACTCAACATAGTTTGTGTGCATCTGTTTTAAAGGTGATCAGTTCTGAAGACATTCAGAGAAAGAGAAGAACCGCTAATTCCTATGACTGGCTCTACGGCTGACGAAGGAGGTGTGAGTCTCACAGGTGGCGTTTTCGCCTGGGGTTCCAGTGGAACATCAGCTCTGCTTTCATCAAAACCTCAAAAAAACCATTAGGATGGAGACAGTGAAGTTTTTAACCTAAAATACTCTATTTAGAGATAATCAGCAGTTAATTAGAGCATTCGATCTCAAAAGCACTCTTTCAGTAACAATGTTTTACTCTCCTGCTCTACAACTGATAGAACTAAGAGATTCAGCAATTATGCATTTATTATGTCACATTTATTTGCCAATTCTCAGGAAAGGATAATTTAACTACTGAATTTGCCCTCTACTCGAGTGTAATGAAAAACTAGATCTGGGGCACCGCTATTGCGGTAAGTGCCATTTTGATGTGTTTTGTATAACGCTTTGTTTTGATAAAGTTAAAGCGGAATGAATACCCCTTGGCTCAGGAACCATTGTAAATCATCACATCTGTGCAGCAAGTGCTTTCACATTGAAGCTAATTATTGATATTAGGTCTTTTCCTCTACCACCCGACATGAAGTGGGATAGGGCTCAAAGCTGTGGAAAAACTTACAGTAACAGCACATGAAATAATATTTTGCAAATATTAGTTCCTCTTTCTGAAACTGTTTTGTCTGATACATTTGATTTAGAGATCAACAAAATAGTTTTTTTAAAAAAAATATTTGAGTGACTGAGAATTGGCACTGGTTAGCTCTGGGTAAGTAACTCCTAACCAAAGATGTCAATTGCTCAAAAAACCTCCTACAGCTGAAAAGGTCGGCAGTTTAGTTCTCATCGAAAAGGTGACCTCACTTTCACTGGCTCTTACCAAGTATGCCGACAGTCTCTGTGATTTCTTCCAGCTTCCTCCAGGACCCTCCCCACTTGATGCACAAGTTGATGTTCAGGCAGACATCATACATGGCATCTATGCATACAAACATGTGGCTGTTCCACAGGGCAAAGGCCAGCAACGCAGGCCAGCTCATGTCCAGGCTTGTTTATACAGTCAGTTAGGTATTTAGAACAGATTTTCAATTAAATGATATCATGTAGGAATACTCAGGGAAATCTCTGGGTGGACCACTTTATTTAAAGGCTATATTCTTGAGTTCTAGAGTATTTAAAGATGAATCATCAGGCGGATGTGATGGCACACACCTGTAATCCCAGCGCTCGGGAGGCTGAGGCAGAAGGATCACTGAGTTCAAGGCCAGCGTGAGCTACAAAGTGAGATCAAGGCCAGCCTCAACTGCATAGTGAAACCATGTCTCTAAATAAATAAATAAATAAACAATCAGATAATCCAAAGTATGACTACCTCATAGAATTTGCTAGGCAGCCTTCTCTCCTTATTTAATCTACTCCTCAGATCAAAAGACCAACAAATCCAACAGCAAATGGCTGAAGACCTCTGCCATCCACGCATTTCACCAACTGACAGCTTAGTATGAACTGGAAAACCAGCTGTGTACGAAACTACCCTTTCAGTCCTGTGTACAAACTATATCAGTTCTGCTATCTCACCAGTAAAAAGTACTTGAGAAATTCACTTCATTTTTCTAGCAAAATATTAGAAGTGAATAAAAATGACTTAAAAAAAACTTTCTCAGAGCCATTTTAATTTGTTGAACATTGCAGTGTGGTGGGGGATGCCTGTAATCCCAGCACTTGGGAAGCTGAAGCAGGAGGATCATTGTGAGTTCCAGACCAGCCTGGGCTACAAAGTGAGCTCAAGGCCAGCCTGAACTGCACAGCGAGACCCCGTCTCAAAAAGACAAAAAATTTGCTGAACGTTGAGCGCTAGGCAGTAAGCAATTCATCAAAATGGTAACATCACACTTTAAAGTCCACTGGAGTCCATCTCTGAGATAACTACTCATGGACACAGGTGCATAAGCAGAGACAGACTTTCAAATGCACTTCTAGTCACTTCATTCTCTTTCTTTAGATGTGGAAGGCAAGACTGTATATAAAACTGAACAGGAAGCCGGGTGTGGTGGCACACACCTGTAATCCCAGCATTTGGGAGGCAGAGGCAGGAGGATCATTGCAAGTTCGAGGCCAGCCTGGGCTACAAAGTGAGCTCAAGGTCAGCCTAAAACTGCATAGCTAGACCCTGTCTCAAAAAGACTGGAAAAAAAAAAGAGAAACCAAAATGAACAGGAATTATGAGATTAACACAGGTTGAGCATCCTTAATCCAAAAATCTGAAATCTGAACTGCTCCAAAACACAAAATGCTCCAAAATCCAAAATTCCAAGTGCCGCTGGGATTCCACAAGTATAAAATTTCATACCTGAGTGCAGGTGACACTTTGCAATTAAAACACTAAACCTACTGTATAAGCTAACCTTCAGTCTATGTATGTAAAGCTGGATGGGAAACATAAGTGAATGTCATGGTTAGACTTGGTATTATCCCTCACAATTATGTATATGCAAATATCCCCAAATCAGAAAAACATAAATCCCAAGTGTGAATCTCTTCTGGTTCCAATCATTTTGGATAAGGGAAAGTCAACCTGCAATTTATCATGTGATTTCTTTTTCAGAATAGAATAATTGCATTTCTGTAGTATGAGGACCCCCCCCCCGCAAGACCTTTACAATGTGCTTCTAGTGTTGCCATAGGAAACCTCACATTTTTCTAAGGAAATCACTGTGAAACCTGTACCTATATACAATACTATTCTTATTGCGGAGTACGAATTCTTGATGAATCCTTCATTAGAAGTAAAATAGACCTTACAGCAGTATTTCAATCTTCTTGATATACATATTCAGAATTCCTTAAGGTAAAAAGGGTGAAACAGAACTAACAGAAGTGTGCCGGACACCAGCCAGTGCAGGGGAGGAAGACAACGTGAAATGATTAAGGCTGAACAGTCAGAAAGGGCTAACGTGCCATGAATACAAAGTCTGAAAATATTTACTCTTCAGTCTATAGGCATGGCTGTTTTGATAGTGCTGAGCCCAATGAGAAATTAATTTTAGGGAGAGAAATTCAGTAAAGAGGTCTTGGAGATTAGGTATTTGGATAGTTCCATCTTAAATCCAATTACACTGAATTTCAAGTATCATCTATGTGGATTTCTGTCTTTATCCCCATCCCTTCCTACCACATGATGCCGTACACAAGAAATACTTTAGTAGACCTGCAAATTAGATTTACCTGAAGGTAATGAGCTGAGGCTTCAAAAGCCTTTGCTCCCGGGGGTGATTCCCCGACTCTGAGGGACCTGGGCAACATGACTGAACGAGGACTAGTATTCGTGTAAAACAGAAAAAGGGAGAGATTTTTGCACTATTTTTCATTGATCGCTTTGTAAACTTCAGGGTCTGCACAGGTGGAATCAATCTCTGCTCCAAGAAGTTACCGACTTGGGCTAACAAATGGCTTGGGTGCTGGGCATGGTGGCACACACCTGTCATCCTAGCACTCTGCGAAGCTGAGGCAGAAGACAGCAAATTGGGTTCCACCTGGGCAACTTAGTGAGGCCCTGTCACAAAAACAAAAAATAAAGAAAAGCCTGGACATGTAGATCAGGGCGAAAGCCGTGGGTTCAATACCCAGTAGTGGGCGGGTGTAGACTAGCAAGCAGCTTTTTCCAGTAGATATTGTGAAATAGGAAGAAAATATTCAAATGGGGCGGGGGAGGGAGAAAGGAAGGTAGGGAAAAGGACAAAGAGAGAGAATAGAAGAACAAATGGAAACAAAGCTTTTGTAAATATGCAGGGAAAGAGGAGTTGAAGGAAGGGGAATGGGAAGAAAAGAATCAAAATATATCATTTACAGGCACAAATTCCCTATGAGGAATGTTAGCATTATGTATATCTAAAATGTACCAATAAAATTAATTTTTAAAAAAACAAGCTTTTTAATGGGCCATCCTCTCCCACCTACTAATAGCAGGATTAAACCAAAGACTGAGACTAAAGACAAGACTATAGATTAGGGCTGGGGATTTAGCTCAGCGGCACAGCACCTGCCTGGCAAGTGCAAGGTCATGAGTTCGGTTCCCGGTACCGGAAAAAAGACAAAAAAAAAAAAGACTACAGATTATTGGCCAAGGTTAGTGATGTCACCCACGTACCCTTGCTACCATTGGATCAGTATTACCTAAGCAACTATACTTGCGATCTGATTCGTTGATCGTCATTTTGACCCACGTTGTACCTGCCTCAGGATTTTGTTCTGTAAAACTTCCTCTGGGGGGGGGCGGGGGCTCATTGGCAACCCACTCAGGTCCTCTCCTGTCTCTCAGGAGCTATCCCTATCCCCTACTTCCCCATCCTTATTCCCTATTCCTTTTCTCCAATAAATTTTCCTACTCAGAAAAAAGCAGCTTTTTCCACTACAAAGATACACTATTAGAAACATGTATCAGCTTGTTTTTCTTTACTTTTTTTAAAATTAAATGCCTAGAAATAAGTTAAGTAAAATACAAAGTACTGGGACCCCAAGTCTTATTAAAATATTGGAAGACTTAGGAATTATAATAGTTAAGGGACTAGAGGTGTAGTTCATCCATAGAGCCTGTGCCTAACCTACAAGGCCCTGGGTTCCATCCCTAGCACCACACCAAAACAAAAGAATTATTAGGCGGGTGTGATGGTGCACAGTTGTGATCCTAGCACTCAGGAGGTTAAAGCAGGAGGGTGAATGTGAGTTTGAGGCCAGCCTGCACTACACAATGAGACCCTCTCTCAAAAGAAAAAAATTACCTATGATAATAGGTAAAACATTCACTGCTATTAGGGTTATTGATTCTGATAGGCATGATATATTTACACTAATTTATAATTTTGTAGATAAACCTGGATTTGTTTTATAATCTAAATACCAACCACTGTTCTGCTTTGGGAGGTAGAGAAGCCCTGGAGATTATAACTTGAATATCTTATGTTACTGTAGAAAAGAAAGCTGAAATTCTTAAAAGAACAACAAAGATGATTAAAATATTGAAGGTAAGCTCGAGGAAAAGATTTAAAATGATTAGCAATTTATACTCATTTTTAAAAAAATCTATGGGGCATGCTCTCGAGGTTATCCTTCTTTATGGCTGAGTAGTACTCTGCTGTATAAAAAAAACACATTTTTATCCATTCACTAGCTGATGGGCATTTTTGTTTCCAAGATTTAGCTATTACAAACTGTGCCATTATAAACATGAGTGTGCATATATTGCTGTAGTATAATGCTTTTAATTCTTTTGGGATGATATCAAGAAGGGGAATAGCTGGGTTGAATGGAACCTCTAGTCCTACTTTTTTGAAGAATCTCCACACTGATTTCCACAGTGGTTATACGAGTCTACACTCCCACCAACAGTGGAGAAGGGTTCCTTTTTCCCCACAGCCACCCCAGCATTTGTTATTCTTTCCAGGGTGAGATGGAATCTCAGTGTTGTTTTAATCTGTATCTCTTGAATGACCAATTATATTGAACATATTTTCATATATTTATTTGCTGTTTATACTTTTTCATCTAAGAAGTGTAATATTCATCTCAGATCCTCATTTTTAAGTTGGGTCTTTAAATTTGGTGGGTCTGATTTTTTTCAATTCTTTATGTATTCTAGATATTAGTCCTTCCTCTGAGAAACAGCAGGCAAAAATTTTTTCTCACTCTGTGGATTACCTTTTCACTCTGTTGGTGATTTCTTTTGCTATGCAAATGTTTTGTTTGTTTGTTTTTCTTCCAGTACCAGGAATCAAACTTGCGACCTTGCACTTGCCAGGCAGGCACTGTGCCACAGAGCTAAATCCCCAGCCCCAGCAAATGCTTTTTAATACGATGAGATCCCAGTTGTTAATTCTTTGTGATAGCTCTTGTGCAATCAGGGTGTTATAGTCTTTGCCTATACCAGTGACCTCCAGACCATAATCTTTAGTGAAATAAATCGGACACAAGTGTAAATACCACATTGTTTCTCTGGTGTGAGAAACCGGAAGTATATATAAGGACCAAAATGTATAAAAGGTATTGTGAAAAAAAAAATAAATAAAAGGTATTGTGAAACAAGAAGATAATGTTCAAATGGGGAGGGGAACAACCGAGAGGGGAGGGGTAAGGAAAGAAGTAAAAATTTAAAAAAAATGAGAAAAGAAGGAAAACATGTAAACAAAGCTTTTGTACATGGGGAGGGAAGGAAGGGCTGAAGGGAGGGTAGGGGAATAGGAAAAAAAGAAACAAGTAATATCATGTATAGGTCCAAATTCTCTATGATGAATGTGATCATTTTATATACCTAAAATGTACCAATAAAATCTGATTGGAAAAGAAGAAAAAAAAAAATAAATGGAATTTAATTCTTCCCTATTTCTTATCAGTATAACTGGATCAAAAAATGTAGTGTAAAGACACTTTTAAACCATAGGCATTAAACTACTGTCAGGAAAAAACAAATCAGTGTATCTCTAAGAGATGGGACAGGGTTTTCTTCGGTTTCCTTGGACATCATAACTGCATGTTCCCAGGCTTTGGACTTCAGGACTTGCATGACTATTCGGTAACAGTTAGGCTTATGTGACTGTTGTTAGTATCTCTGAGAGTTTGTTTCCAAAATTACGTGTTTTTAGGATGTATGAGGAATTCTGTCATATGTTTCTATACTCCTGAAAGAAACTCCATTTTAAAAATTAAAAATAAAACTATGGGGGAACAAACCAAGTCAGTGTGCACACCTTGGTTTATAGCAGTGCAAGTCATAAAAGCTAAGTCTTGGAAGCAGCCTGTATGTTCATCATCAAATGAATGGATAAAGAAAATTTGATATTTACACACAATGGAGTACTACTCTGCCATAAAGAAGGATAAACTTGAGTCATTTGTAGGAAAATGGATGCCCCTTGAGACCATAATATGTTAAGTGAAATCAGACAAAACACGGAGGCTTCAATATTGCATGGCTTCTCTTCTATGAAAAAACCAAAATATGAATCAAGAGTAAAATAAAGAAGAGACAGTAGGAAACAGGAAGCAGACTTTCTGGAGCTAGGGGAGCTCTGAGGGAGGTAAAAGATGGAAAATTATCCCGGATATGACACATGTGTACCAGTTCCCCAAAATGAATGTAAATATTATGTATTGAGAACATACACCAATTTTTAAAACAAACACCTGGATTTTCAACATATTTCCCTAGTCCAACCCAGCCCCTGTCCACTCTCACCCTGGTGAGAGTTCAATACTTAGACCCTGGTCTAAACCCCACTGATCTCTTCCCCCGGCTGCTGGTTCTTGCAGACTGTCTCTTTAGTTCCCCTCCACCCACCTCCGCAGCCAGCAGTACCTTTTCTAATGCAAATTTGGTAAAGTCAATCCACTGCTTACATTTTTCTTATTTTCTGTTCAAAGAGAATAAAACCCAACTTCCCTGTGAGCTGGACTCTAAATCCTTTGACTTCATCAAGAGCCACTTTTCTGTCCCGGCCACCGGTCTCTCTGTCTCGTGTCTCTGAAAACACCAAGCCGGGTTCCACCTCAGGGCTTTCTGCATGTCCTGTTCGGGGCCTGCCTGTGTGTCTCCAGGTTTGTCCAGGCTCCTGAACTCCTGCCGGGCGGGTCCCGGCTCAAGGGTCAGTGCTGCACGCTGGTCTCTGAAACCCTACTGCTTGCTCCTGCCCTGCTCCCGTTTGTTCTGTGGGTGAACACGGCCTTTGCTCGGCGTGTGCTGTCCTCCTGCAAGAATATGAACACTGGCAAAGGCAGTGCTCTTCTTGATCTGTTCACTGTAACCTCCCCTTGCACGTCGGGGTTTTCTATCAAAAAATACTGAATGAATGAATCCATGAATGATTTATCAGGTCTGCAGTGGGACTTGGGAACAATTTTTAAAAGCTTATTTGATCACTTTGGACATACCAGGTAGACCCTTCAACGTGTAATACACTACAACCCTAATGTGGGGACATGCCATCAATGACTACGAAATAAACAGCAATAAATCAAATTAAAGTTCAGGGGGAAGAAACGCTTTCTGTTCAGAAAGAATGTTATACTGAAGAAATCTAACATATCACATGGTTTACTTTAAACATGAAATAGAGACTGAGCCTCAGATACATACATGCCACTAATAACCGAAATTTACCTTGGAGGGCAAAGGTCTGGAAAAATAAAAATAACTTAGCATAGAAAACATACCAACTACACGTGTTCTGCACAACAATAACAAAATTTAAACTGTATGCAAAAAATCCCTCTATAAAAATAAACAAAAACCTCTTTAACCACCACCCTCAAAGCTGAATGCACATTCAACTAAATCCTACGCTGGCAAACAGGAAAAACCTACACCCAAACCAAAACTGTGAAATTATACAGCAGGCACAGATCCAGTGATGAGTATGGCACATTTTCAGTCCCTCTGCTCTCCCCTACTTAAATCTCTCTGCTGGCTTGGCTTTGCCTTACACGAAATTTACCGTGCGTAAGGCCCTTATGTTGGTGGCCCAGTCGCTTCCCTGCCTTACCTACACCCCTTCCTCATGCCAGCTCCTCCAGCGTAGGAATTGAGCCAAGCTCCCAAGAAGCACAGCACCAATGCCTCCGTGCTCCTGCACACACTGTCCTGTGCTAGAGAAGCCTCCTTGGCACCCTGCCACTCCCACCTCCTACTCAGCCTTCTACACTCTGCTGGGCGTCACTTCAGCCTTTCCCTGTGCTGGCTAGAGCTTCTCCAAAGAGCTCGCACTACAGCCTGGACAAACCTCTGCTTGCTGTGGTTCTTACTGCATAGATACTGTGGTCCGTGGGGGGTTAGTTTATTATCTATGAGAATTAAACTGCACTTCCCAGTTCAAATACCATCTTAAACCATGGTGCAAGTGCGGGGGGCAGGGGAGGTCACTCACTCGCCTGCCGTCATCACCAAGGACAGTACTCTTAGAAGGGGTCGGTGCTTGCTGGGCATGGTAGCACACACCTGTAATCCCAGCACTCGGGAGGCTGAGGCAGGAGGATCATTGTGAGTTCGAGACCAGCCTGGGCTACAAAATGAGCTCAAGGCCAGCCTGAACTGCATAGCTAGACCCTGTCTCAAAAAGACAAAAAAATAAAGAAAATAAAGAAGGGGTCAGTGCCATCGCCCGCCCCTGGGTTTACTTTGCATCACTCTGTGTGTGTGTGGGGGGGCTTCTTTCATTGAGAAAAGTGCCTGGGAGGACTTAACAGGTGGCCAAGAAGACTGCTTTTGTTGTTATCTCTAGAGGTTTAGCACATGGATTAATGCACAGTAGGAGGTCAACGAATGTTTGAGGAACAACTGAGTGAATAAATAAATTAATACATGAATAAAATCCCATTCTTGCCTAATCCTAAATTGTACCTATTCATTTACGGCATATTCTTCAAGGGTGGCTTTCAACTCTAAAGAAAAATGCTAATGTGGGCCTAGTGGTACATGCCTGTAATCTCAGCTACTAGGGAGGCTGAAGCAGGAGGATCACAAGTT
This sequence comes from Chinchilla lanigera, assembly GCF_000276665.1. NCBI lineage: Eukaryota > Metazoa > Chordata > Mammalia > Rodentia > Chinchillidae > Chinchilla > Chinchilla lanigera. The sequence goes on along the minus strand of NW_004955406.1, from coordinate 36,296,984 downwards.
TAAAGCCAGCCTGAGCAATTTAGTGAGACCTTGTCTCAAAACTAAAATTAAGCCAGGCGTCAGGGCACATGCCTGTAATCCCA
>NW_004955406.1:36274635-36296801 GCF_000276665.1 Chinchilla lanigera | reverse complement strand
AAAAAAAAAAAAAAAAAAAAAAAAAAAAAAAAAAAAAATTAAAAAGAGTCGGGGATATAGTGCAGCAGTAGAGCACTTGCCTAGTGTATGTGAGGCCCTGGGTTCAATCCCCAGTATCACCAAAAAAGAAAAGGAAAATACCCCAGACCCGTGAAATGCTGTCATAAAGTGCTTTGATCTTTTTCAAAGGCTGAAATGACAGTTGGACTATTCCAAATATGTAACTGGAAGGAAACTATGTTTTCAAACTTGTAATATTTCATTGTTACAGCTATGAAAGCAATTCTCAACAGTCAAACTAAACTCCTTTGAAAACACTAATACTAAGCGCAATTTCTGAGTGCAAATTATGAATGCTTTTTAAAGCACATTAGTTCTCGTCAGACTGGAGCAGGACTATTGTTTTCACTGAAGCTAAGTGATGTGAATTGAGTCTGGTGTAAATAGCAAAATTACTGTGCTCCAGTCAGTGTCTTCCCTCCTTTGATTTATGTACCAACTAGACTCGGACTTCTTTTTCTCCAAAGCTAGACCAAGAATTAATTAAAGTACATAATAACGTGTTAACTAGCTAATACCGCAGTTAGCATTAAGCGGCATCGGGAGTCTCCGAGTTTTTAGCAGCGGAGCTGCGCTTTCATTTGCTCCGTGAGATCTATAATTGAAAGAGTGCCGTGAGAGACGCCTTTCATCAGCTCCTCGAGTTACACTTCCTGCTTTGATAAGTATACAAGGACAGTCTAAGGCACTTCAAGCTACCCATTCCATTTGATTAGCTAGTCAAAATAACGCAACAGCTTTTCATCACCCAGAGGAAAACTTTTGAAGTATTCCGTGGCCAACACGTCTGCATAAACACTAATCTGTATCGTTACTTTACGAGGGGAAATGTAGTATTTAGTACTTTTTTAAAAATTAGGCAGTGAGTAAAGCTCTTGTTCATCAGAGCTTTAGATCAAAAAAGCATGATTCTGATAAGATGTGTGTGGTAAAAAAAAAAAAAGCATTTGCGGAGGTGGAAGAAAGGGAGAGGTAAAAATTAAAGAATTAAGACGTGTTATGTACATGTACCAACTCCCCGTGATGAATGTAATCATTATGAACTGTAGACATGTACCAATAAATAAAAGAAAAAAAGGTTATGAAGAGGCAAAAATTGCATTTGTGAAGGTTTCAGAGTTGACAGGATACAGTGATCAAAATAAAACATATCTTATGGTGAGCCAACATTCCAGAGGACATATCTGAAAACAAGTTACGTAAAACTCTGTGATATACACACACGAGATCTGTCAGGGAGAATTATTTGGGACCCCAAACCTACGCATACATGTAAGTATTTACCTGCAAAACAGGGTGAGAAAGCCTGCATAAAAATAATCATTATTTTCTTATTCCCTATAATGGTTTGAGCAATCTTCCATTGTTACATCTGGAAATCTGAGCAATGCAATTGAGAATAGCGATATGTAATGTAACAACCACTGTTAATTTGCATTATTTTGTCTTGAAGCCCTGTATTACTTTAAATGCTCTTGCTTTAATTAGTTTATATTTGTGATACTGGCATGCTGCTACTGTTCTATTTTTTGTTTGTTTCTCATTTACTACTCTCTTTAAAATAAAAATTAAAAAAATCAGCAACACAAATACAGAAGTTATTGAAAACATCCCTGAGAATTTTCAGTTTGTCTCCCTCTTAAGGACAATGATTCAGCTGGAGAGATAGCTCAGCAGCACAAGCGCCTGCCAGGCAAGCACGAGGTCCTGAGTTCAATTCCTGATACCAAAAAAAAAAAAGGACAATGATTCAACATGTATCCACTATGGTGTTTCATTGCAATAAAATATGTTCTTTATCTAAGTGAAATGATTGTACTGCTCTCCTAGGTAAAGCGTTCAGTAGACAGGGCATTTAGAAATGGGATCGTCTGTTCACAGGCGTTGGTCCTGCCGTAGATGTTAAAGACCAGCACCACAGATGGACTAATGACTGCCTGGTTCAACCCATGCTCCTCAAGTGAAAGACAGAGAACAGAGCTGTAAAAGCGCTGGCCTAAAGGTCCATGCTGCCTTCTCAATGTCCTTCTTTCGCAATCAAGGTAGACTTTAGCCCTGTTAGCCAATTATTCCGTCATGTAAAACAGTCTTACAAAGTTAGAAGGCGGATCAAGTTTGGTTGTAAAGTTAATCCTGAATGTTGGGCAATCTGAGTGACATTTCACAACAATGTGGTTTTCTTTCAGTTTTCTGAGAAAGAGAAAGATAGCTGTGGCTCTTGTACATCAGATTTTTTACTTTTCTCCTCTTTGTCTACTCCTTCACAGCACATCATTTATGAGGAATTCATAAAATTGGTCCTGGTGTGTCAAACACATGGCATTTAAAAATACATCCAAGGAGGAAGTTAAGAGTGAGTTAAGAGTGATGACCACCTGTGTGACTGTGTGGGATGCGGCTAAGGGACTGAAATCGAAATGCTTTGCCATGGGTCAGAAACTCTCACAACTACACAACAAGCGAGAAATTTTAAAGTTACTTTTCTTTGAGAATTAGATGGGACCATCCAGTCCCATTTCATTAAGCCTAAAACCTTGGTATGCTCTCTTGCCATCAAAGTGTGTAAAGTTTCCACTAAAATGTTTTGTCTAGTTTTCACAGGTGGAGCTTTCAAAAGGTGATTGGATCATAGAAATGGTCAACTCTCCCCTAGCTGAGTGGCCAATTAAGCGGGGTTTGGGGCGGAGAGGTATTGTACCTAAAGGAATTAGGTCACTGGAAGTGTGCCTTCGAAGGGTATCTTGGGGCCCTAGCGCTTTTCTCTCTCTTCTTCCTGGTCACAAGATAAGCATTCCTCTACCATGACCTTCTGCTATGATGTTTCTGCCTGGTTGCAGGCCTAAGCAAAGGAGAGGGATGACCATGGACTGAGACCTCTGAAACCACAAGCCAAAATAACATTTCTTCTTTTAAATTGTTTTTCTCAGCTATTTTGTTGCAGCAACAAAAATCTAACTAAAATGCCCTTGTGTGGGACACACATCTGCTACAGTGGGAGGATGGGAAAGAAGTTCTATTTATTATTAAATATAGCCATCTCTAGGGCTTTCTTACTCCAATGTTTCTCTTGTGTTCCCTACCCATCCTCAGACCTACAGAGTATATAGGCTGTCCTCTTTCCACAATGACGTTTCACTTGCGGGTAAATGCTGACACAGCCAAGCACAGGAGTTAGCGGCCACTGGGCCCCCAGAGCTGCATGTTATAGAAAGTCACACCTGGGTTCCTGGGATCCTGAGGCATAAGAAGGAAAAGGGAAAAAGTAAGTTGAGTGAAAAAACAGAAAGGGGTTGATTGGGAGGGTAAAGCATGAGATCATGGATTCAAGGCCAGCCTGAACTACACAGTAGGACTCTGTCTCAAAAAATAAATAATACAAAGAGAAGGAAGGAAAGAAGGGAGAGAGGAAGGGAGGAAAGAAGGAAGGGCAAACAGAGGGAGGGAGGGTAAGTGAAAAGAAATGAGGAAACGCACCGATGAAAATCAGGAGAAAAGGAGCGCAGGCAGAAAGACGGCAAGTTCGAGGGCAGACTGGGCTGCTTAACAAGACCCTGTCTCAAAATAAATCTGGGCTGGGGGAGTGTAGCTCAGTGGCGGGGCGCTTGCCTACCACGGGTGAGGCCCAGGTTACACTCCCAGTACCCCAATACAGGGTGGGGTGGGAGGGAAGTTTATTGTAACTCAGCAGATCTGAAGCCTGTGACCACTTCAGGAGATGCATGGTCACACAGCATGCTCTGAATAAAGACCCCAAGAAAACTGCAGCAAGTAGATACCTACCCCCAGGCATGCATGCCTCAGATAAATGAACAAACACACAGAAAGAAGGTGGGAGCCTAGCTCAGCGGTAGAGTAGGTACCTACCCTGCATGACACCCACAGTATTGCAGAAAAAGAAAAGAAAAAAAAAAGGAAAGAAGTAGGGTGGGGAAAATAAAGGTTAGAGCATCTCCCAAGGACTGGGTAGAGGCCCCAACCCACTAGCTGTCTGAGTTTAACCTGATATATGCACTAGGAAAAAAAAAAGAGTATTGGGCATTTGAGACACACCCGGATGTTGGACTAGGTGATATAGCATCTGTCATTTTTTCTGACTGTGGGTGGTTTGCTGGGTTAGAGATGAATGTGTTTAATGTGTAAAATAGTTTAAATGCCCAATTTCCCAGGCAATCATTCTGCAAATGCATGCTGAACTGTCTTAAGATTTGTATGATCTATTTCTCAGGCTGTAGAAGCATAAGTCAGAGTGAAGTCATGCTTTACTTTTTCTGAAAAATAAAAAAATCTCTTTTACCTTGCAAGTTCAGAGGGCAAAGTCCTTCACTAATATATTAAGGGATGTCACACAGAAGTCATGTTTTCTAGCTTTTTTTAACCCATTACCTGATCTTGGACAACAGTGGGGCCTGTATGCAGACAGGGACCAGGAGAGGTCCAGACTCAGAGAGCTCCACCTCCCGCCTGACAAGGATGCTGATAGGTTTTCTACAGGTCTGTGAGCAATTTGTGTGGCCTGGTAGGTATCAGAGTAACCAAGAACACTAATTATTTTCAGCAAATAGGCACGTGACTACTTCTGAGCAGACAAGGTGACAAGACTGCTTCTGCTGATTATTCCTGGGCACTGGGAAGTCAGAAGGGGTAGGGTAAGCCTACCCAGGTATCTACCTGTTGTGGAGGACTACGCTGCTGACCTGACTGCCTCATTCTCTGCCACACAGGTATAGTCCAGTTTGCAAACTAAGTCCTAGCAGCTTCACAATATGTCTTTGTAACCACTGGTGCATACCTACTTCTGTATTGCTGTGAGCTTAGTAAGTTATTCTGTCTTGTTTCCTATGGTGTTCTCCACTAATTAAAAGAATCAGTAATGAATTTATATGTTGTTGACACAACTTATGATAGATTGCTATCTGCTCTGAAAGTAATAGGTCCTTTAAGACCTATTGGTACAAGTTTGGGCTTAGTGATAATGACATTTTAAAGTACTTCGCAGCTTGTAAAGGACTTCCATGTGCAATGTTTGCTTTAATAATAGCATTATCACACACTCTCTCTATGACCTGGCTCAACTCAGTAAAGGTTCCAGGTCTTAGTGCCTTCATCTGCATAGGTGAGAATAGCTCCTCCGGCCCAGAGATCATTTAGTACAAGGTTAGTATCAAAGGAGATAACATCTGCAAAACACTTTACAGGGGCTGGGGGAGAGAGAAGAGGTTAGTACAGAGGAGCTCAAGAGCACTTTGTCCAGTGACAGAGCTGTTCTGTATTTGTACGCTGAGAGGAGAACACATGTTAATGAAAGTTCTGCCTCAACATGAAAAAAGACTGTAGTGGAGCATGGAAGTTGTGGGGTGTCTGATGTGCTTTTAAGACATCCCAGCGAGGTACACAAAAGGTAAAGAATATACACCCATGATTAGAGGGCCCCATCAGTTCACTAAGCAGAGCACAAACAGGCACTGACTGAGAAGAGCTGATTCACACAGCAAATGCTTCCACGAGAAGAAAACTCAGATAACAAATATGTTCCTTCATCTATGATACGCACAATATATATGCAAGCAAGTAAGGCCAGGGTAATAGAAACTCTTAACGCCATCAGCAAGACTAGAGGAATTTGTTTCAGATCTGAGGGAGCTCGTCCGAGAAACAGCTGTTTAACATCAGCAGAGATGAGAGAGACCGTCAAGTCCAACCTGCTGATTCCAAGGTTCTTTCCAAATTCACAAAGACAAGAAAACATCCCCGAGGAAGTTTTCTCCCCCAGGAAGAAAAGCCAGTTTTCTTATTTCCTTCTAAAGCTACGCAGGACAGATTCGCCTCCCTCTGCTACCTTTTGGATGAGTAGAACTGGCAACAGATGCTCTGATATAACCTGCCTTTGTACCCAAGTTTCATTGGATCACTGGAAAACAAACTTTAAAGCGCTCTTCAGCAGTCTCTTTTCTTGACGAGCCACTCTGCACCCAGAGAAGTGAAAGCAAAGGTAAGTAAAGGGGAGGCGTAGTTCTGTAGTTCTGGAAACCTCATACAGCAACGCTGAGTTGGGACTGCGCTGATGACGTGACCCCAGTGGTCAGGCAAAGGTGGAAATCCACACAGCAGGTCAAAGTGGGAAAGCCCTATGCGGTGTACACTCACTCTCTGTCTGTCTGTCTCCCCCAGCCCCGCCACAGGGAGAAAAAAATGACTACACAAATTTAGTAGAAAATATAGCCTAAGACTCCCCCCCGCAAAAAAAAAGAAAAAGTATAGATTATATACCTGTATCCTTTGGGAAAGTGTGCTACAGCTTGGGAAAGGGGGTCTAGAATGTTACAAATAAGTAAAATTCTGCTCGAAAACCTCTCTAAAGGGCGCAAAGGAAGAAAGGCTCCCACCCGTCTGCCTCACTTGAGAGAAATCCACACTTAAAAACCAGCTCCAGCGCAGATGAATTCCTCTGACAGGAACTCCCTGAGTGTCTCAGACCTTTTTTCCACAGAAAGGCTAGTTTTAAGTTTCAGTCAGGATTAATTTAGATTTTTTTATTCCTACATGTATCAGAATCATTCATGGAGGGGAAGTTCTTGTAAATCCATTCCCAGAACCCTCTGAGGACATCTGGTCTCATTAGAAGATCAAACAGCTCCTCCAGGTTCATTAGTTGTTTAACAAAGTGGGAATTATTTTCTCGATGCTCTTGTGTTTATGAGATATTCTAGTCACAGGTGAGAGCAAAATAACCAAAAGAAAACAAAAACTTCAATCCCGCGGAGAGCTCTTTCAGCAGAATAGGGTTATCTTGAATTTGCTCTTAATTTCCAAAAAGTGAAGGAAAAAGTAAGGTGTACAAGTGAAGACAGATTTTTAGACTTCTGGGGTCCCAGCTCCTTGGAGACTGAGGCAGACGGATCACTTGAGCCCGGGAGTTCAAGACCATCCTGGGCAACAGGGTGAGCCCTTGTCTCAAAGGAAAAAAAAAAAAGATTTGATTTAAAGATTAGGAAGTGCACTGAAAATAAGGTGTTATCTCAGAAAATCTTCGTGGCTCATCTCTGACCTGGTTACAATCCTGCACTCTCTTTCTGCCCGTCTTCACAGACAGACATTTAAAAAAAAAAAAAAAAAAAAGCCATGCTGAGCACAAGACAGAGTCCCGTTTGGCCTTTCCACCGCTGAAAACTCAGTAGATGCTGTTGGGGACCCAGGGTCTCCCTCAGGGGAAGCCCGAGCAGCGAGCAGCAGGCGGCGTGCTCAGAAACACTCAGAAGAGTCTTCAAGGCTCTGAAGTGCCAGCTGCTGGATCCACCGCGCTGCCGGGTCCCCCAGAGACCTGGAAGCCGCAAGAAGCTGTCTGAAGTGAGTCCCTCCCTCCCTGGGGTGTGTGGCTCAGGGAACATCTGTCTCCCTGATGATTAGCGATTTAGTAATTACTTAGCACTGATGGAGCTCTGATAACCTGGAGATTGGCTTCAACCTTCCTGGCAAAGGTCTGTGGCTTTGGAGTCAAGGGTCACTCTGTGTGTGTGTGTGTGTGTGTGTGTGTGTGTGTGTGTATGTGTGTGTGCCTGCACACACGCGCGCGCACATGCATAAATGACAGCATGGAGGGAGGTGTATAGAAGAAAGCCAGCTTCTTTGAACCTGAATCTGCCAGCCCAGTTCTGCCCTCCAGTAGCTGCTGAATCTTGAACAAGTTAAGCTTCTTATCCCACCTCAACTTCTTCATGCGCAAAAAGTGGTCTGAGAAACCCTGTAGACTTCAGCCATGGGTATTTTCTGACACCCTTGTGCTGTCTGAGAGTAGCACAGAGTAACTTCACCTTTCTCCTTCTTTCACTTTGTCTGGGGACCAGACCTGTCTTTCTAATAAGTACCCTGCTGCTGGTGGTGGTGTTGTTATTTTTTTTGTGTGCATGACATTGGGGTTGGCACCCAGAGCCTTGCACATACCAGGCAAGTGCTCTACCACCAAGCATCCCAGCCCTGTGATTATTTGTATTTTTGTGGTATGCTGCTTCACAAACTGAAAATTTGGGAGCAGAAGCTTCCTCTTTGTCATTCCAACATTTTGAGTGGAAATCAGAGTCACTTATGCACCCGTAGAGGTGGAGAAATGCAAAATGTCCCACCAAATGTCCTCTAGCCCTTTAGTTCCCCTAACTAATAAAAATGAAATCTACATTTCATCTACAATGAAATCTACATTTCCTCCTTTCTACAGGGTGGGGACTGTAACTTGCCCTGTGAGAGTGAGCAAGAGGTCATTTAAAAAGTTGCCTTATTATTCTTTCTGGGAGCAAGCGCAAAGCTTTCTATCTTGGGGTGTAGAGGCGTACGCTGTCTTCCCTGGAAGGGTATCACCTGATGGGCAATGTGCTGTGAAGTTAACAAGAAAAAGAGCCATGTTTAAAGGAGGGTATCCTCCCAAAGGTTATTTAAAAGCCACACCTGAGTCCAATGCACATGCCTGCAGTCCCAGTTACTTGGGGGGATGAGGCAGGAGGATCACATGTTTCAGGGTAGCCTGGACAATTTAATGTGACCCCATCTCAAAATAAAAAGGGCTGGGGTTTGCTCCACAGTATTGCAAAATAAGCTTGTAAATAAAATAAATAAACAAACCAGAAGAGAAAAATAAAGCCAAAACTTTCACACAATGATAGGACAGGGATTCTACAGGTGTCAGGGATATCTGCAAGGCAACGCCAGCAGGAGTTGTTCTTCATGATGACAGGCATTGCCCAGCGGATAGCCCGCAAAAATCTTCCCTCCAGCCATGTTTCAGGAATTGCAGGTCATGCCTCATTAATAGGTCATGAAATCAATTTAGTGGGTCATGACCAAAGATTTCAAAAAACAAATAAATTAAACTAAAAAGCAAAACAGGACAGAAAATATCATACTGCAGTGCATGCAGGTCATATACTATCTGGTTTAGTTGTGGTATCCCTGGGCACGTGTGTGTCCGTGTGCATTAGAGATGTGTCTGATACATCATGTCCCAGTTGTCAAATGCTTTTCTCACTGCATCTCCAGGTCATGGCTAAAAAATTTGGAAGCCACAGTCCTGAAATTCCTCAGTGCTGGCTTCAAAGGACTTGCTCTGTTTTTTGGAAAAAGTAAATTCACGAATAAGAGGAAAAGAAAGTATTTCAATGTGAATATTTAACTCACAACGCTCAGCTTAAACCATTCCTATATGACTCTGAATTTTTTTCCCTCTTTAAAAAACACTTAAACTGCATCACTCTTGCTCAGTGTAAGGCCGGAGCAAAGAGTGGAGTGGGTTCAAGATCTTCATCTGGAGACAACACTCCCACCATGGACAGGCACCTCAGTATTTGTATTTCCCTCCTTTCCTTTGTCACCATGTACTTCCTCTGATAGACTGATAGATTGCACTTCAAAAAAAACAGTGCACAGATTTAATATGCCTATTCGTAAAGGCATTTATATTTTAGCCAAATATTTAACCACATGCCATATACAAGAATCTCACTGTAGAACTTAGTTATACAAGGAGGAAAACTGTAGGAAAAGAACATTTTCCCAGCCCTCCTGCCTTGACTAGCTATGTTCACTCAGAATTTTTTTTTTTTTTTTTTTTTGAGACAGGGTCCCACTCTGCAGTTCAGGCTGACCTTGAACTTACTGTGTAGCCCAGGCTGGTCTCGAGCTCACAGTGATTCTCCTGTCTCAGCCTACTGAGTGCTGGGATTACAGGTATGCACCACCACTCCTGGCCTTTTTTTCTTTTGGTACGAAGAATCAAAGTCAGGACCTTGAGGGCTGGGGATATAGCTCAGCGGCACAGCGCCTGCCGGGCAAAGTCAGGACCTTCCCCTTGCCAGGCAGACACTGTGCTGCTCTGCTGAGCTGTATCCCCGGCCCTCACACTTTTTTACATGTAAATAATATGCTTGATTTCTTTCCTTATTGACTTGTGAAATAGGTCTTTATGCTTCCTAGCTGTCTTTATTTTTTAAAGAAATTAATGAACGTATTTTATCACAAACTCTGAGAGAAAATACTTTATCCTCTTCAACTATTAATATTTACCCCCTAGTGATGGAGACTGAACCCAGGGCCTTCCTCATGCTAGGCCCATAGCCCACCACTGAGCTTCACTCTCAGCCCATGTTTGTACTTTTGAGACAGGGTCTCACTACGTTGCCCAGGCTGCCTCAAACCTACGATCCTCCTGCCACTACCTTCCAAGTAGTTACAGAGGTGAGCACCCCACAGAACTCAGACGGGATTCGCCTCTTGCCCCAACTCACTGCGTAGCAAACTGAAGTCTCTAATTTGTACTGATTCATGACTGGTAATGACAATACAATTAGGGCTGGGGATTTAGCTCAGTGGCGCAAGCACCTGCCTAGCAAGGGCAATGTCCTGAGTTCAATTCCCAGTACCAAAAGAAGAAAAAGAAAAAAATCACAATAACAATACAATTATACTGTCCTATAGCACTTGGTACTACTGTTTCCCAGGGGCACCCGAATGAGACTCCACCTGCACGCTTTTTTCTCTGAAGACTGTATTATGTAAGTACCACAGTTTTCATAAAATAACAATTCTAGTAACTATTTAAAGAAAGCACCACTTAAGGCTGGCGCGTAGCTAAGTGACAGAGTGCTGCCTTAGCACCACAGGCCCTGGGTTCAATCTCCAGACCTGGGTAAAGAACAAAGAGACAGCAAGCACCTCTTTCTGACGGTGCCGCTCATACCAGATTCCCAGTGTTAGGTGATTTACCTACAAATTCTCATTGCACAAGGAAAGGAGACCAAGGGATGGGGGGTGGGGATGTGAGATGTGCTATTCACATGTACCAACTACCCATGCTGATTGTAATCATTATATACTGCAAACAGGACTAAAGTAAACATCTGGGGAAAAGACACCTCAGTGAAAAGGACAATGGTTTCCTCCATATCATTCCACGACGCCTCCAACACAATGTCACAGACGAGAACACCAAGGCTCAGAGACACTGACAAGCTGCCTGTGAAGACACAGTAATTATGTGGGAAGATCTAATTCAAACTGAGTTCCTCTAACTTCAAAGGGTGTGTTCCACTAGTTTCTATGTCACGTAACCTTTTGGTTGTATCTGAAACTGTCATTTTCATTTCCCAATACCCGTTCTCCTAAGGACACGATGGTACACACCAGGTAGGATACCAGAAAAGCTGTTTTCGTTGTTGTTGTTGCTGCTTTCGGTTCCTAAATGAAATGAGCTCTGACTACCATGCAGTAGTTACAGGCACAGAAGACACCAACCTGACACACTCTGCTTGTCCTTTACAGTCTATGGTGACGTCTACACCACCAGCCATCTTTCAAAGAAACAATAAGGGACACAGGAATAAAAACCTGGATATTCCAGCAGTCTTACCAGCATGCTGTGGTATTTCATTATTTATTTAGATTCACTCACACAACTTTTTTTTTTTAGTAACAGTGTTTTAAGAAGACAGCCATGAAAAGCATTATTTTCCACTTTCAGATGGTTCCCATGTTCCCTAGTCCTTCTGTGTCCTGCACAGAGCACTTTAAACAAGAACCATTGAAATTTAAAACCCGCTTTGTTATTTTCCATTTCTCAGAGACTTAAAGATCTCTCTGCCCCAGGTAATCAGAAGCCACAGAGATTTAATAGCCACGTCTCTCATGACAGCAAAAGAAAGAAACTGAGTTTACAGCAGAATATCCTTAGAAACCAAATCTACAACTCATTTTTAAATCAGGGATGAGCCCGGCATGGTGGTCAGTGCCTGTGATCACAGCATTCATGAGGCTGAGGCAGGAGGATCAACGTGAGCTGGAGGCCAGCCTGGGCTACATAGTGAGTTCAAGGCCAGCCTGAATGACACAGTGAGACTCTGTCTCAAAAAACAAAACCAAAAAAAAAAAAGAGCTTAAATTAAGTCAGGGATGAACCACTGACTACCAAATGTGGCTTGGTAGCCATTCAGATTCCAAACTTCTAAATAGCTTTCCCATATTAATTCAGTCTAAAGTTTCAGGAAATAAAATAATTATGTAGTTAAACATAGATCCTTATACAAGCAAGTACTGTGTTTTCAATATACCAATCCACTAAAATAAACAGCGGACATACATCACGAGAACTAAAACCCAAGCCAAGCAGACGGACACCATTTTCCATTCCCCATCCGACAGTAAACATCCTATTGGAATCTGCTCCAAAAACAAAGGTTTTACCAACCTAATGTCAAGGTAAATAGGTAGTAAATACCTACTTGATACTGCTAACCAGTGCATCATTTACATTCTTTAGGGTGTAAGCACACTAAATACTGGCATTTTTTTCCTTTGAAAATACCTTCAGGATGATACCATATAATACAGCTCATTCTTGGTAATTTTTAAAAATACTTTACCAGATACTGTTAGACATTAAATCTGTTTTGGCTATGAACCCTCTGAGTTCAAGGGAATATATACATTCTGCTATGTAGGACAAAAACCTGCTTCTTATATATTTTGGGTTAAATAAATGTCATCGCTCAAATTAAGAGCTACACAGACTAAAAGCCATAAAGCAAAGCTACAATAGTCCTCAATGAAGTAATGGTCATAAACACCTCTGCTCTCTGCAAGTCATACAAAGAGAAGGAAAACGGATTTTCAGCACCAAAACTATGTGAGGACAGCGAGAGTTGTGTGCCTGTGACATACCTTCAGTTCCCGGAAGAAGATGCTACTCCTCGCCCACTCCACGATGGAGAAGAGGGTTTGGTCTGCCATTTTGCACATGAGCCCGAACGTGCTCAGCTTTTCGTGCTTGCTCCGGTTCGCCTGCTCTTGCTGCAAATAGGCCATGATTTTGGCTTGCACTTGAGGCTCATCTGGCTCGCACTTTAAAAGTTCCAGTATCAGATGTGGGATGCTGGCTGGAGAGCTGGTCTGGTAACCATCCATATAGGAGTAGCCCATGATCGACTCAGGCGAGCTGGTGTAGGGGTCTGGGTACTCGGACTTGATGGCCCGGCTAGGAAAATGGCCATATGTTTGGTAACCCTGCAGGCTGCCATGAGGTGGCATTGTCATGCTAATGGGGGACGTTACAAAAGGACTTCTGTCGTAGTCTGTGGGAGGCAAGGCAGCGTGGTTCAGAGGTAGGCCTTTGGAGGCTGAGTGGATGTTCTGAATCGCAGAGATGCTCAGGTCAGAGGGCATCGCTTGGATCACCTGAGACATGGCTTCTAGCTTAAGTCCATTGGCCCGGATGAGGGCTTTTTTCTGTTGCTTCAGAGCCCTGTCTCTCTTATACATTGGCCCAAACTTATTCCTGCCTCCACGCATTCGGTCGGCCCTTACCGCTGTAGGGAAACAGAGGGGAAGAAAGGGGATGTAAACCAAATGCAAATTATCGGCATCTACCAGGCTCTCCAGATTTTTGAAATGCTGAGAACTGAACAGAAATGATTTTTGTGTGGTTTTCATTACAATGCCCTACACATTTTCCAAGTAAGAAACAAAAGCGTGTCTTCTTTATTTACTTATGAATTCCTCCAAGTGTATTGTGTTATCAAAAATATTTTGAACACAGAGGAACATATTAACCCATTTGTGAACTGAAAAGGTTTCATAATCTTTACTATATGTGAGGATATTTGCTTAAAAAGAGCTCTGCTCCTTCCCTTTCCTTTTTTTTTTCTTTTTCTTTGAGGGGATGTTGAGACAGGGTCTTGCTATGGAGTTCAGGCTGGCCTTCAGCTCACTATGTTGCCCAGGGTAGCCTCAAACTCACAACAATCCTCCTGCCTCAGCCTCCCACATCCTGAGATTACAGGTAAGTCAGGTTCGGCTCATAGGAGTGTAGTTTCTCTAGCACCAGGTATGTGGTAATTCTTTGCTTGGGGGTTTTGTTTGTTTTTTGTTTGGTCTTTTTGAGACAAGGCTTTACTAGGCAGTTCAGGCTGGCTTTGAACTTACTTTGTAGCCCAGGCTGGCCTCAAACTTGCAGCGATCCTCCTGCCTCAGCCTCCCAGAGTACTAGGGTTACAGGTGTGCATCACCATGCCCAGTGATAGGTAGTAATTCTTTATGGAACCCAATCTACTCTGGGGTTTTTTGGGTTTTTTTTTTTTTTTTTTTTTTTGGTTTGTTTTCAGTTTTTTTTGAAGGGGGGTAAAAAAATCAAGCCACCCACTTCTGGATTAAATTGTGTGTATTTTCTTCTGAGGATACTTCCTCCCACTGAGCCATTTTGGCATCTTTGTTGCAAAAGGATTGTGATATGTCCTTTTTGGAAATGATTTTCACCTGAACTTAGTAAGTGCCTATCAGATAACAACAGTTAGTTATTATTTTTAATTTCAGCAGAATTGGACATAATTAAAGCAAATTCCTTCCCAAAGCTGTCCAGAGGCTCCTCTGCCACCCTGTGTGGAATGGGGCCATGCCTAACAACTTAGCTGCTCTCCCCAAGCCCATGGTAGCCTATGGCAATTAGACAGAAACCAGCCACCTCTGACAGCCTGCGACACATTAAAATTGCTGTAGGTTAAGTTTCTGAGCTTTTTATCTTAGGATTAGTATCACATTAAAAATTTATTGTGAATTCTAGGTATCTAGACTACTGCACGAGATTATAAGGAGTTTTTCATCTAGATGATAATTTATCGAATATTCAGTTATTTCATACCACTCTTAAGGAAGTATGAGTATTCCCCTTATGTACAATTACAGCATAATTTGTCAAGGTAAAGAAATGTAACCTTTTTCTTTTGTTTTTAAAAAAATCAAATGGCATCACATGAAATCATAGCGTCTACCTTTTCACATTTGTCCTCTGAGTCTCACAGTGCAATAAGCATCTACCAAAACATACTGCCATTTAGTAAATAGTAAAGTGATAAGAAAATTAATAAACATTAGTGACTTCTGTTCTCAGTCTCTTCTTAAAAGTAACATAGTATTGACTGTAACAGTCCTGACGGTAAGCAAAGAGGCTGCATCTCTATGGAAGGAATCTCCTAGCACTCTGGCAGATTTATTTGAAATATTTTTCTTATTTCTATTACGTATGAGTTCCCGATAACAAAAAAGCTCAAAATAAAAATAGCCTGTGCCACATTGATCAACTAAAATGCAGTCTTGTATCTGGCACCATCAGAGAGCTATTGCTCTTGTTATTACTTTATTTGCAGTATATTTAATCTGTGAAAAGCCAGTAGGTCAAAGGCTGAAAAACAGCAGCACACTATTACAATCCATGAACTACAAATTATTTGCAGCAGTCACATATTAACTTTACAGCCTACCAATCTGAACCTGGTCGTGTAGGTTCTGCTCTTTCAACAAAGTCTAGTGTGTCTTTTGAGGAACCATCACTACCATCCTTCTCTTGTTCTTGTCACCCATCGCTACTGATTTAATAGTTATTTTTCGTGTTTCTTGCTTCTCAATTATTTTACTTTGCAGATACAGTCATTATCTTTTAAAGTGTGCATTCCTATACTACAAAAAAGTGAAATTCTACTCGAGAAATTTCATTATTAAACATTAAATATTACTCACAAAGCATGAAATTAGTAACAATTATGATGAGGAGCACCCTTATTAAAAGGATTGAAATCAAACTGCTACTATGGCATCCTGATTTGAAAATGTAACTGGTATCTTATTTTGCATGGTTTAAGAAATTTTTTTGTGTTCATCTGAATTACTTTGGTCTTGTCTATTAACTTGATTGTTTTATTGATCCAATGTTTCTGCTTCCTAAACTCATAAGGGAGACTTTGATATTTAAAGTTTTTTCCTACTGGATGTTACCGTACATAAATGAGACTCAGACTATTCAGCAGACAAAACATACAATTACAATGATCTTAGATTATTGAGAGTAGTGTTCAGAAACTAGGGAAATAATGTTACCACGTTGTAAGTACAGTGTTGTTTTAAAGTGCTCATCCTTGGAGACTTTTAACAGCAGTGGTCCGTAGGAGAATCTTACCTTCTAGCTTCATTCCAACACTCAGACATTTTTGAAATCGACAGTAAGGACAACGTTTTCTCTGGGTTTTGTCAATTTGGCAATTCTGGTTTTCTATACATGTATACCTTTTATTGTTTTGGACTGTTCGCTTAAAAAATCCCTACAAGACAGAAAATAGTGAGACACATTATAAATCTAACATGCCTCTTCCATTGTTTCATTTCAAAGAAAATCCTTTCATTGTACCACTGGAACCCTTATGTGGTTCTGTGGTTTATTTTACTTTTCAGCAAGATCAATCCTCCAAAACAGTGCCAGGCCATAACAGAAATTTTTTTAGTCTCAGTTATATTCCTGAAGAATTACGTCAAATGTTGGGGAGATCTGGCTACATACCATTTCATTATCATAGAAAAAATGTACTTTATATTGACCAGTGATTTTTTTTAAAAAAATCTGTTTTCCTATTAACCTTCATGTTCCAAGCAGAAGTCCTCATAGAAGTCTGCATATTTTTTTAAAGTAGGAAAATTTACTGCAGAAGAGGAATAGGGAGTACGAATGGGGAATAGGAATAGCTCCTAAGAGACAGGAGGGGTTCCAAACGGGTTGGCCGTCTGCATTGTTTGTAAGTAGTCTGATACAATTTCAGTGACAAACCATTGCAAAAATGCCAATAGAAAAACTGAACAGCAAAATACTTCAGATCTTTGGGAAATGTCAACACTGGATAGTTTAAAGTAAAAGGATTTAAAGAATAAAATGGGAAAGGGCTCATAATTCCTCACTGGAATACATTCAAGTATGAGAACTGTGTTTTTTAAAAAAGTGAAATGGATGAGAAGAATACCACAAAACTGAATTTTAGCAGTTTGTGCTTTGCTTATATTTCACTCGAAAGGATTAATCAAAAATGGAAGTTGTAACTTTATAATAGAACAACGGCTTTACCAAGGCAGTGTTCTTGTTTACATTACTAGCCATAAAGGAAAACAATCTCACTTTGTTACAGAGAATGAAGGGGTTTTCCTGGCAATGTTTTAATTAATTGTACTGAGCTGTCTTTAACTTTAAAAACAAAAAAGTTGAAAAATTAGACAACACTGAATTAACCAGGGCTATATAAAAAAGTTTGACAGAAATCCTGAAAGTATCATTGACATTCATAACAATAGAGTACATTTTACATATTCAAATTTTTTGCATTTAAGTACATCACGTGATTCTTTTTAAAACTCAGAAACCAAAAGCTGGTATCTTGGTCATTATGACACAAATTTCAAAAATCTTAAAAATTATTTTTGGAATAAATTAGTATGAAATCGTCATGAAGTTGAGAACTTAGGTTTTTATATCTGTGGATAAAAAATGCTTAGACTTGTAGCACAGAACAGTCTGACGTTAAAAAAACTATCTGGGAAATACTTTGTCATGTTCCTTCTGAAGACCAACAATGCTTTAAACATATATAACTCAAGCAAAATCAGTATTTAGGACTGTTAGAAATGGAAACCTTTCTCCAGCAATATCACTTCACTATAATAAAGTATTTTAAGGCCACGGGACTGGCAAAGTTTTCTAAACAGCATCAATTTCTTTGCCTTTTGAACTAAATCAGACACATATTTCTAAGTATCATCTCCCTAAGACTAGCTCTCTCTCTTACTCTCATTGTTTGAGCAAAAAAAGAAACAGCCTCAGTTTAGCTTTAAAAAGTAATTCAAAGATTTCTTTTGGTCTTGAGCAGTGCATTTTTAAAGACAGCAACACAGGAGCAAACCTTGCAGCTTTCACAGGTGAGGAGCCCATAATGGTACCCAGACACTTTATCGCCACACACGGGACAAAGCTCTTCAAGATCTTCATCATAGGAGTAATTCACCATTTTAAACTGAGACACTGAAACAAGAAACAGAAATGTTACACACATATCTAGGTTATTCACCGTATGGGTTTTAAGCCTGCGAAAAAGAAAAGCATTTTGGTGATTGGTGGGCAAGGTTATCACTAGGTTAAGTTCTAAAATAAAAAATAATTTTTACCCAGGCGGTATTGAAGGGAATTATTTTTACACAGTGAATGTAAAACCTCTTTGGGCATCGGTGAGCATGCGCTTCGTATTAGGAAATTTTAAAATAATTCCAACTTCTCCTGCTAATATTTTAAACTGAGCACTGTTGGAACACAAGTCTCTCAACTCTGCACAGCAACAGCTCAGAGTGGAAACACGCATTGCATAAAGCAGCGAACCTAGCATGTGTTTTAAGTCTCTGCAAAGTTAAGTTCCAAAACGTCACCTCCGCCTCCGGAGGGAAACAAGAGCACCCGTTCCTCCCCCGCTATCGCAGGAGTTTGCTGCCAGGACACCTGGCCGGTGAGGACAGCAGCACCCGTGTATTTGCAATCGCTGCTCCACAGAGGAGAGAAGAGAAGAAACCTGCTTCTCAGCAGCCCAACTTTAACAACAGCCTGCGGCTCCCAGTGTTCAGATCTGTTAGATTAATCGAAACGTTCAGTTCTCTATTGACAGTACTCCTGGTTACTTTTATCTCCTCGAGTTTAGAAATTTCCTGTGAAAATAAAAAGAAGGAAAAAAGAAAGGACCCTGGAAGGTGTGTGTGTGTGCCGGGGGTGCAGCAGACAGAGGAAAAGAAAGACACAAAAGTTGCCCTATACTATAATAAAACTCGCATGTCTCGATGGTCACTGCGGAGTAGAAACACCTAGAGATCGCCCTGCTAGGCAGAAATCAGGCCACAGCCCACTGCCAGGCTTGGGTCACCGCCTTGCTCCGGACGCTCACCCGAGAAGGCGTCCTAAGCCAAAAGACAAGCTAGTCACGTGAAAAGCAGGGGCGGGGGGGGGGGCGAACCCCAGAAGTACCTGATCAGGTACCTCCCGGGGACTCTGCGCGCCAGCGGGGCGAGTCGCGGAGCGCGGCTCGCGGAGGAGCTCGGCTGCAGGCTCGCGGGTGGGCGGGCGCCGAGAGCGCTGGGCAGGTCTGCACAGCTCGGCGGCTGGCCGCCTCCCCGGGAACCCGCTCCCAAACCCCCAGGCGCACCCGGCTCTCGTCCCTTGCTCAACCTTCGGCTATCCAACGGAGTAGAGACGGAAGGCCAGTTTGTTTTAAGTTAATCAGTGGCGTTGCAGGGGGTGGAGCTGGGGGGCGCGCGGGGGGAGGGAGTAACCACGGTAAGGCAGAAGTTTTCTCTGATTTGTTTACCAAAAACGCGAAGTAGCCCCCACCCCCTCGCCAAACCCCCACCCCGACCACTCAATCACCATAGGGACCTCTTTGCCTAGTGACTTTTTTAAATAGAGTTCTTTTTTTTTTGAGGGCCTCGGAAAGGGCCGTCGGGGTGGCGGTGGAGGGTGTACCGGCAGCACCCACTGTCCCTCCCCGGACAGAGGGCCCTGGGCTGGGGCTCAGGCGAGGAGTTCGCCAGAGTCTGGGAGAAGCCCAGGAAGAGCTCAGGGAAAGGCCACAGCCTGGGCTGTGTGACACAGAAACAAGGGATGCTGTGCGCAGGTTACCAGGGGCGCGGGCTTGAATCCCGGCCCTAGGAAGCCCTGCCTGGGTTTGGCGTCCCGAGGGTTTGGGGAGAGACGGAGAATTCCAAAAGTTCGTTTTAGCCTACACGTTCATAGCACTCCGAAAACTCAGAACTACTCTCTCCCAAGTATGTTTTAGGAACGGAAAAATGTTGTATTTACAAGGTGTGCTCTTTTTCTACCTGCCCTTCCCGCAATAAAATAAACTCTAAACTTTACACCTAAGGGCACAGAAAGGCAGCCTCCTACAGACCCCGTGTCCACCTCGGGGTCCGACACCCAAAAGACCTAGTCCTGGGATGGGGATCCTCTTGGAAAATTAAAAAAAAAAAAGAGGCTGGGTGGGGAGACTGGCGCCGCTGTGGGAGGCTGGGGCATCGTAGGGTCCCCAGTAGTACCCTGGTGCAGCGGAAGGAGACCCGAATCCATCACCGCGAAGAAGTCGCTTGCGCTCTCCCCAGTCTCCATCTAGGGAGCGGAGGACTGTGGGGTCTCGCAAGGCTGGGGTGTCAGTGAGGCGAGCCAAGAAGTTTCCTCGAGGCTGGGGCGCCGCGCTGAGAACCCTGCACCAGACCCCCTTTCTGGACTCTGGACAGGTCGGACTAAGGGCGTGACTCGGACTGGAACCAGAGCACTCCAGGGAATGGGGTCCGTGACCCCAAGGACACCTCCTGACAGGCACCTAGTCCGGGAGGAAGCCGTGCCCCGAGCTCCCGGTGCAGCTTTTGAATTCAGACCCCGGCAAGCGGCCGGCGAGTTCACTGGAGCCCCGGACAGGCGGTGAGCCGGTGCTCCGGTTGGGGGTCCGAAGGCAGTGCCCAGAAGGCACCCTCCGAACTTTACCAAGAAAATGTCACCTTGGACCCCACCCTCATTAAACCCTCGGGGTTTCCCCTTCGCAACTTCTTCCAATGCCTCCCTGAGCTGCTTTCCCAGTCTCTCGGAAACGCCCGCGCCGGAAAAAGTAACTTTCTTTTTGGAGCAAGAAACGCGCGGGCCTCAGAGGGCGGTGGAAAGGGGAGCAACCCTCGGACTCCCAAGTCGCACTTCCTTCAAACCAGTTTCTGGGAAGAAACGCCTCTTTGGGCCAACCGGGTTCCTCTGCAGCCAGACCCGCACAATTGGCCTCGGGGGCTTCAGCCCCAGGGGACTTCCAGGGCCCCACCCGAAGGCTCGGAGATACCCCAGATCGAGGGGACAACCGACCCCTACGCGCAAAACGCATGTCCTCCTGCCGCCCCCTGCTCCCCGGGCGATGTGGCGACGTCGGGTCCCCAGTCCGAGCGCCCCGGGCGCGCCGCCTACCCCGTGCCGCAGAGCGCGCCAGCCCTGAACTCTGCTCTCAACACCTCCCGGCCCTTTCAAGTTCCCGCAAGGGGATGGCAGGAAGCGTCCAGGATCACAGGCCCGCCGGCCCGCACATCCTGCGCGCGGGAAGGGGCGAGGATGGAAGAGCACCGGTGACTTTTCCTAGCATTGTTCCCTCCTGGCCCGGGGCAAATGCGATAAACTTCTGACGGGCTTAATACAAGCCAGATCTCGAGTGGCTATTTTGGAATGTGGGGAAAATATAACCAGAGAATTTTTTTGTCTGTTGTTAGCAATCAAGATCTGGGGAAACAAATGGGCCTTCCACAGTCACAGGTCTCATACTGAAGGGGCCATAAACTAATCTCGGCCCCCTCACTGGACATTCCCCTCGCAGAGGATGGGGTGGCAGTGACTTTGGTTCCCTGAGTTCTACAGTTTTGAAGTTGCCCGCCCCGGAGCCAGCTCCAGGGTTCCCCGAGCCTTTGGGGGGCTCACATGCACTGTAACCTCCGAACACAGCCTCTCTCGGGTCGCCTTCTCGCTCTGCAGCTGGCTCCCCGGGCAGTCCTCTCCCTCCACGCGGGAGTAGGAAAACGCACGGCGGCTGCAGGGACCCGGCCGGCTCGGGTGTCCAGTGAGACGTCCTTATCAGGACCTTATCATCCCAATGCCTTGGGCCCCAAGCTCCCTCCTCCCCGCTCCGCGCGCGTGGCCGCGGACCGAGAATCCTCTCGCTTTAATTAGAAGCGGCCAATTAGATACCATTGGGAAGCTCTGCCCGCACGGTTCAAGAGCCATAAACTTTTCTGCCCGCGACTGAAGAGGGGGTCTGCAGCACCCCGCGCCCCGCGCCCCAGTCCCCGCGAGCGGGAAGCTGCAGCCCGCGGCGCTGGCCCGGGTGGAGACGCGGCCGCGGCCGGAGCGAGCGAGCAGGCGGGCGCCGCCTTCCTTACCTTGCATGTTTTCCGGCATCTGCCCCTGTTCCCCATGCGATCGAGCCAGTCCTAGGGCTTCCGTCTCCACTTTGGGCAGCATGACAAGGCGGCCGCGGGCGGGAACGGGGGGTCGGTGTCGCTCCGGAAGCCCAGCACCTGGACACGGGCAGCACAGATCAACTCCGGCGGGAAGAGGACCGGGAGACCCGGTGCCCGCTCACCCACCCGCTCGCCGGTCCGGACCTCGCAGCCCCGTCCCGGCCCCTACCCTGCAAGGACGAAGGGGTCGGGGCCACGAGTCGAGGGCGGACGCCGAGGTCCCCGCGGGCGCGGCGCGGCGAGGGCAC
>NW_004955406.1:36241272-36274526 GCF_000276665.1 Chinchilla lanigera | reverse complement strand
CGCGCTGCGGGCAGCCACCCGGCTGCTGCCGCCGCCCGGCCGAGCCTCGGCCGCCTCCGGACGGCTTGGGCGACTTTCTCCTCCCGCACCCGCCCGCCGGCTGGGGATCGGCAGGGGTCTCCCTCTCTCCGCGCTCGCCTCGCGTCTCCCTCCTTCCCCTCGCCTGCCTCTCCGCCCCTTCCCCGGCTGCCTGCCTCCCTCGCGCTCCCTATCGCAAGTGCGGAGTTGTGAACTTCCAACCTCCCTCTCCGCCTCGGTACTCCGCGCGCGTCCGGAGCGGCCCGCTCCAGCCCCGAGGGTGCGGCGCTGGGAAAGAAGGGGGAAGGCGAGAAGGGAGGTAAGTAGGGCCGGGGGCTGGGGTGGGGGAGGCTGGGATGAGGGGTGATGACAGGGAGCCGGGACGCGGGTTCCGGACTCGGGTCGGACACCAGCCGCCAGCCAATGAGGATGCTCCATCCAGTCCCCTCGCTCGCCCAACCTCTTCACCCCGCCTTCGCCCACTCCCACCCACCGCGGCCCGGGGCGGGGGATGAACAGGCTGCCGGGTCTCACAGCTGACCAGAGGCGACCTCTGCTTGAGCGCCGCGGGCAGGGAGCGGCGATTTCTGCTAGCGGGGGAGAAGGGCTGGGCGCGGAAGGCTGCGGGCACGTGCCCTCGCTGGCTTGTCCGGTGAGGAGACCGAGAGGAGTTCAAAAGCCCACTTAAAATACCGAAAGGAGAGAAGGGGTGTTGAATTCACCGGCCGTCTCTTCTCAGTGCAGAGTTGGTCTGCAGTCAGGGCCCTCGCAGTGTCGCTCCCCCACGACCTCCAGGGTCTCAACAGGCCAGCGCGGGGGCCCCTCACTGGAGGGTGGGCGCTCATTGAAGGGACAGCAATGTCCCTGCAATTTCATTTACTTGCTGGAGATTAGGGAAAGGGGCTGCCACTCCTCTGCCCTGCTCTGCGCTCTAGGACTTTGCTCACTCTGAATCCTGCACTGGAGCTCACGATTATCTTGGTGACAGACTTCCTAGTTTTAGTGAATAGTATTTCCATATAGAATGCACAAATCTGTCCCAGCTTGCCGTTTCCATCCTGGTGTCTCTTTGGTGGGACAGATCCACATGAGGCCCAGAGGCTCAGCATTTAAAAAAAAAAAAGTTTTAAAGAACCATCTGTTATGCAAGCTCTTCGGCCACCAGTTCAGCCACATCTTCAGAGATTTCAGATTTCATCCCAACGAGATGAAAAACATTTTTTCTGGCCTCCTGACTGCATTCGAAAAGCCTCATATTCAGGGTCTGTTGTGCAACAGGGTAATTATCAGAGTCTGCCCACAAGGGGTGAATTTGAATCTCAAAAGATCTGAATTTATCCCATGTAAATGGCATAGAGATCACACGGTCAAACTGCCCAGTCTACTATTTGATGAATTTAAAATGACTCCAATCACTGCAGTGCATAATTTACACTTTCATCTGAAGTGAGTTGTGTATTACCCATCCACTCCTGGCACTTCAGATACTACTCACTCTGAACTGATTTGTCATGACGCCTATCTACCTTCAGAATCTGTATTTTAAAAATTTTAGCTTTAGTCGCAATTCAGTTTTGTGGAAACACTTCAATCTTAAATTTAGGGAGGCCAGCCCATTACTGTGTATTGGGGAGTGGGCTAAAGTTGCCAAAATGAGGGATCCTTAAGAAGCTCAGATTTTTATGATAATATCACAGAGCTGAAATCGTTGTTTCTCCTGCATTGCTTGCCAGTTTAGATGAACTTAGAAAATCAGTTTATTTCAAAGCCTCCAGAAGCTTTTCTCCCACTACAAT
This sequence comes from Chinchilla lanigera, assembly GCF_000276665.1. Lineage (NCBI taxonomy): Eukaryota > Metazoa > Chordata > Mammalia > Rodentia > Chinchillidae > Chinchilla > Chinchilla lanigera. The sequence goes on along the minus strand of NW_004955406.1, from coordinate 36,272,712 downwards.
TCAAAGAGGCTTGGGGCACTTATACAAGCCCTTCCTAAAGGCCCCCCTGGCAAGGATGCAGGACTCCACACACTAGCTCCTAGGAGCAGCTTCCAGCCCTGTGTGGGATGTAAAGTCCTCTGCTTGGTGGCCCAAGAGGGGGAGATTAAGAGAGCTGAAAGAAGTTCACAGGGGATTTCACAGGACCTTGTAATTGCAGTGTGGCAAGAAATCTGTGACTTGAGGCAGTGGAAGACCTAAAGAGGCAAATTTTGTGGTCCTGCTCATAACGCCAGCTTCAGGGCCAGAAGGGACTCGCTTAGGCCACAGGAGTGAATTCACCTATCCGGGGCAGTCTGCCCTCCCACATCCCCCGAGACAGAGTGATGGTGGCAAACGGCCAGCTGGCATCTATTTATCTCCACACAGGTAGATTTCTAAGAAAGAAAAATGCTCACAAGATGGGAGCAAGGTGAAAGGGAATGGGGCTTGCAGTTGAGCTTTAAGAGAATCAGACCTTTAAAAATTTAGGTGCACGGCGAAAGACAGGTTCCCTAGCTTTCCTCTCTGCCTTAAAGGTTTAGTCCAAGCAGAACCTTCTGCTCTGGAGCAGGCAACCCAAGAGCTAGAGGTCTCAAGCAGAGAGGAAACTGCCTTTTCTAGGAACCGAGGCAACTTGGAGAGCGGAAGCCGGGTAGCCTTGGGCGCTCCAGGGCGGGAAAAGCTCCCCAGGGCCAGCTGGGTTCCAGGTTCTCTCCAGGGATGTCCGAAACCCCCTCCAGCGGTTAACGAAAAGGGAAATTTTACTGGTGTCCGGTCCTGTCAGAGATCCAAAGGCGCATTCACCTTTCCCGGGGCAGCTCCTCCAGGAGTTTAGTAGAGGTGCGGGATCTCAACCCTTGCGCAGACGCGGATGGAGGGGCGCGGAGCCAAGCTTTGACGCCCAGTGCATTAGCAGCCTCCGCAGGGCCTCTCCACTCCTTCCTTCTCAACACTCACCCTCGCCTCCTGACCCTTCCACTGCACTGGGCAGACGACCCCGCGGAAGCCGAAGGCTCACCTACTCTGTGGCCTTGGATGGAGCCCGGCGTCCCCGGGGGGGCCCTCTCTGGAGAGCCGAACCGGGCACCGACCGCTCACCCGGGAGGGTTCTAGATTCCCGAGGACAGTGTGAGGCAAGAAAGCCTTGTGGCCGAGGGGACGGGAGGCAGTTGAGCCGGACGCAGGTGGAACGAGCCCCGTGTGGTCTCAGCGCTGTTGCCTGTGGTGGTCTCGACGGACCGAGATCTACATCAACCCGGGGCGGCGGACACAGCCCATCCTCTGGCCGTGCGTCTCTTACCCAACGCCACTCTGCCTCTTAGGGCCGCACTCTGGAATCCCCCCGGCCTCACTCCCGGGGTAAACCGCTGGAGACCTGAGACCTGGGAAGCTCTGGCACAGCTCTGGTTTTGGACACCCGGCGCGCCCTCAATTTCTTCCCCGCTCGCCCTCTGCCAACTTCTGGAAAACTTCTCCCCGTTGCCTCCACCTCTCCCGCCCCTTCTTGCAAACGTGACTGGTCTCCCAGGGCTCGGCCTTCCCGCTCTTGACTTTGTCTTAAAGTGTTGATTGACGGTTGCAATTACAAAGGATGATGGCTCGGGGAGGCTCCCGCAGCCTTGATGAGCCGGAAAAGCGCAGGCCTGGCATATTTTATCCAGGCGCAGCGTGGGGGGCCGAGCGCGCCCCATTCACCGAGCGGGCTGGAGCCCAGCAGCCTCGCACTCCCCACCCGCAAGGGCGCCGCCTCTGCCTCCCGCACTGCCGCGCCGCGCTCCGGAGCGCGCCGGGAACATACCGCCCTTGACCTGACCTGGGAAGTCTGCTTGACCCGGCGCCCTTCACCCACGCGGCCTGCGGTGGGATCAGATGTTCAGATTTGCAGGTGCGATTTCTTTCCTGGACCCGGGAACTGAGTAGCAGGCAAACTTTCCCACGCGCCTGGGTAGATGAAGTCTCCCGTGCTATGTCCAACCTCTGTAAACCTTTATCCTCTAGGTACTTTCTGGTTTCCTCCTCCGTATCTACGTGTTTGGTGTTTTAAAGAAACCAGAACAAGCCGGGCGTGGTGACCCACGCCTGTAATCTCAGCTCTCAGGAGGCTGAGGCAGGAGGATCGACCTGGGTTGCGAAGTGAGTTCAAGACCAGCCTGAACTACATAGTGAAACCCTGTCTCAAAAAGCAAAACAAAACCCACAGAACAATTACCTTTCTCGTCCCGCGCGTTTCTATTTTTCCGCCCCTTGAAGAAACCTAGATTTTTTTTTCTCTAAAGGTCTTCATCACTCGGCAGCAGCAGCAATAGCCCGGGGCAAGAGAGAAGCAAGTTTATCTGCATACTGAGGCTCAGATTTGCTTAATTTTTCCGCCCCTCCCATCCGAAAAGCCCATCCGACACTGCTTTAGCCTTTTTCTGAAAACTGAGTTGAGCTAGGACTGCAGAGGTTCGCTCTGGGCTCAAGGGGCCGGGCCACACGCCCCCCACGCCTAGGCTCCACCCGCCCCCTCCGGAGCGCTTTGTTTTAAAAAGGAACGGGTTAAATTTCAGTACAGCCGTGTGCATTACTGAGGAACCGCTGGTCGAAGCTTTAAAAAAAAATACACATAAATGAAAAAACGGGCCGTGTTTTTTAAAAAATTCCCTTTCTGCTGCTTATCTTAAAGAACTACTCAAGACACCATCAGCCACAGTCCCCGGTGCAGGAGGAAACTCTGTTGCCCATGTAGGTATCTACCCCCAGGAAGCGGAAAGGAAGGCTACCGGGCCAACGGCACGGGGCTCGCCCCCACTGTGGGAGTCTCAGCCTAGCACAGCCGGTCTTCACGGGGAAAAGACAATGAATGCCGAAATTTGGGTAATCCAGGTTTCCTCATCTCTCCCCCAGGGAGCATACGGCCTGGACTGTCGGAAGCTGAGGCTCTTTGCATGAGAAATGACTTTACTGAAGAACTTTTCAAATTTCTTTTCTTTAAGCATGTTCCCCAACCTAGGGTTCCAGGCGCGCCCCAAGCACAGTCCGCGGAGAGTCTCGAGGAGGTGCTCCAGACTCACCAGTCCCTTCCCCTCCGTAGCTGATGTGGAGAGGGAGCCGCTGAAGCTCCAACTGAGGCCCCAGCCCCTGCCACCACCCTCGTCCCTGCCGCGGGACCAACCAGCCCGAGACGCGCAGAGTGACGTCTCAAGGGCACCCCGACGCCTGCGAGCCACGACGCCCTTAGTGAAACTAGTTGGACGCTTGGCAGTTTCACTCCTTGTACACCTCCAGCCGCGTCTGAACCTGGACTGGGAACTAAATCCTTACGCACAGTCCTCAACTACCGTTCAAGCAGGGGCGCCCGCACTGAAAAAGGGAACTTCTCTCATTGTTTCGGAGTCCTCGGCTCTGGAGACGCAGGGCTGCACCGTCGTGGCACCTCTCTGCGGAAAGGAACCTCTAGGGGTTTCTGATTCTGGGGGTTAAAGCGCTCAGGGCCGTCATTGGGTCAGCCAAGCAGATGCGGGCCCGGAAAGGCCGCGTTTGCAGCCGTGTGGTCACCCGCAGACCGGGAGCGCGGGCCGGGAGAAAGTGTTGCGGAGACCACGGCTGAAAGGGCATCGACTTCTCCAACCTTAGGGCAACTTCTTGAGATCGGGAGATGGAGGCCAGCGGGCGACAAGGCTTCAGGCAAATTCATTCCTTTGCTCTGAGGTTCTTGTCTGTTAACTAGGGAGTTGATTCCAGGACTAGTCCGCGAATTCCAAGCGATTTTCTTTGTAAACCTATGGAGATTTCTGGACGGAGTAAAACTCGGGCTGGGATGGACGGGTACAGAGATTTCAGACATTCAGACCCGGAGCAAGGAATCCAAGACTCACTGGGGGAAATGTTGGCGCCCGGGGAGGGACCTGCATCCCTCACCGCAGGAGGTACAGGCGGTTTATCAGAAGCGCTTTTTAGAAGTGCCTGTATTGTCCCTTTCCCTAGCCTCTCTTCTCATGGGACACCAGCGTGTTTGTTTCTTCTGTCTAAAAGCAGTGCCTGCTTTTGAGAGATGTCCTCGTCCTCCTCAAACCCACTGACCCTGTAGGAGGCAGAGGCACTGAATTTCCTTAGTTCCTTTGCAGGGAAGGTTGGTAGCCACACACTGCCAAGATGCGTTTAGTCCAAACCCCAGAGATCCTGTCCAGAGTAGGGGACCAGAAATTGCTTCTCACCCCACCTGCTCCGACCTGAACTTTTCCAGATGTCCCCACTTTTGCCTCCCAGGCACTGCTTCCCATCCCACCCTTCTAAATTCTACAGCGATCCATGTGAGATTACCACTCTGGAGTTTAAAAAGAATATAAGAGCCATTTTAGGATGACTTTCTTAGCCCAGTGTAGTAACATGCCTGTAATTCCAGCATCTGGCAGGCTGAAGCAGGAGGATCACTGACAGTTGGAGGCCAGCCTGGGCTACATAGTGAGACCGTGTCTCAAAACACAAGCAAACAAAAGGTCTTTCTTAAGCCCTAATGTATTTTGGAAGAAAATCTGACCAATGTTATTTATTTATTTATTCATTTATTTATTTTTGAGACAGGCTGTCACTGTGCAGTTCAGGCTGGCCTTGAACTCATTGCGTAGACCAGGCTGGCCTGGAAGTCTCAGCAGTCCTGTTTCCTCAGCCTCCCAAATGCTGGGATTACAGACCTGTGCTACCACTCCCAGCCCTGACGTTTAAATCCTAATTTCTTTGTATGAACAAGAACATGTACATAGTTACTACACTGGGAAAGAACATATATTTCAGACTCAAATTTCTCACATTCTCTTTACGGCTGATGCTCCAGACAATCTGAGTAAACTTTGGTAAATTAAGTGAACTTTCTAATTCTATTTTTCAGTTGGAAAATGAGACTCATCAAGTAGGCTTTCTGCTTAAATAAATGTCTGTTAATAAATATCAGCCTCTTCCAACTTCACCCAAACTCTTCCTGTAAGGAATATGAACAAGTAGGAAATCACTAACCATTTTAGGGCCATTAAATGTAGACATATCCCTTCCATGAGAGATACTTAACTTATCATCTTATGGGAATTCACAGTTCTTGTGGACAATTAATTATTAATTATTGTCCCTGAAAAAAATTGTCCACCAAATAGCTTGTGGGTATCTGTTTTCAGATTATTTGGAGTTTACAAGAGTTTTCTTATTTATCAGTCACACAAAAGGATATATAACAGCTTCCCAAAAGACTAAAAAAAGAAGCAGCTTTTATCCATTTGTGTGATCAGCTGTAGTCCCCCTGGTTTCCCCAAGCATCATCTCTCAAGCTCACACTGGCAGTATTTCAGCTCTTTCCCAGCCAACCCCCTGCAGCATGATACCCCCCTCCCCATTCCTATGTTTCCTTGAAGCCAATAGTATTTGTCAGAGAAGTTTCTATTCCAAAAAGCTAAAGAGGAGGGGCAACTCATAGAAGTAGCTCCTCTGAAGTTGTAGACCTGGGAGGTGAATGTGTTTGGGCTTGCTCTGCCCAGAAAAATCTGTTTTGGAGCCCTTGTCTTTTTAAAATTTTTAAAACATTGATTGATTTATTTATTTAGGTAGGCTCTCACCATGTAGTTCAGGCTGGTTTGCACTTACTATGTAGTTCAGGCTGGCCTCAAATTTGTGGCTATCTTCCTGCCTCAGCCTCGCCAGTGCTGGGACTGTAGGCGTTCACCACCAGGCCTGGTCCTCTGAAATACTTTTCTAGCCCATTTCAAGCCTGAGCCAGGATAAGCCTAGACACTGTGTCTAGTGGAGGGGGTCAGCAAAGAAGGAAGACATGACCAAACCTCTGTTCTCCCTTCTGCTGTAAATCTTTCCTGGCCTGTTAAAATAAATCTTAAAGAAATCTTGGCCACTACTTGTGGACCCAGGCCAGTGAAAAGGAATCTGGGAAGCACCATTTTGGAAGCAGGGAAAGGAAAGCAGGTTTCAGGGTTTAGCTTCCTGAAAGGAACTGGTTGCCTAGCCCAAAGTGCAGGAATCAGTGGAGTAGGGTGCCTGGCATTCTAAACTGCACTGCAGATGAATTTGGCTAGAGATTAAGGTGACACAACAGACTATCACATTTCCCACTGAGTGACATCTACTTTCAGAGGTCTCTATGAATACAGAGCTTGCTAGAAGTTATCACTGAGTTAAAATCAGACTTTGGGAATGTTAAGGTGACCAGATGGTAAACCTCCTATCACAGACTCAGTACAATGTTTGCACTGTGTATTTATGTATCCTTAGCTATGAAGATGTAACTTCCCGTGGGTAGTGTGCAATAGTTTATTGAAGGTACATAAAATATTCTGCCACTGTGGTTTAAAAAATTAGGTAAATTTAATATAAATCAAAGCGTGATGTTGGGCCTATATAAGAAGACAATAAATACCTGTTACAGAACTTGTTTCCTACCATACAGATGTGGCTGTTTCATAGATATAAGTAAGTATAAAAAGCCAAGTTAGTACGGTATATCGTTCTGTGCAGTAACTGTTAGGGAGGGAGGAAAAAAATCCTAGGCCAGTAACTAAGAACCTAGCCAGTGTCTTGAGTTAACTGACTTAAAGGGAATGATCCAGTTATACTCCAGACCTGGAAAATTATCGCGCAGGTAGACAGAAGGTGGAACTTTACCTTAATTCTCTTTTTATATACAAGCACAGATACCTGTACACAGCTGTCACGTAACCCCCAGTGCACAGAAGCGAATGTTTGCCCAGCAAAGACCCACACAAACGGCTTTCTAAATGGAGGAGACACATTGCCTAGAGTAACTAAACCAGAGGTAGTGCTGGGAGCCCTTGGTGGTGTGTTGGAGTCACTGGGTCAAACTGGAGCTACACAGGGACCCCAGGTGATCTCTCTTCAAGTTCACTGCTGGGTTCTTGTTGGCAGGCCTGACCTGGACAGTCAGAAAGACCCATCCAAGGGGGCTCTTCCCTCAGGAATGGGGTCAACCCAGCAGGACTCCACACTGCCCCTTCCTTTCTCCCTCAGGCCTGTGGATGGCTCTGTCCAGCCAAGAGCCCATGACCGCCCCTCCACACTCTTGGGCAGCTACTGGGTGAACAGATGCAGCCTCGCGGGTCCCTAAGGCTCTGCCTTAAACCACTGGCTGACCGCAATGCCGGGAGAAAGGCCAAGGAGCCTGCTTGGGCCCCGGGGGCTGCGATTAAGACTCAGAGAAAGGAGAGCTGACTGCAATTTTGTCATCTGGGATCCGGCGCCAAAAGCGCCTGGGCAGATATAGGTATGTGTGGCGGGGGCCCCTCCGGGCACTGTCCCCCTTCTTCTGAATTGGGCATGAACTCAGAGTCTTTGGACTGAGTTCATCCCCAGCCTCTTGTAAACTTTTTTTTTTTTTTTTTTTTCCTGAGATGGGCCCAGGCTTGGCTGGAGCTTGCCTCAGCCTCCCAGAGTGCTGGGGTTAGTGTCTGTGCCACCAAGCCCGTCTTTGGGCGTTGTTGTTGAATTTCAGTCCTGGTTTAGACCCACAGCCCTACCACTCCCAGCCCTCTGCGATGGGGCAGATCGCAGATCCGCGGGTGGTCTCTACCTACAGTCGGCTGGACCCGCCCCTGCTCCAGCGTTGCCCCTGCTGGGTGATCGCCGGGGCTTGAATATGCAGTTGTCTCGCTGCAGCAGAGAGAAGGGCAAACCACCTGCTCTCGCTGCCTTGCTTCTGTAGTTAACCCCCGTGGTCTGTGCGACCACTCGCGGGGCCCGCGTGTGCGGTCCCGCGCCCTTGCTGGCTTCTCATTGGCGGCAGCCAGCGGGAGCGAGCACAGGCTCGAGCCCGAGCCCCCCCCCCAGCGCGCTCCCCGCGGTGCGCGTCCCGGGCCGGAACGCGCTCCCCCCACAAACCCCAGCCGGCGGGATTGGCCCAGCGCTCGCGGCCAGCGAGGACTCCCAGCCCGCGCGCGACCAGAGAGATTGCAAATGATTCCTGCGCCTTTTCAAGCTCCATTCTTGTGTTTTCTCTGTTACCTGCAGAGCAAGGGATTCTCTGTTGCACTCTACGTGCCCCCGCACCCCGTGTTTTTTGTCTCGTAGGTACAGAACTTTTTTTAGTACACATTTCCTCAATTGATATACTTTAGGGTGTAGTTGGCCCATAAAAAAAGCAATCACGGCATTCTGTGGAGTCAGCTGGCTACCCCCAAGGGAATCAGGAGAAGCCAAGCCCTGATTTTTCTTCTGGTTCCGACCGAATTGGAACCCCAAGCTCGGGCCAGGCCCCTGGAAGTTGGGGGGGAAATTCCAGCCCAAGAGTCCCAGAAAGCCTCATCAGACAGATCCCTCAAAACTGGAGGCCAGCAGGGCATGATGTCCACTAGACTAATCACAGCCCCCAGGAAAGCACTGTGAGGATTAACTGGACGTAGTCTTGCCGTAAAACCAAGTTTGTAACCCTGCATTTTTGAAAATGAAAAAGTGGTTTGTGGAGCTAAGGGTGTAGCTCATTCATGTGGCACTTGTCCCAGACGAGGGTCCACACCCAGCATGGCCTTTGAAAAAAGGACTAGGACAAGGACGAGGAAAAAGAGAAGAAAAAGCTTTATGTACTTATTTTTGTTTATGAAAACAAGACATGGTCATTATTACGAAAGATGGTTACTCTTCTAACCCTTGAATTAGGTTTTTTTTCTTTTTTTTTCCTTGCATGACTTTAATTTGGCAAGAAAATAAAAATTTTTCTGCAGGTCTGGGCAGTGAATGAGACACCATACTGTCATGTAGTTTGAAATTTCCCAGCTACCAAAAAGTTCTCCGTTCAGGTAGTTTGACCAGTGGTCACTCAATGTGAATAACTTGTTTCAAACTGTTCAACTCTTAGCTTTTTATATCTGATTAAAAAATTGCCAGGAAATGTTAAGGCTGCAGTCAATAGATTATGAGTTATAACTTTTGGCTGTCTTAATATAACAGAATGACATCAAACACTAGCTATAATGAATAATATATGTTGAAATATTACTGTTTATGAAATGTAAGAGAGAGAAAATGTAATACATGCATGGGTTTATTATGTAGGAAAAGTAGGATTTAAAATACAAAACATGTCCATGAGATTATATTACTTGTATATTGCAGTAGCAGAATAATAACTAGTTGATAAATAGAGCAACTTCCTACTTACCAATAGGTGTAAATCCACGCTTTAGAGATTCTTGTATATCCCCAGTATCGGAATAAGAAGACATTCTTAGTGAAATTATAGGCAGTCCTTTGGGTTAAGGTAGAAATCATTGAGCATAAGAAAAACTGCTGCTTGTCATATTTTGTGACCTTGGGGAGCAAACATCAGACTACAGTAACCTGTATTTCCTCAGTGAAAGTTAAGAAAAAGTTTTTTTTAAAAAAATCAGAATTCAGAAAGTTACGAGCAAGTCTTTCCATGGACTCTGTACCTTTTCCAGCATCTGTGACCCGCTGTAAACCATGGATCCAGTTTCATGATGGTTTCTAATCACAGGCATAGGAACTTGGGATAGGCTTGGACGGGTCACGTGACTTTGTGCAGGTTGATAAGAGGTCCCTGTTATAAAGTGACAGCAGAGGAGATAAGAACTCTTGGCAGATAATGGCGAAGAAATGATTAACTCAGAAGAGGAGAGGTGCTATGCAGCCCACAGAGTGGAGAGTTGTAAAACTGAGGGGGTCAGAAGATCATGCTGAGGGAATAAAACACCAAACCAGCTCAAATCCACTAACTACACTTTGGGTTGTGACATACCCTCCTCCTGATGTCATCACTTCTTGCCGGGAGAAGGATGGACAGCTCTGGACCCCTCGTACATACATCTTAGGTGATAACATTGGCCAACGTTAATTCTTTAATTGATGACCTCAAAAATGATCTACACTGTGAAACACCACAAGTAGCTTTTCCAAGCTTATGGCCCTTTATTTATTCGTGTTTTAGTAACTGAATTGTTTTTTATTTATTTATTTATTTATTTTGGTAGCCTTAAGGGTGGAATCCAGAGCCTTTGCAGTGAGTTACATCCGCAACCCTTTTCATTTCTTTAAATTTTGAGACAGGAGGGGCTGGGGATTTAGCTCAACGGCATAGCACCTGCCTGGCAAGCGCAAGATCATGAGTTCGATTCCCGGTGTTGGAAAAAAAAAATTGGGGACAGGTCTCAGTGTGTTGCCCAGATCAGACTCAAACTTGCAATCCTCCTGCTTTAGTTTCCCAAATTGCTGGAATTACAGGCATATGCCATCACACCTGGCCTCAAGTAACTTTTGAAAAACATGCCTATTCATTAGGTAAGGAGTTAAAAGGAAGTCTATTTCTTTATCCTAATAACATTAATACTTGTGGTTTGGTATTAATGCTGGCAAAATGGTGAATTTTGCATGAATTTATTCATTTTCCATAATTTTAAAGTTATTATTCTTTGCTTGGGTCCATGAGAAAATCTGAGTTATTTTTCATTATGAAAGAACTGTTACACATATGCTTAAAAGTAGTTTTGAGTTCTGGATGACTATTTCTTTTTTGTTTGTTTGTTTGTTTTTGTTTTTCTTCCAGTACCAAGAATTGAACTCACAACCTTGCACTTGCCAGGCAGGCGCTTTGCCGCTGAGCTAAATCCCCAGCCCCTGGATGAATATTTCTATTGTCCTTCGAATAAAATCTAAATTCTTAGAGCAATGCAGGTCTTTCCCCACACTGTGGAACAGTGTGCTTTTTGGGAAAAGAGGTGCTGGGTATTGAACCTTTACCACTTGGCCCTTTTCACTTTCTAAAATTTTCTCCCCATTTTTTTGAGTCATGGTTTCACTATGCCTGTCAGGCTGACCTTAAACTCCTGGTGATCCTCCTGCCTCAGCCTCCCAAGTGCTGGGATTACAGGCGTGCGCCACCACACCTGGCGCTTGACATCTCTTTTTTTTTTTTTTTGACACCTCTTTTAAATGAAACAAATGGGATTGTTTGTGAATGTGTACAGATCATTAACTCAACAGACATTTGTTTATTTATTTAGGCAGGGTTTCACTATGTAGTGCAGACTGGCCTTGAACTTGCTTATGTAGCCCACGCTGGCCTCGAACTCACGGCAATTACAGTCATGCACCACCATACCTGGCTATACAGACATTTATTCTAACAAAATTTCACACGTCATATATGTAATAGATTGCCCAGAGCTTTGAATCATGGAATTTATGGCCCTTTTTCCTTTGTTTTTAGCTCTGATGACTGTCACGTTTCCATCGCTCCTCTCGCCTCACTTTATTTCAGTTGAAGGGTTGGGTATTGCATGTGAGCAATAAGGTGCTGTGTGGGGAGGGAGCAGCTGGGAGGGAAATGCACGCCCTCTGGCCCTCCCACCGCACACCTTGGGGCTGGGCCGCCGCCTCTGAATGCTGCCTGTACACACTCAACCTTTGCTCCATCGGGGTGCTGGGATTTGTATAAAAAAATTTTTTTTAAGGGCTGGGGATATAACTCAGTGCGAAGACCCTGGGTTCAGTCTCCAGGACTGAAAAAAAAATGGTGTTGCTTTTCACCAACTGAGATAACTGGTAATCCTGGCTGTTGGCGGGGACAGGTAATAAACATGCTGATTTCTCCTTCAAGCTTTGAGTTCTCGTGTACACATAACCAATGCAATCGACTTTGCATTAATGCCGAATTAGGTATTATTTACTTGGATCAATTTTCTTTTAAATATATGGTGGGTTTCAAAATACGATTTTCACTGAGCCCAATACTCTAATTAGAGATGGAAATACAAAGGGCTCTGTATTTCTCCAAGCACATTTTATGTATATTGCTACTTTGGAATATGTGGGTCTTTGATACAGGCCCCAGTATTGGATACACGTCTGTTAAGGCTTCACCTGTTATCCAGTCCCCAGATCCTCTCACAGCATTGGCTGAAGCTCTCGCTGTTTCCCATGAGAAACCAAGCAGCTTGCATGGTGTGTACAACCTGAGCTGGAGAATGTACCAGAAGAGTAAGGTAAGAAACAGTGTCACGTCTCAGGGTGGCTAGGAGTCGGGGTTTCGACCCAGAAAACTCATGACCCCTTCCTTGCTCTCCCACCTGCTTGGGGGCAAAGGGATGCTGGGCCTCATAAGCCTTGAATTTTTCACAAGTAAAAATGACAAAAATGGGCTGGGGATATAGCTCAGTGGCACAGCGCCTGCCTGGCAAGCGTAAGGTCCTGAGTTTGATTCCTAGTACCAAAAAAAAGAAAAAAAAAATGACAAACATGCCAGTCATGTTGACACACACCTGTAATCCTAGTACTCAGAATTCTAAGGCAAGAGGATCGCCATGAGTTTGAGTTTGAGGCCAGCCTGGGCTACATACTGAGTTCAAGACCAGCCTGGACTACAGAGTGAGTCCCTGTCTCCAGAAATTTTTTAAAAAGGCAAAAATGATGGAATCCAACATTTTTTTTTTGGTAAGAAATATATAATCTACATATATCTGATATCTATACATATGTACTTATTATATAGGTTTAGGTATTTATATAGATATATCTATATGAATATACACCTATCTATATATATCTATCTATATGAGCACATAGTGTTCAATATACATGCAAATATCACCTAAAGCAAGCATTTATAGGCTGGGGATGTAGGGCTTGGGGAGCCCTGCATTCAATCCCCAGCACTGAAAAAAAAAAAATCTAGTATTTCTGTGTGTTTGTGTGGGGAACACATATCTCTGAGTGGGATTTCGGGAGACATACACCATGTGAGTTTTATCCTAGTCATAGATACAGCTGTACCTTAAACAAGTACCATTGGCTTCATGAAACTCAATGGCATCAGAAAGTGATTTGTTCTGCTTCCCTCTTCCTTGTATATGGTTAACCAAACAGGTGATAGCATAAATATTGAATTTGAACTGCCTGTGATTAGTTACAGTTATTTTGGGAAATGTACAAAAAAAAAAAAAAGCTGAAGAACAGTAGCCTTATGAAGTTGCCTAATAACTCCTAGCAGAACCTTTAAAGAAGATGATTTGCTATTTGTCATTCTCTTACTCAGTTTCCTTCAAGCCTTACTGGCACGCTGAGGAAATAGTACATTAATGAGTTACTTTGGTCTTTTGAAGCTTATCTGCACAGGCTAATTTAATAGAAATGGGTAGTCAGTAGTTTGTGAGAAACGAACATGTTTTTCTGAAAGAGAGACCAGAGTAGCGTTCACATGTGGTTCAAATAACAGGTGCTCGGAATTCAGCTCAACCACAGTTAACAGAGCAGTTTAGCTCCCAACCATGCTGGGAGGAAAACAGAAAACAAATTACACCCACCAGGTTCACTAATTATTTTTCTCAATCAAGGTGTATTTTAATCATTTCCTTTTGGCCGGTGTGAGCATTTTCCATTACAGCATCTTGGTTTATGCCTTTCCTAGTCCGTTGAACTCACCAGGTACCACTGTGCAGAATGCTTATAATGACTCACATGTACAAGAATACATGTTTATAATGATAAAACACTATTTGCTAACTGATTGCAGAAGAGATTTGTAAATGATTGACAGATAACTAATGACTCCAGGGCATCTTTGCCAAAATCCAAAAGGTATTCAACAATGTCATCTGAACCCATAATGCGTGATAATGTTAAAGTTCAGTTAATGAGTTACAAGCCACTGTAAACTTCCTGAAAATGCGCTTCCAAGACGTTGTGACATATGTGCTAGGGGCTGATAATCTCGTAAAATTGGATTTATGGTGAGCACTTTATGCGAACACGCCAGAAAGTCCCTTTAAGTATGTTTATACTCTTGAGTTTCTTAAGAACAAGCACCTTCATATCATCTTTCAAATAGACTGCACCAAAGATTGGAGAGATTTTACAGAAGGCTTAGAAATACCGAGCCAGTCCGTTCCTGCTAAATCATTGCTTAGTAGTGCATTTCTGTTTATACCTTTCAATAGAAATGTTGTTCTTGCTGGTGTTATATAGCACCCGGGCTGGAGCTGGCGCTCATTTTTTAATCAGCTTCTTATTAATCCTCTTCTCTGCCAAATTATGTATGCTGGTGGATTTTTTTTGTTGTTGTTAGAGAGGAGTAACTGAAGATTTCTTCTTGTTCTTTTTAATATAACTGTGAGAAATGTGGCACCTGGCAGGAAAGATAAGTGACTTTTCTGCAGTACTGTTATGGCCAGGTAAATATTACCTACTTTTTATAGCACTAATAATTAAACAGAGCCTTAGTCAATATTTTGGCAATGGAAATGTTTAAGACTTTATTCTCTGGTAGGTTTGTACTGAGTTTCCCATGATTACCATGCTCTCTGATCTATGTCTGACGGCTTCTAATTCATACCTTTATATAGAGTAAATCAAATAAACTCAGTGCTGTTTGTTTCCACTGAAAGCTTCTTAAAGCATGTAAGCAAATAACTAAAAGATCAAAATGTTTTAAAAAGGGAACAGCTGACTGGGTGTGTTGGGCCACACCTATAATCCCAGCACTCAGGAGGCTGAGGCAGGAAGTTCGAGGCCAGCCCAAACTCCAAAGGGTTAGCATATGAGGCCTTGTCTCAAAAGTCAAAAAGCAAAAAACTAACCAAAAAAATGGGAATAATGATGGGCTAAGTGTGTTCAAATTGATAAAGAATATTTTGAGGGGGATTAATGACAATTTGTCTTTTACTGTAATAAATTAAAAAAAATTTAAACACACTTACCGTCCGGCAGAATAAAATAGGCTTTCAAATATTAGATGTTCTTCTAGCCTGAAATACCTTATATGGCTCCATGTTAAGTGGAGCTACATAACTCAATTGTTATGTTTGTTCATTATTTCAATAGACTTTTTTTGACTTCTCAGTCCTTTGTGAAATGAGAAACTGTGTAAAAAAAAATGGTAGAGGGGGCTGGGGATTTAGCTCAGCGGCAAAGCGCCTGCCTGGCAAGCGCAAGGTCGTGAGTTCGGTTCCCGGTACCGGAGAAAAACCAAAACCAAAAAAAAAAAAAAAAAAAAAAGATAGAGCAGAATTTTTAATGTTTGTTATTTAAGCAATTTCTTAACATATGAATCTGAGTGTAGTCAAAGCGTCAATCTACTGACTATTGGACATAAGGGCATGAATTCATGTATGTTAACATTTTCCAGTTTACTGAAGAAAGAATAAAACAAGAAAAAAAAGGAAGAAAGGCGTATGCCACCACACCCAGCAGCCTGTTATTTTTATTTCCATGGATCAAATGAGTTATCTAAGTGTTATTTATTTAGATAGTGAATATTTACATTTTAGAGTTTCCCTGTCCTTTTGCATTTCTCAGAAGTCCACAACCTGTCCAATTTTCCTATATTCACCTAATAATTAAGAGAAAATTAAATTTATGAGTAAATAAATAATTTGGAACTGTAAAATTTCCATTACATATTCTGTTTTTCATTAGTTTCCATTATGACAAAATTTAATTGTGGGGGCTGGAGCTATAGCTTATTGGTAGAGCACATGTTTAGCTTGCCTGGGGACCTGGGCTCAATTCCCAGTACTAAAAACAAAAAAAACCTTAATTGTGGATGTTTAAATTTAGTGTATTTTTTTATTTCATATGATCAGAAAGCTTTACTGACACTAAGAATATATTAGGTTTAGAACAGCTCCATTAGATATATGATTTTTGACTAATTTTTCAACCTCTTTTTACATTTATAAACACATGTATTAGTCCTACATTTATTGAGCATGTGTTAATGTCTGCTAAGTGCTTTGCATGTGTTCTATTATTTAATTCTCAAAATAATTTTTATTTTCCTCTTCTTTACATATAAAAAATTCAGGGCGGGCATGGTGGTGCCTGCCTGTAATCCCAGCACTTGGGAGGCTGAGGCAGGAGGATCACTGCGAGCTAGAGGCCACCTGGGGCTCTATAGTGAGCTCAAGGCCAGCCTGAACTGCATAGTAAGACCCTGTCTCAAAACAAACAAACAAAAAGAAATTTTAGATAATTTGATCTATGCTATAAAATGTTTGATAGATTCAAACCTACATTTTAATTTAAAGATATTATAAGATTCTTCCTTGAAAAAATATTTTGTGAAATTAAATGATAGGTATGCTTGGCAAATGGAAATCAATAAATATCAATTATCAATGTTAATTATTATTATTTTTTGCAATGTTGTGATTAAACCCAGGGCCTTCACACTGCTCTTCATCCCCAGCCCTTTTTATTTTTTATTTTGAGAAAAGGTCTCACTATGTCTCTAAATTGCCCAGGCTCTGCTCAAACCTGAGGTCCTTCCGCCCTGAGTGCTGGGATTACAGGCATGCGTCACCATGGCTGGTCTCAATATTAATGGCTGGGAAGGGTTACACTGGGGACATTTAGAGGACTTTAACTTAAAATTGATAATGTATTATGTCTTCAGATGATACAAATACACACACACACACACACACACACAGCAGCAACATGCCAAACCAATTCATCAAGCCCCAGATGGAATATATATACCTTATCTCTATCTCTCTATCTCTCTATCTCTCTATCTCTCTATCTATCTATCTATCTATCTATTAATTTTGCAGAGTGTTGAGTTTCAGTGTATTTATTTTGATCAAACTCATACCCCTATATTTTTCATTCATAATACTATTTTTTTTTTTTATCTTTTTTGAGGCAAATCAGGCTGGCCTTGAGCTCACTTTGTAGCATAGGCTGGTCTCAAACTTGCAACGAGCCTCCTGCCTCAGCCTCCTGAGTGCTGGGATTACAGGCGTGCAGCACCAGGCCTGATGCTCAGAGAACTACATTTTTTGTGGAAGGACGTCACCCAATTGCTAAGAAATCTGGGTGTCATCCTAAATATTTCCTCTGGCTCACGTGCTGTTTGCTCAGCTGACCAGCCCTCTCTGTCTCCTTAACGCCTGTCCCTGCACCCTCCTCTCTGTCCCTTGCCCTTGGTACCGCTATTCAGCATCTCGGCGCTTGCAGGCTGAGAGCCAGACAGACGCAGGATGCAGCCAGGACCAGTCACTGACTAACGCCATGACCCTTGGTGACTCTTCCTCATTGTGTCATCTGTGTGTGTTTTATACGACCCGTCTCTTGGGATACTGTGAGCGTCAAATGATAATGCACACATGCGTCGTGGCTCCCCCGATGATGGGCACATGTGTAGCCCTGATCATTTCTCATGTTGGCCACTTCTGTTGTCCCTTGATGGTTCCTTTACTCTGGCTTCTTCTAGGCCATTGGCCCCACTCCAGCCTAAAACATAAGAGCTGGAGAAAGAGTTTAGGGGAATAGAATGTGCTTAGCGTACTTAGCATGGGGGAGGCCTGCGTTACCTCCCCAGCACCATAGAAATGAAAAACAAGTAAAAATAATACTCTGCTGCTTAAATTTTCTCAGTGGTTCTCCATTCTCTTTAAGATAAATGTCCTATGGTTAAATTTGATAGACAAGATCCTTTAGAATCTAACCACTTTTACTTCTCTAGTTTATCTTTTCCCACACTCTTTCTGTGCCCTAGCTAAAATAACTACTTGCCATTTGCTGACAGTGCCTTGATAGTCCATGCCTCCGTTTATCTTTCATCCGCCCACCCATCCGTTTGTTCTTTAACCAAAATGTGCTGGGGTCCACGACTGGTGCCTGTAGCGCAGAGTCTGCCTGACGAGTCCAAGTTGGTGAAAGAGATGAAAGCTAACAGTGGTTTGTCAGAGCTAAGCTCAGGATGGGAGAGAGCACCCAGGAACTGCGAGTGGGAGAGGAAAGAGGAAGCATCGCAGAGGAGATGCTGCCTGAGTCTCTGTAGGGCACCTTTTAGAGTTGGCCAAGCAGCAAGGGTGCTCCTCAGAGGAAGCAGCTCTTGCAAAGCCACAGAGACACGGGGGCTGTGGCAACCCAAGCACGCTCGGCCGGAGCTGAGGCTGATCCGGCTTAGTGGTCTCTCCATGATATCGTTGGAGCTTTTCTTTAACAGTAACAGAGAGAATGACCAACAACGGGATGGTTGGGCTGGGGATATAGCTCAGTGGCATAAGCCAGTGCCCAGCAAGTGCAAGGTCCTGAGTTCGATTCTCAATACCAAAAAATAATAATAATAATGATGATAACAGGAACGGCTGCATAAATTACAGTGCTTCTACGGCTTTGGCTGTGGTGCAGCCATTAATAAAAAGGGATGGACTAGATGGCTCAGAGGGCCTCATGCAATATTTATTGTTGTGTAAGCGAAATAAGGCAATTACATGACTGGGAGAACCAAGCAGAGAAAATAAAGTATGGGCATATAATCGCATTTTTCAATGGATGTGTGTACTTGTGGATATGTATACAGAGTACAGAGGTTAACACAATTTAGAGGACAAGTAAAAAGGAAAGATATGAGCACCACCTACTCTTCGGACATCCTGAGGTTTTCATGTGTTGAAGTATTTTTCTTCTAGCGTTTCTGTTTCTTTTTGTGATATGGGGGATTGAACCCAGGGCTGGGAACATGCTAGGCAAGCACTCTACCACTGAGCCACATTTCCATCCTTTTGTTTGTGTCCCCCCTCCCCGCTTCCCCTTCGACTCCCCCTCCCCTTTCCTTCCCCTTCCTTCTCTATTTTCTTCCTTTTGTTTTGCTCCATGGGGCTGGGGATTGAACCTGGGGTGCTCTGCCACTGAGCTAATCCCAGCCCTTTTTATATTTCTCACTTTCTCACAGAGTTGCCCAGGCTGGCCTTGAATTTGTTATCTTCCTACCTCCACCACTGGACCAGCTGGGTTTATGTTTATGGACACTTAAGCATGTGCATATTACATACGTGTGTGTATATGTTGATCCGGACAGTCCTGGCTTTACTGCTCATTAGCTGTGTGACCATGCACAGTTTATTTAATCTTCTCATCACTCAGTCTTCTCATCTGTAAGATGGACAGAGTAATAACAGAGGATTTGTAAAGAATAAATAAATGGCTTAGCTGGGCGTGGTGACGCGTGCCCCTGGCTTGCACCGTGTCAGCACAGGGTAAGGCTCCTCCGTCCACGAGCCCTGGACACGGCGGCTCTCCTGTCTGCACAGCGCTCTTCCTCTGTGCCCCGCCAGCGCTCAGCATGCGGCTCTCTGCATTCCAATGGCTCCTTTTCTCCTTCGCTTCTTCCCAAGACGCGAGTTCTTCCCATCTGGCCATGCCACCAGCACAGTGGCTCACACCGTGCGGACACCCAGCAAGCCCTGGGCCGAGGGACAGTAGAAAGGGAGGGCCTAAGAAGGAAGTTACTTGAGACAGCAGGGAAGAAAAAGACCGAGGAGAAATGATCATGGGGATGGGGTTCCACGGTTCAGGAAACCGAAGGTGAAGAGGTAGAAAGTGTAAGATGATAACACAAGTAGTGGAGTTGGCCAGGGTCTCTGTGCACGCTTGCTCAGGAGCCGATCACTTGGGGAGCACCAGAGAGAGGGGGACCACATCCGGATGGGGCAGATGAGTCCCCACAACCAACAGGGCAGTTCATGGTGACCTTCTGATATAGACTCTCTCATTTCATCCTGAGTGGTAGTAAGCTTCCCATGAGGGAACTAGACTTTCAGCATCCCCACAGCCCTTTCGTGCAGTAGTGAGGCTTGAAGCCAGGGTCTTCACACAGAGCTGTATCCCCAGCTTTCCTAAAAAAAAAAAAAAAAAAAAAAAAAAGCCGGGCATGGTGACACATGCATGTAATTCCAGCACTTGGGAGGCTGAGGCAGGGGGATTGTTGCGAGTTCGAGGCCATCCTGGGCTACAAAGTGAGCTCTCGGCCAGGCTGAACTGCATAGCCAGACCCTGTCTCAAAAAGACACACACACACACAAGTACATATATATATATAATTAAAAATTTTGAGATAAGTTCTCATGAAAGTGCTAAGTTGCCCAGGCTGGCTTGAACTTGTGATCCTCCTGCCTCAGCCTTTCAGCCTGTCAGAGTGCTGGGATTACAGAAAACACCATGGCCCAGCCAATCAGCTGGTAAGGCATGGAGCCATGAGTGAGCCCAAGCCTCATCACTGATGCTCTCCTCCATCCTTTGTGGAACTTCGGCCAGACCCGGCTTCAGTGCCTGTCAGATAAGGTCAAGTATGCCCGCCAGTTCCAGCGCTAAATTGCATAGCCAGCCCGGCTCTCAGTGTTTCTTCTTTAATAGTTTGGCAGATGGTTATTGACATTCTTCTAGTGCTACCCAGTGATCTATAATACAGAATCTTGTGTTAGAAACCAAACCAAGGAGGTCAGAATGTCCTTAGAGAGATGGCAGAAGGAGCCTGGTGCTGAAGGTCTGCAGTAGTCCTGCCCCTTTCCTCGAGTGGTGAGGCCGAGGCGCTCCGGAGTCCCGTCTGGTCAGCATCTTGTTGCTCTTGAGTCATCAGTAAACAGAAAACTGAGGACCATGAGTGGAGACAGAGGACAAGAGATAGGTTCTCCTACAGCGAACGATGGAAATACAGAACACAGTCAGTTAAAGAGGCAGGGGAGCCACCTGGCTACTCTGTAATCCCAGCTACTCTGGAGGCTGAGGCTGGAGGATCATAAATTTGAGCTCAACCTGGGCAACTTAGTGAGAATCTGTCTCAAAATAAATAGTTTTTGTTTGTTTTTTTGTTTTGTTTTGTTTTTGAGACAGGATCTCCTTATGTGATACAGGCTGACCTTGAACCTGCTTATGTAGCCCAGGTTGGCCTCGAGCACACAGGCCAAGTAAGAAATACCTCCTGCCTCAGCCTCCTGAGTGCTGAGATTACAAGGGTGTGCCATACCCAGCTTTCTGACTCTCTTAACTATGGCTTGTTTACTTTAAGCTCACAATTTTGAAATTTAAAAAGAAATATATTCTCAAGATGGGCATGGTGCTGTGTGCTTATAATCTCAGCATGTAGGAAGCTCAGGGGGAAAACAGGGATCTCAAGGCTAGCCTGAGCTACACTGTAAGAAGACCTGTCTCAAATAATAGTCATATGTTCTCAAGTATTTAAGCTTCTCAGCTGCTGATTGTGTCAGGATTCACATCTCTGTTTAGACATAAACAAAACTTGTTGTTGCTTTTATTAACTCTTGGAAACAGGATCTCATTCTGTAGTTCATGCTGGTGTTAAACTGGCTATATAAAAAAAAGAAGAGAGAGCACACCTGGAGCAAACAGACTGTTTTAAAGGGGGACAGAAGGGCTAGGGACAGAGCTCAGTGGTAGAACATGCACTTAGCATGTGCTGAAGCCCTGGATTCAATCCCCAGCACACCAAAAATTAAAAGATCAACTAAGGATGTGAGCTTTATGGCTGACAGTTTCCGTGCTTTCAAACTGCGGTTCTAGGGAAATGTTCCTGGGAGAGGGATCACAGCTGGCTCAGTGACTATACATTTCCCTGAGACCGGACTGTGCACATCTTAGCTCTGATATGATGAGACTTTCAATTCTCACAAGAGGCCTTGCGGCTGGAAGGAGATTTGATAAGTGCTCTGCCTTCTAGTTAGTTCATGAAAAGCTTGCGGGATATGGGGCACACACCTGTAATCCCAGCACTCTGGGAGGCTGGGGCAGGAAAATCACAAATTCCAGCTCAGCCCAGGCATCTTACTTATCAAGACTCTCAAAATAAAAAATTAAAAAGGGCTGTGGGTGTAGCTCAGTGTGAAGGTCCTGTCTGGTTCGATCCCCAGTACCACCCTCCTACGCCCAAAGTCATTCAGTCTCAGGAAGGAGCAGTTAGGTTTATCTGCAGTCAACCACTGTGCCAGAGATTTGGGGTGCCAGTCAATGGGAGTTAAGGATCTGAACAATTGACATTGATTTTTCTTTTCTTGATAATGCCTAAGATAAGCTATTTATGATAAGGAGTGGATTCCAGATTGGATTTCTGGTGAATGTGAGGCATTTAACAAAGTACTTAAAGTGCCCTCGATCTCATCCATCTGTGGACAAAAACCACAATTTTATATTGAGCACTAAATATTTTTCTATCAAAGTTTGCTGAGGAAATATTAAAAATTAGCTTTTATGTAAGCAAAAGATTAGGCTGACCTTACAATTAAAACAGTAGATTAAAACACACCTTGAGTCCATCATTAAACAGCTCTAGTTCTCTGACTCTGTCTTTCTAGGGTTATTTTTAGATTTTTTCTTCTTGAAGATATAGCTTAGCTGGGCATGGTGGCATGTACATGTAATCCCAGTACTTGGGAGGCTGATGCAGGAGGATTGCTACAAGTTTGAGGCCAGCCTGGGCTGCATAGTGAGTTCAAGACCAGCCTGAGCTGAACTGCATAGTGAGACCCTGTCTCAAAAAAAAAAAAAAAAAAAAAATTACTTAAATTTGGTTTGAACAAGCTTTAAGCAAAAGAAAGCACTGACCCAACAAGCTTCCACAAGAAGGGTAGGGTACCCTCTCACATAGGGTGGGATGTGCAACTAGTCTGGGAATCACTTTGGACCAAAACAAGACTCCAAAACAAAATGGTTCTAATTTCCTGTCTTTCTATCAAAAAAGAAACTCTCCCAGCTGAGTGTGGTGGCACAAGCCTGTAATCCCAGCACTCGGGAGGCTGAAGCAGGAGGATGGTTGCAAGTTCAAGACCAGCCTGGGCTACAAAGTGAGCTCAAGGTCAGCCTGAACTGCATAGTGAGACCCTGTCTCAAAAAGGCCAAAAAACAAGAGACAGAGAGAAAGGAAGGAAGGAAGGAAGGGAAGAAGGGAAGGAAGGAAGGAAGGAAGGAGGGAGGGAACGGGGAGGGAGGGAGGAGGGAAGGTGGGAAGAAACTCCCTATAAAGTCTGACAGGGCCCTCCTATGGCCGGAGGGGCAGGAGTCACATGCCCATCCCCAGAGGAGACACCAGAAAAGGAGTGGAATGGCCATGACCAGTTAAAACATTCAGCATTTACTCACAATAGAGTCACCCTTCCAGAGAGGACAAATGAGGGATCTATTGGCAAGGAGAGGAAAAAGAATGGGCTGGGGCAGTGACCCACACGTGTGTTATGCCCCTTATATTTGGCCCCTTTCTGCCTTCTATAGCATCCACATCACTGTAGCCATCATTAATTTCCCATCAGTAGACAAGACAGAGTTTGCGAAGGTAGAGTGGAACTGCGGGCGTGCGGACGGCTGAACGGTCTGACGTAGGGAGGAGGCCCGTGGAGAAGGAGGGAGGATGGGGCTGTGGGCCGGCAAGCAGCGAGGCAGGTGAGCCGGCGGTCACACCTGTCAGCAAACCACAGACACCATGCGCTACCCACCTGTCCTGCGAGACGATGCTGGGGAGGCCTGGAGCCACGCACAAGCTCAGAAACCCCGCATGTCCCAGGGATTGTCGAGCGGCAGGACAGAGCTGCAAAAGCTGGCGCCGACTTGGGTCACCGTGACCAGGAGACACAGACGGTGCAGGAAGAACGGGTAACTGGGCCCTAGAGCACCGTCGGGAGCTGGCAGAGCGCAGGACTGAAATGTTGTGGTGCTTTTATAAATATTCCTGTCTCATTTGAATATTCCTGTCTATCTCATTAGTAATAATAACAACATGTGAATACTAATTCCTATGCCCCAGACATTGTTTCACACACCTTATATTAATTAAATTATTTGTCCCCGAGCAAGGGAAGTACTGTTATTTGCATGCCCACTGTAACAGTGAAGAACTGAGACCCGGTGAGCTAAAGTAACTGGTGGGAGGTGGAAGAGATTCTAAGTGACAGAAACTGAGGTTCCTTTACTTAAAAAAAAACTTTTGTTTGGGGCCCGGTGTTGTGGTGCATGCCTGTAGTCCCAGCCCCTGGGAGGCAGAGGCAGGGGGATTGCTGCTGTGAGTTCCAGGTCAGTCTGGGTTCCAAAGTGAGTTCCAGGCCAGCCTGAACTGTGTAGCGAGACCCTGTCTCAAAAAAATAAACAAACAAAAAATTGTTTTGGTTTTTGCAGTGCTGGGAGTGGAATCCACGGCTCTACCCCAGCACTGAGCTGCACCCTGGTCCTGTGACTCCACTGTCATCATCATCGTCATCATCAGCATCATCATGGCCTGGGTTGCTTTTACAGTTCCATCATGAATGACCCAGTGTTATGAAAATGGAGTGGGTGGGTGCAGAGTCAGCGCCTGCTGTGTCCCTTAGAGCCGTCCTGGCTTTGTGGGGTACAGCGAGTCCAGACGGCAGAGCGGTGTGCTATGAGCGGAGGGAGCATCGCTGCTAGAGTCTGGCCCGCTGAGCTGAAGAACTGAGAACCTGCCAGGTGTAGGTGCTCACCACAGAGCCACCTACAGTGCGGAGCCAGCCGTGGAGCCCGCAGCGCTGGTTCTCAGGCTGCTGTTTATTTCCTCCCTGACTAGAGTGTCTGTTCTGGGCCAGGCACTGTGCTAGGCACCGGAGATTCTGAAACAAAAGGTCTTTTCGGAGAAAGTAAAGACTTCCTTTCCTAGGAAAAACAGGAAGCCAGAGGAATCACTGCAGGGGCTGGTATGAGGATGAACTGTGGGAGCCAGAAGGGCGCCGAACGCAGATCCAAGCTGGGAAGGAGGGGGCCACCAGGAGCAGGCTGGGGAGGAAGGACGGCTTACTTATTCCCCAGACAGCAAAATATACTGGTGGACAAATTATAACAAAATAACAGGTGATGTACTAGGGTGACATACAGTTAATTGCCAAATGAACTGAAAACCCGCCACTGCTGTGGAATTCAGAATGGGAATATGTAGATGAATTTTAAAAATGGCTGAGGCTGGTGGTGTAGGTCAGTGGTAGGGTGTTTGCCTGGCCATTCAAGGCCTTGTATTCCATTCCAGCACTGAAAAAGAAAAGAAAACGAAACAAAAACCCCCAAACAAGCAACATCATCAAACACAGGCCAGATGGACGGGGATGTAGGGGTGGCTTGGTTACATGTTTTGTTTTCTAGACAGAGTTGGTGGTATGGTGAGGAGAACCCAGACGGTGGAGTTACATGCGGCGACGCCACTGTGCTGCGCTGTGCCTGCCGGCCTGGCCATCTGTGAGGAGTGGACAGTCCTGGGTGACTGCAGGGTGCTGACACTTCATGGAGAGGCTGCACCTGGGTGTCCAGGAGGTGTGACAGACCATTCATGTCCCCAAGTGCAGAGCACAAAGCCTGTGCTTAGTCAGGGAACACTGGAGCACAGACACAACCTCTTTGGCAGTTTCTGTATCAGTGAGAGTGTGGTAGGAGAGATTATGAGAAACCTGGCAGGAAACCAGAGGCAATTTGCAGCAAAAGAAAGTAAAATCCATGGCCGGGTGTGGTGGTGCACACCTGTAATCCCAGCACTCGGGAGGCTGAGTCGGGAGGATTCGTGCAAGTTTGAGACCAGCCTGGGCCACAAAGTGAGCTCAAGGCCAGCCTGACCTGCATAGCCAGACCCTGCCTCAAAAAGACAAAAAAGAGGTGCCAGGGATATAGCTCAGCAGCACACACACCTGCCTAGCAAATGCAAGGTCCTGAGTTTGATTCCCAGTACCAAAAAAAAAAAAAAAGAAAAAAGAAAAGAAAAGAAAGTAAAATCCTAAAAAGAAAAGCTTTCAATTAGTGAGAATGAAAGATCGAGTTGCCCATAGGTGTTTACTCATTGTGTTATATTATTATTATTTCTATTATTTTTATTTTTGTGGTACTGAGGATTGACCCCAGGAGGGTTAGCACTAAAGCACATCCTCATCCTTTTTTTTTTTTTTTATTTTGAGACAGAATCTCACTAAGTTGCCCAGGCTGGGCTTGAGCTTGCGATCCTCTTGCCTCAGACTCCTGGTACCAGCTGACTTACATTTACTGAGTAGCTGTCTCATGCCTGGTGCTGTGCATGGTGCTGGAAAGAAAATGCAAATCAAGGTGCATCGATGCTGAGGTCACGTCTCTTCCAGAACTGCCTTGATCAGCAACATCGAGCCCTCATCTCCGAAGTGGACACGTTATATCCTCTGTAATTCGCTCACTTTGTTCTTATTTAAGGAAACAGTACCGTGCTCATTTAGGTAGGAGCATGTTTACAGAGCTCTCTAGGACATGTTAAAAATGTGGCAGGAAAAGTGGTTTACAGGGTCCCAGCGTTATTTCGCATTCTGTCGCACATCGGTAGCTTCTGTGGGGAACACAAAGAAGCCTGGGACATCATCCTAATCCCCAAGGAACTAAACACATTTGAAGGGAAATGGGTTTTTTTGGTGTGTGTGGGGGGAAGCTTTATTTGTTTGTTTAGTGTGATATTTTGCTAAGTTCATAATTCCTTTTCCGTTTCGTTAGGATTGGTCAGTGTGAAAAGTCAACTTTAAGTGTATCTAAATATGTCTTTTGCTCACTCTCAGAGCTCTGGTTTATAATCTTTTAGCCTCGGAATATATAGTAAAATAATTTTTGAGATACAAAAGCATGAATGCAGACCTCCCTCATACTATATAGATAATATATACCTGAAAATATTCATAAAAGCATATATCTCTCATATCCCATTTTTATTATTCAATTGCTTGTACTTCATAAATCTGGAATATGTGTAGGGCATGATAGTGCACACCTGTAATCCCAGCTCTGAGGAGGCTGAGGCAGGAGCATCGCCACAAGTCTGAGGCCAGCATGGGCTACATAGTGAACTCAAGGCTAGCCTGAACTGCATAGCAGACCCCATCTCAAAAAAAAAAAAAAAAAAAAAACCAATAAATAAATCGGGAATATGATAGAATTGTCCCAATAGTCTTTCAATCACTCTTCTCAAGTTTCCAGTTGCATTCCTTTACCTATATGATTCAAAAATGTTCTTTATAAAATAAAATAAAATAGCCATCTTTTCTAAGTTGCCGCATGCTTTGTAGCTTTAGTCTGACACCCTGCCTCACCTGTCTAAACTCATCGGCCTGCAGAACCAGTTGATCCTCACACTCGGGTTAGCGGGCGCCACTGCTCTGACTCCGCTGGCTGTGGTGCCGGAGATCTGAGGGGCAAGGGAACCATTCGTGGTCTCCTAGGCAACAGCAGTATTGTATAACCAAAGCCACCATCATATGAAATACAGGCTTCAAAGACTCTGAATGACTGGTAATGAGGAACTTCCTTTTTTTACTGTAACTTTATTTTATTTTTTATTAGTCCCTGTTTGCAATAGGTGACGAATTCATTCATCGAAGCAGGTTGGTACGTGTGCACGTCGTATCTTAGCCTCTTTCTTGCCCTTCTTTCCTTTGTCCCTTCTCCTTCCATCCCTGGATCCCCTTCCTGTCTGCAGAAGATCTACCCCTGTTTCCCAGCATCTGTCTTTTAGAGACACGATGGTACTTTAGAAAACAAAAATGACAGCATTGGAAATTACTTGTATTCTTTCCACTAAAAATCCCTCAGGGTCCTGGACACTGTCCATTTACTCTGCTAGAACCTGGTCTTCCCAGAGCAGGAGGAGCAGCCTCGGAGCTGAATTGTTAGATGTGGAAGGCATTAGAGGGTGTGGCTAGGCCAAGTGGGGCTCTGCCTTGTTCTCCAGGAGAGGAGAGGTCCATCCTGGGAACTCTTGCTTACACTGGACATTTCTGGGGCAGCAAAGCTGAACCTGGAGGAGAAAAGATTAGAATCTTGAGTGACATAGTTTTGCCCTTAAGGAAGCTGGCCCCAGGCAGATGAGTCAGAAAAGCTTTTGCTTTCACCTAAATTTTAGTTTGGGGCAGAGTGTGGAGGCTTTGGACACAATGAGCGTTTTCTGCCGGGCTTCTTCTTCTTCTTCTTTTTTTTTTTTTCTAAATCAATCAGACACATTGTTTGTCCCTTCCCGGTTGAGAGACATGTTGTAATAAGGTCCTGAACTGTTCACTGCCTCTTTATGTACCTTCTGTCTCGAGGCTTGTTACTATTGTGACCTATATTCACGGAACCACAAACAGCGGGTTTAACCATTAACTTTCTCACCTCTTTAAATGAATTCTTTTGTAAGATGGGAATTATATAGGTTTCCACTCGTTGCTTAGAGGAAGCAAGGGAAGGATTCATGTTAAGCTAGGTTTTTGAGGAACTGCAAGTTGATATTAGGATGTCCCGAGAACAAGCAGGTACTATAATTTGCCTTGAGCCAACAAGGTCAGGTTACAGTGGTCAGCAGACATTCCACCGTCTGAAAACCGGGACGTTTTCTGAAGCTGGTTTGAATGAGAGTACAGCGTGGCAGCATCTTCGTTCATTGAGTAGAATCTTCCATTTGTCCCAGTGCTTCATGTCTAGGAATGTGTCATTTGAGGTTAGTGCTCTATTTTCCGGATCCTTCCTAGTGGGCCTTGTGCAAGTTCTAAGCTACAAAAGGCACAGCATTTCCTCCTTGAGATATAATGGACTGAGTAGAGTAAGTGAAACCTGGCCCCCTTTAGTTTGTATTAGTTGGTAAATCTTCTCTTCTATTAGTATTACTAGTCTCATTAATCCTGGGGTTTGAACATAGGACCTTTGTGTACTAAGGGTACGCTCTACCACTAAGCTACACCCACAACCCCACTCCTATTTTTCCCTCTTCTGTTTTTAATGGAGCCACAATCAGGGGGACAATGGGTTCGCTTCCGAGGAAGTGAAACCATCCAGGTAATGTCAGGGTACGAGTTAAACTTAAAAATATTTCATGAGAATAAAAAGGATTGTCCTGGTGAAAGTGAATCCATCAGTCCAACCTACTGTATTTGGACCACTCATGGATGGTATCATTACATCACACAGGAGCCCATTAGGGGTCTTCCTTAGTTTCTTTCTTTCTTTTTTTTTTTTTTTTTGGTTTTTCTCCAGAACCGGGAATCAAACTCATGACCTTGTGCTTGCCAGGCAGGCGCTGTGCCACTGAGCTAAATCTCCAGCCTCTTAGTTTCTATTTTGTGTTTTTTCATGCATTTTAATTTCCATGAGCTGCTTTGAGTCATTTGAACTTATACTGTGGAGTAATTTTGCCCCTTAATGCTAGAAAAGGCTTTTTCCATCCTTCAGGTAGATTAATTATTTTTCAGAATCTATCTATAGGCTAGTTTCACCTACTGGCCCCAATTTTCAGAGCAGGAAATAGAAGCACAGAGAGACTTGGTGATAGGTTTAGCACAATGATCCAGGAGTCAGCAAAAGCTGCTGTCTCCTAGTTCCCTTTCTGACAGGACTCTGAGGCAGGGGATGCTTCCTGGCTAATTGCTTTTAGTGTTCAGTCTCTGATTCAGAAAATATGAGATGCTCCTGATTCAATGACTTAATCTGCTTCATCAAAGTTTTGAGAAATTTGTCTTTCATTTAGCAATTAATTATTTAAAATATGTCAATGTGTTGTTATGTCATATTGCTATTTATTCTTTTTCTTTTTTTCAATACTGGGAATCAAACTCAGGACCTTAAGTTTGCCAGGCAGGCACTGTGCCACTGAGCTATATTCCCGTCTCCCCAATTTATTGTTTTTTTATTTTTGTTTTTTTTCCGGTACCAGGAATCAAACTCACGACCTTGCGCTTACCAGGCAGGCGATGTGCTGCTGAGCTAAATGCCCAGCCCCCCCCATTTATTCTTATATACTTAAAAAATTGAAATCCCTAAGAAGGACTGTGTTATTTATAGATCTATGTAGGAAAGGATCTCTGACCAATAGCTCCTTACACCCACTGTTTTATTTTTGTTTTTGTTTTTGTCTTTTTGAGACAGGGTCATGCTAGACAGTTCAGGCTGGCCTTCAGCTCACTTTGTAGCCAAGGCTGGTCTCAAACTTGCAACGATCCTCCTGCTTCATCCTCCCGAGTGCTGGGATTACAGGAGTGCTCCACCACGCCTGGTTCAACATACTTGTAATTTGAGAAAAGATAATGTTTGAGGTTTCTGGAATATTTCTTCTAGTACTAATGGGTGCATCACTGAAGTTAGTTGGTTAGTGTAACAGTGACCAGCGATGACTTTGTGGTCAAAGGATGCAGAAAAATCTAGTTATTGTGGGATATTTCCTTACCAAGCTACCATAATGCCTATGTTAGGAGTTAATAGAAAATTCCCACCAGGAATTTGTCTATAGGCAATCCTCTGAAGACAGATTTTTCCTCAGCACAGACTGCCAGGGATGGTAGACCAAGACGAGCTACTCTTTATAATATCATTATGATTTCTGAAAGTACTGTGAGTGAATCATTCCTTCTCTTTCTTTCTTCTCTCTCCCTCTCTGGGAGAGGCAAGCCTGCTGCTTCTGCCGTTTTGCTGCTGCTGCGGTCTGCTGCTTATTGTTGGCTTCTGCCTGCCCTTCCGTGCCATAAGCTGTTTCTCCACTGTGATGCCCCTCTGCCATGCCACCCTGCCTTGGAGCCAGCTGATGGTGGACTGAAGCCTCCACAAACTGTGAACTGAAATAAACCTTTCCTCCTTTAACTTTGGGTGTCAGATATTTTGTCTCAGCAACGAGAAAAGTAACTGAGAATAATACATATATATTATTTGAAACAAAGTTTTGCTGGCTAGAAATAGCAGTGAATGACTGTGAGGAGAGGATTCTGATTCCTGTTCTAATTCCATAGTCTCCTGCAGAGCTGGCAGACAGAAAAAACTAAATGTTTAAGTAGCCAGCATAAAACTATTTCAGTAGGAGCTGGACAGGGTGATGCATGCTTATAGTCCCAGCACTCTGGGAAACTGAAGCAGGAGGATCCCAAGTTTGGGCCCAGCCAGGGCAACTTAGCAGAATCTTGTCTCAAAATTAAAAAAAAAAAAAAATTTAAAGGGTTAAAGTTGTAGCTCAGTGCAAGGCCCTGAGTTCAACAGCCAACACGGCAAAAATGAACAAAATTAAAAACCATTTCAGCCGGGCATGGAAGTTCCAGATGTGGGAAGCTTGCTTAGGGCAAAGTTCACGGTACATGCCTCGCTTCTGCAACATTCAGCCCCATCTAGTAACAACCCCAAAATTTGCCATCTGGGTTTTCCCTTTTCTCTTTATTTTATTTTTGTTTCTTACTCCTAGAAGTGAAAACTTATCCTGGAGTACTTCTGACAATCAGTTGGCTTCATTTGTCAGCTCTGAATTTTCACTGAAAATCATACCAATTTGACCTGAACAAAACATTGGAGGTGAGCTGAACCTGTTGCCCTCTTTCTAATGTGTAAGGACACAAAACAGAGAATACAGACCCCCCACAAATGCACACTCCCCCCTCTAGCATCAGGGCCTCTTCAACACAAGGGAGTACAGAACGGGAATGGGGTGTTTGGTCTTCTTCCACTTTGACACAAGTTCACTGAGATTACTCCTTCACCTCGAACGTACTCCCTGTCTCATAAAGGGCGGTTACTGTGATCAGTCCTTGCACACACGCACACACACGCACACACACGCACACGCACACACACACACATACGCACACAAAGTTTCCCTGCCTCTTTGAGGTTGGAGGTGGCTATGAAAATTTCTTTGGTCAACATAAGATGGGAAATGACAATGGTGTAGCTGGGCATGGTGGCACA
>NW_004955406.1:36218636-36241116 GCF_000276665.1 Chinchilla lanigera | reverse complement strand
CAAGCGCAAGGTCACGAGATCGATTTCCAAAAACAGAAAAAAAAAAAAAAAAAAAAAAAAAAGGAAATGACAATGGTGTGATCCTTGGAACAAAACGTTCCGCGGTCAATGCGAGGCTTTCCGGAGCTCTTTGCCCTTTCCACTTTAAGAGAAAAGGCTGGGTCTCCCGGGTGGTATGACAAGAGTCAGAGAGTCAAAGAATGTAAATACATTCTCCAAGTTTATTCATCTCGTAAGAACCAAGGTCCCTCCCAAGCACACCTGCCTCTAAGACTCCTGCTTTTCCCACACACTATATTGTGAGGGTTTAAAAATACCGTGGAAGCTGGGCACGCTGGCACATATCTGTAATCTTAGCACTCTAGGAGGCTGCGGAAGGAGGATTGCAAATTCAAGCACAGACTGGAAAATTTAGTGACCCTCTCTCAAAATTAAAAAAAAAAAAGATTGCCAGTTGTGATGGTGCACGCCTGTAGTCCCAGTACTTGCGAGACTGAGGCAGAAGGATTGCTGAGTTTGAGGCCAGCCTGGGCTACACAGAGAGTTCAGAGCCAGTCTGAACTACAAAGTGAGACCCTGTCTCAACTCCTGCAAAAAAGCTGAAGAAGACCTAGAAGTTTGTAATGAGTGCAGAATACCAAGTGTACCACGTATACAAAGATTTAGATGGGCTTTGTCCCCGAAATATCACGTGTTGACACCTGATCTCCAGTGTGGAACATTTCAAAGCTAGCCAGGGCGCAGTGATCTGATCGAGGATGTCCCATGCTCACCAGTGGGTTCACGTGGACTTGGATGAGTGGCCCAGGTCTGGCGAAAGTGCGGAGTCCTGAGACAGTTTTTATGGAAGGAGTGAGCCTGCCCCGCCCACTACCTGGCCTCTCCCCGGGCGACACCTCCACCTCCCTCCTTCCCCCAGGCTCCCCTCCATGAGAGGACATGGTGAGGCCTGCGTTCTGTAGGCCCCCCAGAGCCAGCAGATGCTCCTGTCAGAACGCAATCTCCAGAGCTGTGAGTGAAATAGACTGCTTTCGCTCCGTGTTTGTTTGTTTGGTAAGGCTTTGTTTGTTAGTTTTTTTCATTGGGTTTGTTTTGTTTGGGGACAGAGTTTCGCCACGTGGTCCAGGCTGGCCTTGAGCCTGTGGTCCTTTTGCCTGGGCCTCCCAGGTGCTGTTCTCCCAGGCCTGCATCACTGCGCCTGCCTAGGTATTTTGTGTTTTTAACAGCACACAGCAGTATTAAACTAACGAAGACAAAGTGGAAAATGTACACTGTAACTTTAACTTTACTCCTGTTCATTTTAATCAGCTGAAGACCGAACCTGCTTGGTTCCTTCAGGCAGCCGTTTTCAGCCGGGTGAGGAAACAGCTATAAAATCAGCACTTGGGAGGCTGAGAGGGGAGGGTTGTAAGTTCAAGGCCAGCCTGGACTACATAGGAAGGTTGACGTCAGCATGCCTGCACTTCCAAAAAAATAAAAATAAACCGACTTCAGTTACTATTTTCCACGACTTTCTTTTTCCTGCTGTAGTCTTGATTCACGAAACAGTGAGTGGGCAGTGAAGTAGGGCGGTCTCACCTCCCCCTCCACCTCCAGATGCCAGGCTGGTGCCTGCGGGAGGGAAGCTTGGAAGAGCCTGTGAGTTTGGAGGTCTTAACATTTTGGCTGTAAAGTGTGGCCACTTATAGCCGCAGCCCAGAGCCAGCGAGCTCTGAGTTGACTTTTAGGTAACTTGGCTGTGGGAGGATCGTTTAGTGGGATATTTCCTTGCTGTTGAACTCTCTCTGGAATATCCTTTCATACACAGTCCTTGTCCTACCTTGTTTGTGCCTTTTGAGCTGGACTTTTCACATTTAAACTGGTTTGAATGGCCCTACTTGGCCTTCATCTGGGGGACTAACCAGGACCTTACTTGAAAGAGGGAGGGCAAAGACTTAGATAAAAGGTTTCGGTTGCCTCAGAGTTCACTCATTTATTTAACCAATATTTATTGAGCACTTACTCTAAGTCAGAATCCTAGGTTCAGGAGAGACTACGGCAGATAAGACATAAACCCGGACTTTCTGGGAATTTTTCAGTTCAGGATGAGATTTGGGCGTGTTAACAGGCAGTTAATCAGAAACAAGAGGTCACTGGAAGTGGAACGCCCACAGACACTGAGGTCCCTAAGCCAGAAGTGGATCCTGTCCCTCATCACCCTCGGCCTGCAGAAGTTCCACATGTACATGTCTTTTCCTGGACTACGGTAACAGCTCTTTGAGGGCAAGGATGTTTTGTCTCGTGGCTCTGCAGTCTCCATCACATCCGAGTCTGTTACTTACAGATAACAGTCGCTCCATAGGTACTGAGCGTGTTGAAGTACTATCTCTGCCTTGTTTCGTGTGTGCTTTATCAAAAAACATTCATGAGCTGGGCGTGGTGGCACACACCTGTAATTCCAGCACTCGGGAGGCTGAGGCAGGAGGATCGTAGCGAGTTTGAGGGCAGCCTGGGTTATATAGTGAGTTGGAGGCCAGCCTGAACTACATAGTGAGACCCTGTCTCAAAAAAAAAAAAAAAAAGCAAAAAAAAAAAAAAAACCCATTCATAATGATAACCTGCCCTGCATATTCTCAGGTTCCGGATCTGTGGATTCAACCAACCATGGATCAGAAATATCTGAAAAAGAAAATTGTATCTATACTAAGCACACACAGACTGTTTTTTTTCCTCAGGATTTCCCAAACAACTTTGTATAACAGGTCCTTAGTCAGCACTTAGAGTGTCGAGTATTGTACGTATTTGACGGCATAGAAGATGTGTGTGGGTTCTATACAAATATCAGGTGGGTTTATATGAGGGGCTTGAACATCTGTGGACTTGGGATTGGGGGGGTTGATGCTAATTCTCTGTAGATACAGAAGGAAAACTGCACTATGCAAATGAATCCTAACTTCCAATTTTTTTTTGGTGGGGGGGTCTTTTTGAGACAAGGTCTCATGATGCAGTTCAGGCTGGCCTTGAGCTCACTTTGTATCCCAGGCTGGTCTCCTCAGCCTCCCGAGTGCTGGGATTACAGGTGTGTACCACCAAGCCCGGCCCAATTTTAATATTGTAAGAAGCAGCCAGGTGCAGTAGAGCATGCTTCTAATTCTAGCACTCTGGGAGGCTGAGGCAGGAGGACTGCAAGTCAGAATCCAGTCTGGATAACTGAAAGACTTAGTAAGACTTTGTCTCTAAATAATAAATAAATAAATAAATGAAGGGCTGGGGATGTAGCTCAGTGTGAAGGTCCTGAGTTCAATCCCTGATACTCCCAATAATAACGATGATGATGAAAGTGTCGTAAGATGAATAGCATAGCATCATAAGACACAGTGGTTGTAATATACATAATCCTACAGTCATTCATTAAGGAGCTGAAACTCAGGAGTACATTCGGAAAGACTCATGAGCTCCTGCCATGAATGGACACTGGTGTAAGCCAGGAGATGCTTCCAGAAGGACCACCTGGTGCCAGTGAGTCCCAGGGAGGACACAGCACACAAAGACACAGCACAGCTCCAGTGGTTCGTCTCCTGTCTTCCCCCATGGGGCCAAGACCAACCTTGACCTCCAAGAGCCACTGGTGCCTGGTCAGGAGGGAGGAAGGCAAAGACAGGGACAGGCAGCGGAAGCTCAGTAGGGTCTGTGGGAAGCCTCCAGCTGCATGCGCACCCCGAAAGTAGTCCACCTTTCTCCCCCTCCTTAGGCTTTGCCACAGGGCAAAGTCCTAACACTGCTTTCAGCCAGTCTGGAGCCCCATTGTATAAAGTAGAAAATGGCTTAGCTTGGCTTTACAGTTCATCTCTCAGGTTTTCATTCTGCAGCTGGCCAGAGAAACTCAAGAAGTAAGAAGCAAGGAAAGGGCCAGGCATGGTGGTGCACATCTGTAACCCTAGCACTTGGGAGGTTGAGGCAGGAGGATTGCTGCAAGTAGAATTACAAAGTGAGACCCTGTCTCAAAGAAAAAAAAAAAAAAAAAAAGAAAGAAAGAAGCAAGGGATGCATACCTGTAATCCCAGTCTTGGGAAGCTGAGGTAGGATGATCTCAAGTTCAAGCCCAGCTTGGGCTACATAGGGAGACTCTGCCTCAAAAAACCTAAACAAACAAAAATCAAAAAAAGCAAGAAGCAGCCTTTCCGCTTGTATTAATGCAGCTATTATTACCAAGGATACCTTAGACTAAAATATGAATATAGTTGCTCCTTCATTCCCTTCCTTCCCTTCCCTTCGCTTCCCTTCTCTTGTACCCTCTCCTTCACTCCCCTCCCTTTCCCTCTCCTCTCCTCTCCTCTCCTCTCCTCTTTTTCCTCTCCCCTCTCCCTCTCCCTCCTCCCTCCTCCCCCTCCCCCCTCTTTCTCCCTCTCCTCCTTCTCTTCCTTTCCTTTCCTCCAAATGAAGTCTCATTGTGTTACCCAGGCTGGTCTCAAACAGGCTCAGGGAATGAACGGTCTTGCCTCAGCCTCCAATTACAGGAGACTACAGGTGCGTACCATTGTGCCTGACTAGTTTCTTCCATTGCGCACAGTGATGCCCTCTGTTTTGAAGACTGTCCTTAAAAACTCCCAAAAAGTGCAACAAAGACTGTTTTTCATCAAATGGAATGAGTCCCCTAGTTAGGATCTGAGGCAAGCGTGAATGATGGTAATCCCAGAGCAATGCCTTCCATCAGTGAAGACTTCACTTTCTCTCACACAGACGTGCACCTCCCTGGTCCAGCAGGGCAACTCCAGGAACACGAGGGGCACGGGTTCCATTTCTCTCCATTCGCGCCCTCTCCATGGGCTCTGATGGGCCTGGTTCCGTTCTAGAGTCCACGGCCCATTGCACAGGGCAGAAAGATCCGCTCGTGGCCAGGTCTCAGATGCACGGTCACGAGCACAGAGGTGCCTGGGAAACCCAGTGTTTACTGTAACGATCCTATTTCTGGTTAAAATGAGGACTTGAGGATTTTATTTACAATGGAGAAGAGCTACAGGGGCGCCCGTGAACTAGTTGTTTTTTAGTAGGAGTCAACTCAGAAAGGTGCCTGCACCCACCGTGACACTGCATGCCACACCTAAGGCACCGGAACCCCCGCGCAACAAACCATCTCCAACCCACAGCACATGGGGGCGGCTTCTCCTCCTGCCTCAGCCTCCCGACTGCAGGGGTGTACCTCCTCCAAGCCCGGCCATTTACTATTTAGATCATTGTAACCATAGCGAACAGTGTACAAAGAACACCTGTTCATTTCTGTGTCATGTTATATTTTAACATTTTAAAATACTATTGTATTTCTATGGTGCTATCTGTTTTTTGTTTGTTTTCTTTTTTGGTACGGGGAATCGAACTCAGGACCTTGCACTTGCTGGGCAGATGCTTATGCCACTGAGCTATATCCTGGGCCCCTATGGTGATATCTGTTAAAGGGCACTTAATAGTCCAAAAAGTTTTTATGCCAGCATTTACTTAATAATTTCCATTTTTGTGAGACTAGTCGTTTCCAGTACTTCACTATTTTGAATTAATCTATAGTAAACACCTTTATGAATCATCTTTTTTTAAAAAAAATCTTTGGAGTTATCTTCTTAGGGTGTGTCTTGTTTTCCTCCCGGCTGAAAGAAAACACTGACACCCGCAGCTTAAAGCAGGAAGAGGGTTATTTTGGCTGATGTTTCAGTCTGTGGTCAGCAGAGTCCGAGGGGAAAGAGGGGGGGGGGGGCGGAAGGCTCCGGTCTGGGAGAAGCTGCTCACATCATGGCTGACCGGAAGCAGCATGAAGGGAGGAGATGGGTAGGGAGGTGCAAACA
Organism: Chinchilla lanigera; assembly: GCF_000276665.1. Taxonomy (NCBI): domain Eukaryota; kingdom Metazoa; phylum Chordata; class Mammalia; order Rodentia; family Chinchillidae; genus Chinchilla; species Chinchilla lanigera. Next base: position 36,235,303 of record NW_004955406.1, on the reverse strand, counting down.
TCCGGGCCACGCCGCCAGCGACTAATCCCCCAGGAGTATAGGCGGGCCCCATGACCTAATCACCTCCCAAAAGCCCCACTTGTGATCACATGAGGCTTTGACGGGACAGGAGGATATAAATTATAGCAGGATGAATGCCTTTTTCTTTTTCTTTTTGGTCTTTTTTAAGATAGGGTCTTGCTATGCAGTTCAGGTTGGCCTTGAGCTCACTTTGTAGCCCAGGCTGGCCTCAAACTTGCAACAGTCCTTGTGCCTCAAGCTCTTGAATGCTGGGATTACAGGCATGCCTTTCCACGCTTCGCAAATGCCTTTTAAAATGAAATCATTAGTACAAACGTTGTGAGCAGCATTATGACATGATACATGTTGCCATTTCTTTCAAAAGAGTTACATAAACTGGTCATGGGGGCACACACCTGTAACCCCAGCACTGTGGGAGGCTGAGGCAGGAGGACTGCAAGTTTGAGCCCAGGTCAGGGTTTGCAAGGGAAACAATTTAATATAGGATACATAATTTCTAGGATTATTTTATAGTAGGTACACAAAGAGCCAAATACAAAAGAGTGCAGAAAATCTGTCCACACACTAAAGACCCAAAACATCCAGCTGAGGGCCTGGATCCTGCAGCAATGACCTGCATGAGTCCAGCTGGAGACCGAGAGCCCATGGCAATGCCTCTCATGAGTCCAACCAGAGCCTAGAGCCCAGGACAATGTCTCATGCAGGCCTGTTTCACGGATCTGTGCTGGAAGGCCCAAAGGTCAGTGGTGGAAGTTAGAAAGTCTGCACCAGCAGGGTGAAGGATCTGTGCCAGCAGGCTGAGGGATCTGCACTGGAGCCAGGAAGCGACACTCACGGTAAGAACCACAGCTCCGCTGAAAAGTACCACAGCCATCCTTGGCAACAGTGAGGTCTGAGCTCCTCCAACAATGAGAACAGCTGAGTCTATATTAGGAAAGCCAGTGCAATAAGCTTCTCCAGGACCCTGAACAGTGTACCATCTTCCCCCCTGGAGCCAGGAAGTGATGCTCAAAGTAAGGACCAGAGCTCCCCCAAAGTGAACTAAAGCCATTCTCAGTGAGAAGGTCCCAAGCTCCTTCAACAGTGAGAACAGCTGAGTTCATATCAGGAAAGCCAGCATGACAAGCTCCTCGAGGAGAACCAACAGCCCCAGGAGAATCAACAGCCCCACTTCTTCCTCTCCAGTTCTGCTTTTAATGCTCCTGGCAACGATCCTCAGGTGGGCCTTCCACACTGAGTACCATGCTGGTTCATTTTAACTGGGTGTTACAAGTTGACCAGTTGTCAATCCAACATAATTACTAACATCTCTAAACTTTAATTTCCCTATCTGTGAAATAGGAATGAAAATATATACTCTGGGATTTATTATGATGATTAACACCTATAGACAAGGTACGGGACACAAGCCTATAACCCCAACACTTGAGAGGCTGAGGCAGGGAGATGCCATGAGTTCAAGCCCAGCATGGACTACCTAATAAGACCTTGTCTCAAAAAACAAACAGACATAAATTCCAACCCTGAATAAATGAATAAATAACACCTATAAAGTGTTTAGTCCAATGTCTATCACCTAAGTGTTAATTATTATTATTATTATGGGGATTTATTCTTATTTCTTAAACTACTAACAGGATAAGTAGTTTCATGTGGTGTTTTATAATTTGTAGGGTTTTTCTGTGCTTTCATTTTTGAGATTTATCTTTGGGGAGAGGAACTGGGGATTAAACCCAGAGCTTTCTGCATACTGGGCCAGCGCTCTAACACAGCAACAACCCCAGCCTCTATTCATTATTTATTGGGTGTGTGTGCATGTGTCCGTGTGTGTGTGTGTGTGTGTGTATGTGTGTGTGCGTGTGCGTGTGTGTGTGTGTGTGTGTGTGTGTGTGTACTGGGGATTGAGCCCAGGTCTTTGTACTGTGCTACATCTCAGATCTTTAAAAAAATTTTTTTTGGGGGTGCTGGGGATTTAGCTCAGCAGCACAGCACCTGCCTCGCAAGCACAAGGTCATGAGTTCGATTCCCGGTACCAGAAGAAAAACACAAAAACAAAAAAACAGGAAAAAAAATCTTTTTTAAATTTGAGACAGAGTCTTGCTGTCACTGTCCAGGCTAAGCTCCAAGTTGTGATCCTCTTACCTCTGCCTGGGATTACAGGAGTGAGCCACTGTGTGTGGGTTTATTATTCCTAAATCTTAAAATGAGGTATTGATATCAGTCTTAGCGTTACTACTGACTTTTTTCTATTCTTGAATTTTCATTATCTAGACCCATACATATCTTTATTTATTGAATCCAGGTATCTTTTCTTTCTTTCTTCTCTTGTACCAAATCTGAGGCACTCATGATCATTTTCTCAAAAATGTGTTTGTTTTTCTGCAAATTTGTAAGAATGTGAAAACTAATAGATTGTATTCTGGCCTTAGACTTCTTGCGTTCAGTTAAGTCATGGCTTTGTCTCCTGTCTCCTGTCAGCAGGTGTCCAGTTACCGCAGTTCCATTTAAAAACCAGCACCTCCTTCCCATTGTTTCCCAGTAACTTCTCTGCACACATTACTTGGATCATGCAGCGGTCCTGTCCAGTCCTGACCTGAGATTTGGCCGTTTCTGTGAGGTCAGTGGAGGCAGCAGTGTGCAGGCTCATCCCGGTCCAGGAAAGTCCAGGCTTTGCTGAGTGGCTCGACCACCGTGCTCAGTGTCGCAGGGTAATTGTGGACATCGCACAAGCGTTTAGTTTTATTTGGAAGCTATAAATCTTATCTTGGTAAATAAAATAAAGCTGGCTAATGATCACCAACCATATTTTCTTTTCTTCTGAGGGATGGGCCTGAAAAAGAAGAGGGTTTCTTACTAAAACACAAAAGCACTAAAACAGCTTTTAAGGAGCAAATGGCTTTCTGTGCCCTAACGCCGGGTTACCCTCTGTGCAAACACACCTTTCTCAGCTCAGCCTTTGTGTCACACACAGCCCTTGTCTCCACACATGTAGAACTGCACAAGGAATTATAGCACAATTATATTTATTTGTATCAAAACAGTTCGTGTTTTCTTTTCCAGAAAAGAAAAAAAAACAACAGGAGCTGACTTTCATTAAAGCATGAATGGGCAGGGTGGTTTTGTTGGAAATGATTTAACTGGTTTTTTTTTAAACATGTCTCACTATGTAGTTCAGGCTGGGCTTGAATTCACTATGCAGCCCAAGCTGGCCTCAAACTTGTGTCAGTCCTACTGCTTAGCCACCTGCCACAGCCTCAGTGCTGGAATTAGAGGTGTACACCATCCCATCCGGCATTTAACTGTTCTACACAGTCCCAATAATCTGTCCAGACCACATGTGAGCCAGTGGAGTGTGGTATCTAGGAAAGGCTAGCTCTTTTAGCTGTAGGTCTTTTAATTACCTGGTGAAGGTAGAATCAATCAATGTGTTAGATCTTGCCTAACAAGCTTTGTCTGTAAATAAATGTGGGTTAGCCTCAGTGGACTGACATGATCCTGGGTTATTTTTCTGTCCCAGTTCAACTGAGGCATTAAGAGATGATCTTTGTTGTAGTCAGAGTTTGCAAGGTAAACAATGCAAGACACATAATTTATAGGATTATTTTATAATAGTCACCCAAAGAGTCAAGTACAAAAGCATGCAGGAAGTCTGTCTGCACACTAAAGACACCAAGAATCCAGCTGAGGGCCTGGGTCCCAGGTCAATGTCCTGCATGAGTCCAGCTGAAGACCTAGAGCCCATGACAATGCCCACAACGAGTCCATCTGGAGGCCCAGAGTCCACAACAACGTCTCATGCAAATCTGTTTCAAGGCCGAAAGGACAGTGGTGGAAGCTAGAAAGTCAGCCAGTGGGATGAAGGACCGTACCAGCAGGTGGAGGAATCTGCACTGGAACCAGGAAGCAACACTCAAAGTAAGGACCAGAGCTCACCTGCAAAGTACCACAGCCATCCTCAGCAACAAAGTCCTGAGCTTCTCTGACCATGAGAACAGCCAAGTTCGTATCAGGAAAGCCAGCACAACACGCCTCTCCAGGAGAACCAACACCTCCCAGGAGAACCAACAGATCCCAGGGGAACCAACAGCCCACATTCTTCCTCTCCAGTTCTGCTTTGTATGTTGTTGGCAGCAGTCCTCAGGTGGCCTTCCACACCCAGCACCGTGCTGACTCAGTTCAGCTGGGTGTTACAAGTTGACGACCAGCTGTCAATCCACCACAATCAACCTGTGGTCAACTTGATAACCGTACACCTTTCCTTAAACCATAGTATATCCAGTAGCAGGTTTGTGAAAAGTTAACATGTCTTGGTCTATTCAGATTTACATTAATATAACAATTACATATATGCAATTCTTATTGCACTCATTTCTGCACCAAAAACAAAATATTCAAAGGGGACCAAAATTCAAGGTTAAAACCACAGTACTTTGACTAATTAACCTGATTACAAGCATATATTTGAAAACAACATTAAAATCATATTAAAAGAACTGTTACAATCACAATCCTTGATTCCCATTAACTTTTGCCGGGGCATGGCAAGACTAAAAAGCAGGGATCTTCCCCCTGTAGTTCAAATTAACTCTTATCTTCAGGTAAAAGGCTTCGGTTCATTTTTCTCCTGTCTTATTCTTAACAACCACTTTCTCCTCTATTTCATCTTTGCAACCCACAGTTCCACAGGGATCTTCTGTAATGTTCGATACATTGTGCCAACTTGAGAAGTTTAACTAAGTGACTTAGCAGGTGGCCAGGGTCCTCACTTCGTAAACATCCTCATCCTGTGCAAGAGAGATGGTGTGACTGCTACACCCACCCTAGCAGTTGGTAGCCTGCTCACAATATAAGAGAGGAAATGAGGCTTGCTCCCTGCTCCTTGTTTGCTCTTGTTGCTTCGGCTGTCTTCTGCCACCTTGAACTGTTGCCCCTGTGCCCAGCCACTCTGCCTTGGAGCCAGCTGATTATGGACTGAAACCTCCACAAACTGTGAGTTAAATAAACCTTTCCTTCCTTAATTTTGGGTTTCAGGTATTTTGTCTCAGCAACAAGAGAAAAGTAACATGCACAGAATTTGGTACTGGGAGTAGGGTTATTGCTGTGACTATACCTGACTGTGTGGTTCAAGCGCCGTTGGGAATGGCTTGTGGGAAGAGTTTGAAAAAATTCAGAGACATTGCAGGAAAGAGTAGCACTGGAATGCCTTAGGCTGTTCTGTATGGGAGATTCTGGCCAGAGCTCAGAAGACCAGAAGACTGATAGAAATCCTGCTGGTAAACATCAGGTTCAGGAGGTTTCTGTTAGGAAGAAGGGCTGCATTGGCTGTTAGAGTCCACACAGTGTGTGTTACGACTTGGCAGAAAGTTTGCCTGCATTTTGCTTGTGTCCAAAGACTGCCCGAGACTGAGATTAAGGGCGGTGGACTAATGAATCTGGCAGAAGAAATTTCAAGGCAGTCTTATACTGAGGCAGTGGCATGGCTACTGTTGGGGGCTTTGTTGGGAGCTTTTAGCCAGATCTATGTTGAGAATCAAGAGGAAAGAGCCCAAAAGGATGATTTAAAATGTTGTGAGTTTGGCCAGAAAGGAAGCTCCAGTAAAGCTGTGGACTACAAAGATAGAGCTGAGATCTCAACTGCTGAGAAGGAACAGGAAAATAGAAAAGATGAGCTGAGGGCATCAAAAGAAGCAACAAGTCTCCACCCTTTGCTGCCTCAAAACTGCAAAAGTGAAAGACTTTGCTTTGAAGAGAAAACCACAGGGCACCATGTTCCAGAATGGCAGCAGCATAGAGAATTTGTTCCTCAGAATTGGATTCAGAGTGCCCAGCAATCCAGGCACTTGACCATTACAGCCAAGAGAGAGGAAAGCCTGGCTGCTACTGCAGCTAACAGCAGACCTTGGCATCATCCATGTGGCACTGGTTTTAGGTTTTAGGTGCTCTGGCAGAATGCAAGAGTTATAGGGTTAAAAAGATTTCCACCTCAATTTCAGAAGGCCTGGAAGACCAGAAAGTGTGCCCCTGAGAGGGCAGTGTGTGAAACTGTCAGTGTAAAACCAAAGGTGCAGTGGAGACCCCAGAAGTTTGGAAAAGCCAATTACATGGATCATCTAAGGGAAGCTGCAAAGAAGGAGAAAAGCAGGCCCAAGAGAGAAGCTGTGGGAGCTGTAATCACCAGAAGTACAATAAGGATGAAGTCACTCAAGCCCTTTGGAGCTGACAATTTGGCACAGATCATTTCAAATGCTGGACATGAAACTACAGGGCTTAATGTTTGCCCTTCTGGAGTTTGGACTTGCTTTGGTCCCAATCCTTTGTATTCTCCTGTTTGTAACTTTTGGAACAAAAATGTCTATTTCGTGCCATTGAATGTTGGAAGTCTCTAACTTTTCATTTGTACAGGGAGGAGCTTGCAACTAAGAATTTGTCTTACACCTCAGAGGAAACTTGGGACTTGGACTTTTCAGCAATGCTGAAACTGTCAGAATTTTGGCAGCTCTTGTGGATAGACTAAATGCCTTTTGCACAAAGGCATGTGCATGACTCTTTAGGGAGTCAGGGGCAAAATGTTGTGGTTCAAATGTAATATAATGTTGATAGACTTAATACTGATTCTTTTTTGTTTGTTTGTTTGGCTTTTTGAGGCAGGGTCTCACTATGCAGTTCAGGCTGGTCTTGAGCTCACTTTGTAGCTCAAGCTGGTCTTGAACTCATGATGATCCTCCTGCCTTAGCCTCCGAAGTGCTGTGATTATAGTGTGAGCCATCATGCCTGTCAGCTTTTCACTTTTAATTTCAAACATAGATCTGGCCAAAAGCTCTCAACAATGACAATGCTTCCATCCTAACAGTGAACTGCACTAAAATTTTCTGCTACCCAGGCAATATCATTAAATACAAGCAAAGTGCAAACCAATTTTCTGGCAAAGTACAACATATTACCTGGGATCCAGGAGCCAATGCAGTCCTCAATAGGAGCTTCCTGAGCATCATCTTAACTGCCAGAATTTCCATCAGTTCTCTGATTTTCTAGGTTCCAACCAGAGTCTCCAATACAGTTTACAGCATTTGGGGGCTGCCTCTTTGGTTAGTCCCTCAAAAACTCTCCAAATTAATTCCCAAGGCTCTTAAACCACATGGCCCAGCAATGTCACAGCAGTGGCCCCACTCCTGGTACCAATTTTGCTGTAGTCAGGGTTTGCAAGGGAAATACTTTAATACAGGACACAGTGGTGTAAGCTAGAAAGTCTGCCAGTGGGATGAAGCATCTGTGCCAGCAGGCCAAGGGATCTGCACTGGAACCAGAAAGCAACACTCAAAGTAAGGAGCAGAGCGCCCCTGAAAAGAACCATAGCGGTGCTCAGCAACAACAAGGTCCTGAGTTCCTCTGACAATGAGAACAGCTAAGTTCATATCAGGAAAGCCAGCACAACATGCCTGTCCAGGAGAACCAACAGCCCCCAGGAGAACCAGCAGCTCTCAGGAGAACTAATAGTCCCCATTCTTCCTCTCCAGTTCTCCTGTTCATGTTGTTGGTAACAATTCTCAGGTGGGCCTTCCACACCTAACACCATGCTGATTCAGTTCCCCTGGGTCTTACAAGTTGACTACTGTAATCTTTATGATTTTTTGTTTCGTTTTGTTTTTTGAGACATCGTTTAACTATGTAGTTCAGGCTGACCTCAAACTTGAAATATCCTGCCTCCGCTGCCCAGATGCTGGGATCACAGGTGTGCACCACCATGCCTCGAGTTCTTTATGATTTTCTGAGCTCAACTTTTCTTAAGGTGGAAATGCTGTGGACTCGGATAGATGCCATTTAGTCAAAAGTGCAAAGGAGCCAGGTGGCATGGTGCATCCTTGTAATCTACAGCACCGAAGGAGGCTGAGGCAGGAGGATTATGAGTTCAAGATTAGGCTGGGCAATTTGGTGATTCAGCAAGATCATGTCTGGAAAAAAAAAAAAAAAAAAAAAGAAGGTCTGGGGAGGTAGCTCAGTGCAAAGGCTCTAAAATATGCAAAGAATTTAGTGAACTATGTCTCTAGTTAGGGAGCTATGGCTTCCTTTCAGGAGAGAATAGAGCCATTGTGTCCTATGGTCTACAACACTATTAGAGACATAAAACCTATACATATGAAAATGTAACGAGCAGTAAAAACCAGGATATAAACGGAGCCAATGGATGGAACAGTCACGGATGAGAGTTCAGAGGTGCAGGGGGGTGCAGCGAGTGTAGGAGGAGTAGCGGAGGATGAGTAGGTGGGGAGGAGGACAGAATGGAGAGCACTTGGGGGAGAAGGGGCCCAAAGAAAACCACTGGGACAGGGACACAGAATGAAGAATGAGGGATTGGATAAGGCTGCTTCTCAGAGGAGAAGGGGCTTTGAGTCTTTCAGAACAGCCTGGCTGGGGAGATAGCTCAGCGGCACACCGCCCACCTGGCAAGTACTTGGTCCTGAGTTCAATTCCCATTACCAGGAGAACAAAATCAAACAACCAACAATGCTTTCAGAATGGCATCCAGCGCCTGCCTTTCATCCTGAATAACTGAAGGGACTTAGGTGTACTCATTTCTTGGTCTTACTCAGTATTCATAGCTGGTTGACTCTGAATGTGACATCATCGTACACACATTGGAATTCTGAGCATTTATTTATTTAAATCTCTGGTGTTTTTTATTTGTTTGTGGTTTTGTTTTTTTTTCTCCAGACAGGGTGTTGTTGTGTAGTCCAGCCTGGCCTTGAACTCCTTATGTAGCCCAAGCTGGACTGGAACTCTCAGCAATCATCTCGCCTCAGGCTCCTGAGTGCTGGGATTACAGGGGTGTGTCACCATGCACCACTTGCCCTTAAGTGTATCTCCAGAGCCATTTGGATTTTCATGAACACAAGCATGGGGGAAGCCAGAGCATGGTTAGGGAAGTGAAACCACTCTGTGAGAGGCTTTAACGGTGCGCATACAACCTTACACATTTGTCCAAACCCAGAGAATGTGCAAGAGTGGGTTCTAACGGAGCTGGCTGGCTGCGGGTGGTCATGCGGCGTCTGTGGAGGTCCACTAGCTGTCCTCAAGGGGCCACTCTGGAGGTTAGGTCTAGAACCGTCCGCAGAGCTTCGTGTATTTGGAAGGTGATGGACTGTGGGGGCCTCAGCTGACTTGCTCTTACAGACGGGTCCCTATGGGTGTGCCCTGGAGGAGGTGTCCCTCCCTGAAGTTCCCGCTTCATTCTCTGCTTTCCGGCTGCCAGAGGTGAGCAGCCCTCCTCAGCTAACCTTCCACCACGCCCATTGGCCAGAAGCCCGCTGCAGGCTAAGGACACGGCCAGAATAAACTTCTTTCTGCTGTGGGCGCCAGGGACTGCATCTCGGGGGCTGTATGGGCAATTTTAGTACCTTCTGCTCAGTTTTGCTATGAATTTAAAACTGCCCTAGGGCTGAGGATATAGCTCATCAGCACAGAGCCTGCCTGGTGAGCATGAGGCCCTGAGTTCAATTCCTGGTATCAAAAAAAAAAAAAAAAACCCAAAAACAAAAAACAAAAAACTGCTCCAGAGCTGGGTGTGGTGGCACACACCTGTAATCTCAGCATTCAGGAGGCTGAGGCAGCAGGATTGTTGTGAGTTAAGAGACCAGACTGGGCTACAAAGTGAGCTCAAGACCAGCCTGAACTGCATAATGAGACCCTGTCTCAAGAAGACAAAAACACCAACAACCAAAACCAAAAACCTTATAGTAAAAGACACATTGCCAGGAGCAATGGGATAAGTGCCTTAGAAGTGAGGCTTTTTAAGATGTTGAGGGTGATTAATGGTAATACAGTGTATCTTTCTTTTTTTTGGCCAGAGTCCTCACTTTGTAAACATCCTGAGCCTGTGCAAGAAGAGGGCACTGAGATGGTGTGAGTGCTATGCCTATCCTAGGCGGGAGTAGCCTGCTTGCAGTATAAGGGAGGAAAAGAGGCTTGCTTCCCTGCTTTCACTCTTGTTGCTTTTGCTGTCTTCTGTCACCTTGAAGTGTTGCCCTCTGCCATGGACCACGCTGCCTTGGAGCCAACTGATTTCCGACTGAAACCTCCACAAAGGGTGAACTAAATAAACTTTCCCCTCTTAACTTTGGGTTCTGGGTATTTTGTCCCAGCAACGAAATGAAAGTAACCGAGATATTTTCCCTATGTAGTTCAGGCTGGCCTTGAACTTGTGTTGATCCTTGTGCCTCAGCCCCCTGAGTGTTGAGATTACAGGTGTGTGCCACCATGCCTAGCTTACAGTATATCTTTTTAATGTAAACATTCACTGTATTTTTTTTTTTTAGCCGTTGTTGATCAAGTGTTTGTGGCAATTTCCGTTTAATAAGAACATTACAGCATGTCCTCATCCACCTTATTCACTGCATCTGGCACTGTGCCTCTTCTGGCTCTTCCTTACAGTCAAAATGAGCACAAAAAATAAATGTTTTTAATCAGTGCAGGACATCGAGGGAGCCATGACAGTGTGACTAAAGACACTCGTGAAAGAGGAGTGCCAGAACTGCTTCGGAACGTAGCAAGAACAATGGGACAAGTGTGTCCTTGAAGCATGGGGTGTTTGGCAGGGCATTACTAGTAATGACCATGGCATTACTAGCCATGGTCATTTTTAAATGACCGTATTCTCTGATCACACTGCCTCTATCCTGTCAGTTGTGATGGGTCCCTCCATCCACTCACCAGGTCCTGTTCTTGGACGGGCACCTTGTGATGTGCAGGCTGAGTTACATGCCCTTGAGGGAGGCAGCATTGGTGCTGTGGTGCCTGGTGAGGGCAGCTGTCCTTGCTGTTTATTCCTGCACCCTGGCTAGGGATTTGGGCGCTCAGTGCAGGGCTTTAGGGCTTTGTGAAGAGACCCAAGGGCAGCAAAGGACTCAATTTGTTTGTTGTATCTATGTGTCCTCTATCACAAAAATGCTCTCGTCTCCTATTTCTTATATTTTAACGTTGTGTTGAGTGTCCCCCGCTGCCTCCCATCTGGAAAAGTCAAGCATTTTAAGAGACAGTGGCAATCAGCTCACCCACCTTCTGCCTCTGCAGAGTCTAGGTGTGGAACTGGAAAAAAAAGCCCAGCAAGGTCTTGCCACTCTGATTCTCCTTTTTGAAAGAACATTTTTTTTTAAAGTGGAAATTGTGAGGCAGAAGGGTCATTGGGAGTTTGAGGCTAGCCTGGGCTATGTAGTGAGCTCAAGTCCAGCCTGAACTGCACAGTGAGACCCTGTCTCAAAAAGACCAAAACAAAGGAAATTTAGGGGAGAAATGACTCTTTTATCGCCAGCTGTGAAGTTGTTTTGCTGTTTATAGAGCGGCAGGGCTCCCGGGACGCACCCTGATGGCTCCGTGCGCTCGGGGAAGCAGCACCCTCTGCGCCCCAGCGCCTCTACTCTGCTTGCACACAGCGTGGGACATGCAGCTTCCAGGTGGGAGCCCAGACCACTGTGAACTTGGAGTCCAAAATTTTTTTTTTTCTTTTGGTCAAACGCCAGGGTTTAAAAATTCTAGGATGCAAAGATAGGCACGGTGGCACACGTTTGCAATCCCAGCACTCAGGAAGCTGAGAGGCTGAGGCCAAAGGATCACAGGGAGCTTGAGGCCACCTTGGCTTGCATAGTGAGTTCACAGTTAGCCTGAACTACCTAGGGAGACCCTGTCTCAAAACACTAACTAAATAAGTAAAACTCCAGGACTTGACAAGGAGAAAAATCCTTTAGGAGATGTGGGCTTTAGGGTGATTGCTACCATGTTTACTATCTCTTAAGTACATTAGCAGCTGTATGTGGTAGCACACTGCTATTATTCCACTCTTCAAGAGGCTGAGGCAAGGAGATCACAAGTTCAAGGGGAGCTTGGGCCACAGAATGAGTCTGTTTTCCAAACTAAAAAAGCTGGGGGTGTAGTTCAGTGATAGGGCATTTGTCTGATATGTGTGGGAATCTCTGTTCAATCTGCAGTATTGTCCAGGGTGGGGGTGGGGATGAAGGTAATAATTTCTAGGAAACTTAACAAAATGAATTCACATAGAATTAACTTTCTTACATGTGTGATTTTTTTCCTGTCTGCCTTTAGTATTTATATTGTTTCCCCTTTATAATCTAATATCGCAACGTTATTGCTTGAATAATATAGAAAGGTAGAGAACTTATTTTTTTTTGGTCTTTTTGAGACAGGGTCCCACTCTGCAGTTCAGGCTGAACTTGAGCTTACTTTGTAGCCCAGGCTGGTCTCGAACTTGCAGTGGTCCTTCTGCCTCAGCCTCTTAAGTGCTGGGATTACAGAAAACTTTTTAAAATTCTTAAAAATTTAAAAAGTTATAAGTTGGGTGTGGTGGTATACACCTGTAATTCCAGCACTCTGGGAAGCTGAGGCAGGAGGACTGCAAGTTTGAGCCCGCACTAAACAACTTCTCGATTTAGTGAAACCCGTCTCAAAATTTAATTTTTTTTTTTTTTAAAGACTGGGGGATAGGATTCAGTGTGAAGACCCTTGGATCAGTAATGAAAAAAAGATCGTACGCACACCTACTCATAATTCATAATAGTCTCATTTATTTGAAAGTGGCTTTTTTTTGTTTTTTTGGTGCTTTGTCTTTTTTTTTTGAGACTGGGTCTAGCTCTACAGCCCAGGCTGGCCTTGAGCTCACTGTTGTAGTCCAGGCTGGCCTCCAACCTCAGCCTCGAAGTGCTGGGATTACAGGCGTGAGCCACCACACTCAGCTGAAATGTTCTAGTTGTTGAGAAAGGAGAAAAATCTATTGCCCACTCTCAGTCATGTCAAAAAAGAAAGACATAGGCAAGTTTAAATAAAGTTACATAAGGGGGGAAAAGAAAGAGTAGAGAATTGAGTACCTCTCAGCACCAGAACACAGTCCAAGAACTCTAGGGCTGCAACGTGGTTAGGCAGTATTTGTGGACCAAAGCCCTACATGGGGTAAAAAGAATACTTCAGTTAGCGACCCCTCACTGCTGACTAGCTGCCCAGGACTGCCTGACCCCCAGCTGCTGCAGTGAACTGAAACTCACAACGCTCCCAAGTTAACATGAATGAATCACATTGGCTTGGTGCAGGGGCAGAGTCCAAATCAATAGACTCCTGCAAATTTTGTTTAAGAGTAGAAAAGAAGCTGTGTAGCAAGATGTACACATCCAAGTCAAGAGCTGAAGGAATTTAGCTGGGTGTGACGGCAAGGCCCATGATCCCAGTATGTACTTGGGCGGTTAAGGCAGGAGGATGACTACAAGTTCTTCTGAGGCCAGCTTGTCTGCCTAGTGAGTTTAAGGCCAGCCTGAATTGTAAAGCAAAATAGTGCCTCAAAAAACCAAACCAAACCCAACAAAAAAGAATTGAAGTAACTTCTTTAACTTTCTCTTGAAAGGGAACTTTGGAAGTCAAAGTGGATAGTTTGTATCTGAATTCCCGGGCTGACTGCCACCATACTTGCTTTTGACTTGCTAATGAGAGGACTTCCACTGGGATGAATCCTTTGAGACATGGTCTTCAGACTTTAGCTATTGTCAACCTCCTCTTGGGTAAGGCAGGTCCTCTGTTCACTTGATAATCTCTCCCCACACCTCTGGACTAGGGATTGAATCCAAGACCTTCGCCCTGAGCCACTTCTTCAGTCCTTTATTTTTTTTTACTTTATTTATTTGTTTACTTATTTATTTTTGTCTTTTTGAGACAGGGTGTCACTGTGTAGCCGAGGCTGGTCTCGAACTCACAGAGATCCTCCTGCCTCAGCTTCCCAAATGCTGGGATTACAAGCATGTGCCTCCATACCTGGCCTAGCTCCTGGTTTGGGGGGGGTCAGGGGAGGCCATTGTGGGGGGCAGTACAAGCCGGGGGAGCTTCTGTGAGAAGCAGAGGTTATGTATGTGCATCTCAGGAAAGTGGATTTCAGGCAGAGAGCACTAAGGTCTGTGTGAGGTCTGGGGAGGGTGGCTGTGTAATCTCCTGGGTTTCCTGTATTTTACTCAGTTTGCTAATCTAGGCAGGTATGATAGAGAATTATCAGGGGAGGAGAATCTGTAGTCGATTTTAGCCAGAGTCCTTGTACAGGAAAGAGGGCTTTGTTTCGCTTCCATTACCCTGCGTCTCTGTCTGTCTCATTGAAGAGACGGGAGGGAAAAGCTTTTAAGGGGTCTGACAACCTTAAAGAGCACACTTTGATTTTCCTTGAGTGTGCTAATGTTAGCACAAATCCTGCCCATGCTGCCAGGGTGTTTCCACACAGGTGGGTGAGGGAGGCAGTCATTTATTGATTTGAGTAGTTGCAACATTTTTTCCTTTTAACTACTAGAAAAGTCACAGTTTGGCCATTTCTCCCTGGAGACAGAAGTTTTCTCCTCATCGCCGTGGAGACAGAAGTCCTGTGAGGATTACCTGCCCCCTGGATTTCTCACTCGTCCATGCTCAAAGCGTCGCATTGGGCAACTGCTTCTCATCCTCCGTTAAGTAATTGACAATCAAAGGCCAAACAAAAACACAGAGACCTTTTCAGCAGAGCATGGCGGCCAGGCCTATAATCCTAGCTAGGTGGGAGACTGAGGCAGAAGGAACTGGAGCCTGAGACCAGCCGGGGGGCAATTTAGAGATCTTGTCTCAAAAACAACAAACCAACCTTTTAAACAGCTCACTTGTTTCTAACGCAAAGCCTAAACCCCTTGGGAATGCTCAGATTTCCAGTTCTGCTTCCGGGTGGGTCATTCTGCCTAACTGCAGAGGTGAAGACTATTGAACATACCTTGAGAAGGCAGTGTTTTGTGTGCTTTTCTGACCTTGACCTTGCTATGTAGCCAGGGTTGGCCTCAAATTTGTGATCCTTCTGCCTCAGCCTCCTGAGTGCTGGGATTACAGGACTGTACCACACTCCCCCCGCAACCCCGTAAGGGACGTCTTTTCATAGCTCTTCCATATGGCTTTCTCCTTCAGGAATGACAAGCCTGAGACAGTCACCCAGAGTGTGGCCACTGTGGACCCCTTTTCTGCCCTTGCTACAGAAGGACAGATGAGCTGTGTGGTAAAGAATTTGCTTGTTCTTCGTACCCAAACTGTGAGATCAGCAAGTCAGAAGTGGATCAAAATGTATTGTCCTCTTGGATATTTTATCTTCTTAGAGATCTCAATCACGACTACCATCATTTTAAATCAATCCATCTAGGGTCTTTTTTTTTTTTTTTTTTTTTTTTTTAGTGCTCTATGTAGCTCAGGCTGGCCTTGAACTTGCTATGTATCCAGGCTGGGCTCAAACCTGCTATCTTTCTGCTCCAGTCCTGAACTGCTGGGATCACAGGTGTGGGGCTGCCACACCCAGTGTAACTGGTTCTTTTCCTTAAATTTTTGCCCTGAGCCGGGCATAGTGGTGCAGGCCTGTAATCCCAGTACTTGGGAGGCTGAGGCAGGTGGATTGTTGTGTGCTCAATACCAGCCTGGGCTACAAAGTGAGCTCAAGGCCAGCCTGCACTGCATAGTGAGACCCTGTCTCAAAAAGACAAAAAATAAGTTTTTGCCCAGCTGGTGCCTTGGAGGAGGTGACCCCCTGACTCGCCTATTGAAAAGTACAATTCTCTCTTCTAAGTGTGTAGTTTTGTCCTTTACCATTTGTCTCCTATGAACACTCCATAGCAAAAAAAACCCCCAAACAAACAAAAAAGAAAATTTTGTAGTGTTGCCCCTGAATCGCGCTTTGGATCTGTTTTTCCTCCACTGTGTTATAAGCACCACAGGAATAAATATTCGGCTGTTTTCTTGATTTCTGTCCAGTGTATGGAACACAGTTTTTTCAATTTTAATTTTTAATTTAAAAACATTTTTTTTGGCTGGGGATATAGCTCAGCAGCACAAGCACCTGCCTGGCAAGAGCAAGGTTCGATCTCAGGACCTTGCACTTGCCAGGCAGGTGCTTGTATCATGCAGCTGTATTCCCAGCCCTAAAAAAATTTTTTTGATTCAGACTTTATTGATACATCTTAGATATACATAATGATCACATTCATCATAGAGATTCTGTACCTGTACATGATATAACTTGCTTTTTTCCCCATTTCCCTATCCTCCCTTCAATCCCTCCTCCCCTTCCCATTTAAAAAAATGGAAAAAATATTCTTTTTCCCTTTTCTTCTTTTCCCCTCCTCCCTGGCTTCTTTTTTTTTGTTGTTGCAGGAATTGAACTCAGGACCTGTGCTTGCCAGGCAGATGCTTGTGGCACTGAGGTACATCCCTGGCCTATCCCTGGCTTTTTTTTGTTTGTTTTCTTTTTTGCACTTCATCCCCACATCCTGCCTTTTTTTTTTTTTGAGATAGAAATAGGTTTTAGCTAAGTTACCAGGTTGGCTTCAGACTTGGATTCTCCTGCCTCAGCCTCTTGAGTAACTAGGATTATAGGTATGGGTGATCATACTCTCTGGTACTGGGTACTGAATCCAGGGCTCTTTTCCTGAACTACATCCTCAGCTTTTTAAATTTTTTATTTTGAAGCAGAGTCTGGCTAAGTCACTAATTTACCCAGGCTGGGTTTGAATTTATAATCCTCATAATCCTCCTGCCTCACCCTCCCGGAGTGCTGGGATTACTATCTGAGAAATGTTCTGAATACATGGTTGTTGTCAGTGGTTGAACTGTTTTTA
>NW_004955406.1:36208225-36217543 GCF_000276665.1 Chinchilla lanigera | reverse complement strand
CCTCCCTTGCCAGCTCTCCACTTCCTGCTGCCATGCCATGAGTTCCTTCTCCTCTGCCAATCCCCTCTGCCATGCTACCCTACCTTGGAGCCAGCCGGAAACCTCTACAGACTCTGAGCTAACGTAAACTTTTCTTCCTTTACATTGCGGGTGCTGGGCATAGTGTCTCAGCAGTGAGAAAGTAGCTAAGGCAGTCCCCGAGCTTGGTGGTGGGTTAGGGAGTGTGTGGTGGGGTTGATAGGAGAAAAGTGGATCTGAAAGACTGGTGGAGCGAGAGGGAGCTAGGTTGGGGTAATTTGGAGGACATCCCAGCAGGGAAACTGTGGGTTTTCCTCGGCTCTGTTGAGTTCGGTAGAGGGAGGAACAACAGATGAAACGAGAGCTAGGTAAGGCTCAGATCTGAATGCCTTTGTAAACTACTATAAAGAATTTGAGGGGCTGGGGATTTAGCTCAGCGGCAAAGCGCCTGCCTGGCAAGCGTAAGGTTGTGAGTTCGGTTCCCGGTACCGGAGAAAAACCAAAAAAAAAAACCAAAAAAACAACAAAAAAAAAAAAACAAAAGAATTTGAGCCGGGCGTGGTGGTGCAGGCCTGTAATCCCAGCACTTGGGAGGCTGAGGCAGGAAGATCGCTGTGAGTTTGTGGCCCAGCCTGCGCTACAAAGTGAGTTTGAGGCCAGCCTGAACTGCATAATGAAACCCTGTCTCAAAAAGATCAAAAATAAATAAATACATAAAAAAGTAAAGAATTTGACCTTCTTCCTGAGGATAACGGGATCAAGGAAAGTGATTAAAAAATTAGATCAGATCCATAGTTTAGAGAAAGTATTGCCTCCAAACAGCACCGAGTGACCATGGATGTAACCCAGGGCCTGGGACTGTGGGGAGGTGGGGCTGTGGCAGGACCGTCAGAAGCTGTTGCTAAATACCGGGTGGTAGTTCCTGGCAGTCTAGGGTAGCATAGTAGCAAGGAGGATGAGGCCAAGGGGGATAGATCGGGTAGGTGTCATGACAGTGTAGAGATGGGACTGAGGAGGTTTTCCGAGGGGCAAAGTTAAGCAAGAGAGCTTGTCTTTTTTGGAGACAGGGTCTTGCTCTGTTACCAGCGGGCCTTGAACTCCCAGGTTCTCGAGGAGCTGGGAAGACCGGCCAGCACTGCTGCGCCCAGCCCAGAGGACGGCTCCTGTGACAGCCAGCGCGACCTGGCATCCTTGAGACCAGGAGGCAGACAGGATGCGCCTGGGGCGGGGAGCGGGTAAATTAACAAGAGGAGGAGAACGCTGCCTCCAGAGTGCCGGCAGGAAGGAGGGCTGCTTGAGGGCCAGCTTGGTGCTGTTGCCAAGGAAGAATTCTTTGGTTCTGGGATACAGACATGAAGGGGGCCTGTCGACCGTGCGTGTGTGCGGAGAGTGCACGGTCTTTGTGTCTAGGTGAAGCTTCCGGGAAGTGATGGGCCAAACTCGAGCCTGGGTGCCCTAAGGGTTGGTGGTGGGAAGAACAGCGCCTTGCTTACAGGGGAGATAGGGCTGTGGTCTGGATTCACTAAGGCTGGACTGCAGCTGCTGCTCTCCTGCCAGAGCGCTGGTAGCGGGTTTGCGGGACAGGGGCGGGCCTGGGCGGCCCCTCCTGCTGGGCGGGGCATCTGGCTTTCTTCCCGCTGCCTCTGGGGCTGCAGTTGGAATCATCTAGAGCTGTGATGATGAGCCTGTGGCACGCGTGCCGCAGGGGGTCAAGTCACCCAGGAGCCGAGCATTGCGCAACAGCTGTTCTCTCTAAACTAACACCTCCATATTCAGGTTTAATTGCAATGTTAATTTGGTTTAATTCAGGTGCTTTGCAATAAAGAAGTGGGTTTTGGGTCGTAGTTTGGGCACCTGGTCTCTAAAAGGTTCGCCATCGCTGATCTAGGAGGAGGGTGGGACTGCCTGTACTTTCTTTTTTTTGAGACAGGGTCTCGCTAAGCAGTTCAGGCTGGCCTTGAGCTCACTTTGTAGCCCAGGCTGGTCTTGAAGTCACAATGATCCTCCTGCCTCAGCCTCCCGAGTGCTGAGATTACAGGTGTAAACCACCACACCTGGCCTGCACTACTCTGGAATGTAAGAAGAACCAGAGTATTGTCTTACTGGGGAGCTATTCATTCTAAGATGTGCTAGGCATGCAAAGGCTGAAGCTTAGTTCATCCGGGTGCTATGGCAGCAGAAAAACCTTCTAAGACACCTATGCTTGCTCTGTAGGTCGCTCAAACCTGCCTAAAACCCTCTAGAAAAATGTGTTTATTTGATTCTCTTATTTTGACGCTGTATCTCCTGATTATACCAGAGACATGCGAACATGATGTGTAACATTCATGTATTTCATTTTCTCTCCCTTGGTTCTGAGGGTTGCATCCAGGGCCTTTACACTGAACTACATCCCTAACCCTTCTAAAAACTTTTTATTTTAGCCGGGCATGGTGGCTGAGGCAAGAGATCACCGTGAGTTCAAAGCCAGCCTGGGTTACATAGCAAGGTACTGTCTCAAAAATTTTTTCTCATTTTTATTTTTATTTTATTTTATTTTTTCCGGTACTGGGAATCGAACTCATGACCTTGCACTTGCCAGGCAGGTGCTGTGCTGCTGAGCTAAATCCCTAGTCCCTTTATATTTATTTTGAGAGAAAGCCTTGCTGAGCAACTTAGTTGCCCGGGCTGGGCTTAAACTTGAGATCTTCCTGCTTCAGCTTCCCAGAGTACAGAGATTACAAGCGAACATCATCATGCCAGGCTATTTACTTATTTTGGTAGGCTTTCCTGAAATCTGGAACTGGAAAACATCCTGAGGGTGGGGGATTGCCTTTATTTTGGGTGTAACTGTATTGTCACTCTTCTACAAATGGCAAATTATAATACATAATATTTATTAGCATTCAACAGATATTTGTGGAAGGCCGACTGTGTGCCCAGTAATATTCCAGGTGCTATGGA
This sequence comes from Chinchilla lanigera, assembly GCF_000276665.1. Lineage (NCBI taxonomy): Eukaryota > Metazoa > Chordata > Mammalia > Rodentia > Chinchillidae > Chinchilla > Chinchilla lanigera. The sequence continues at coordinate 36,214,582 of NW_004955406.1, read as the reverse complement.
GCAGCGACTAAGATGGGCAGTACTCTGTTTTCATAGAAAGCAGAGAGTAGGTTAAGCAAGAAAATGTTAGATGATGATCAGTACTGAAGAGGAGAATAAAAACCAGGGTGAGCACACGACCTCTGGGAATAAGCGGTGATTAGTTTGGGGTAGCCCAGGAAAGCCTTATTTAGGAAAGAAGCCTTGGAAAAAATAGGACAGAGAGGCGTGGCTGCCTTGTAGTAGGCTTCTTTATTTAGTGTCTTATAAACACATTTTATTCTTCAACTTTATAACACTGGGGACTGAATTGGGGGCCTTGTGCATGCTAGGCAAGGGCTCTATCACTTAGCTACATCCCCAGCCCTTTCTATTTTATTCTGAGACAGGGTCTCATTAAATTCATAGGCTTGCTATCTTCCTGCCTCAGCCTCATGAGTAGCTGGAGTTACAGATGTGTGCCAATGCATTTTACAGGTGTAGTACCCTGCTACTTAAGAGTAAACTTAAGAGTTTTATTCTGAAATGTCTGAATGACTCAAACATTCAATAACAGGGTTGACTAAAAAGCCTTTTGTGTAATTTTAACATGTTTTATGAGTTTGATTTGAGTTCACCATAGAAAAAGTTACCCTGTCCTAACAAATTGTGAGGTGGTGCTTACCTTATTTTGGTTCTCAGACAGGGTCTAATCTTTAATGAAGATTTAGGTTAAATCTTGCTGCATAACAAGATCATGTTATGATCTTGTATAATGTCAAAGAACGAGCCAGTCTATAGTAGACAATCATCAAACAGAATCATGAGTAGATCCTTTAGTTCACACTCCACCCTTTTAGAAGAAGTATACTGACTTTTTGAGGTGGGGGTATGAAGGATTGAACCCAAGGCTTTTGTCCTGAGTTATACCCCTAGCACTTTTAAAATTTTATTTGGTGATGGAGTTTTTAAATATTGCCCATGTTGGGTTTGAATTTTTGATCTTCCTGCCTCAGCCTCCCAGAGTACTGGGATTACAGGTGTGGGTGCACCACCCTTGGATGGAGCCTACTGATTGTTTAATGGCAGATTGGATCTTACATCTTTCTACCTTGAGTTCATGGAACTCTCTAGTAAGCCGCACAATCCTGTCTTAGCTGCTTTTCTCATTACTGGTTCAAAATACCCGACACCCAAAGTTAAAGGAGGAAAGGTTTATTTCAGCTCACAGTTTGTAGACGTTTCAGTCCCTAACTGGCTGGCTCCAAGGCAGGGAACGGCAAGGGGCATCGCAGAGGAGAAACAGTCCACGGCAGGGCAGACAGAAGGGAGCAAGCAGCCTCCCTTTCCCTTTTATCCCACCCAGGCTGCAAACCTTCCAGGTGGTGCCACCCACCCCAAGGGTGGGGCATTTATCTTCATGAAATCCATGAGCTACACCTAGAACTATGCTAATTCCAGTCAGTGGGCTAATGTAGCAGCACACACCCTCACCTACTATCACATGCCCTTTACCCAGCAAGCTCTGCAAAGCCCTGCCTATGAGCCTATGAGTCTTTGGGGACGTCTAGGTAGGTACAAGCTGTAACAAATCCAGACAAGGGATGACAGGGAGAGAGCACTTTCATCCCAAGCCTCTCATCGCTGGCAGCACAGCTTTTGTTTCATTTCTCTGACCGGTGCTCTGCCTAGAGGAAGAGGAACCATGGATGAAATTCTGACCAACTGCTTCCTGAGTTCTCTCCAACCTCTGAAATTTCTTGCCCCAGGTAGACCTCCTCAGATAAACCAAAGCATAGCCAAGTTCGCTCCCATGAGCTCTGTGTGTGTGTGTGACATTTTCTGGATTATTGCCTTGGTAGCTGCTGGTGGCCACAAAAAGAGCACAGTGACCAGCAGAAGCAAATTGGGAGTTGTGCCGCTCAGACTGTGCATATGTGGAGTGGTTTGGAGGGACTGTGGAAAATTCCGCTGGTTCCTGGGGAAGTATTTCCTTTTTGATGGCACGTTATTACAGATCTTCTAGAGTGTAAATTGAAAAAAATACGAGTGTGTTAGAGTCAGGGTGTTATTACGTGCCCAGTGTATTTCCCCAAATGTCTAACATGCTCATAGCTGCGGCCAAACACAATCCAATGCTTTTTTGAGATCTTTCTTTTTACAAATTGAATACTGTGATAGGCCGGTGTCCCCTTTTATTTGTTGAGATGGGTCTCACAGTGTTGCTCAGGCGGATCACAAACTCTTGCTCTTAAAAGATCCTCCTGCCTCGACCTTCCATGCAGCTGACACTGCAGGTGGGCACCACTGTACCTGCCTAATGATATGCTTGTAAATCTCCATGTTGCTTTACATCGATGACTCTTGAAGAACTTAAATAGCTCTATGGACATGTTTTGTTGACTCCCAACACACCTTTCCAAGGGATGTGAATGGGCTGAGACTAGGAACCAGCTCATGAGTAGGCAACACCACCAACAAACAGAATTGAAGCACTCGGTCAGAATCAAGAGGGGTGGGAATTGAGATTAGAACTCCCGGGCCACAGTTCCAGATGGCGTCGTGTGGGGTGTCCTGCTGCCTGTGCCTCTGGCAGGGGCTTCCAGCAGAGCCCCTGTGGTTCATGTGGGCTGGGAAGGAAGAGGAGCGGTTTCAGTGCCGCAGTACAGTAGCTGCTCAATGCTTTTCCAGATTCCTTTGGAGTTGCGGTCATCGTCATCTCTGGGCTACTAAAACAATTGTCTTTTTCCTATGTGACCTCATAGCTCTATACTACCTTGCAGAATAATCACTTGGGTTGTAATTTTACAGCTTTCAAAACCGCTAGGACAGCACTTTCTGAGTTACAGGTGCGTGGGAAATGGTTATGGGTTTCGTAGATAAACTCTAATTCTGAGACACTCAAAAGGGAGAAGTCTCCCAGGTTTAAGCATCAAAACAAAATGAAACACAACAAAACACAAGGATATTGATAATATCTGCCACATAGGATAACCTTGAAGATAGATAACGTGAAATGCTGGGTGTGGGGGTGCAAACCTGTAATCCAGCTACTCTGGAGTCTGAGGCAGAACTGTAAGTTTGAGGCCAGCCTGGGCAATTTAGCAAGTCCTGTCCAAAAAAAAAAAAAAATTAAAGAAGACCAAGGATGCAGTTCAGGGTGAAGGTCCCGGGTTCAATTCCTACTACTATAAAAACAAACAAAAATAAAAACTAAGGGCTGGTGCTGTAGTCTGGCAGCAGAGCACTTGTCTAGTATGCAGGAAGCCGTAGGTTTAACTTGGTGCCGTCGAGGAAAAAAAGCTGAGAGAAATAACAGGCCATTGTCTTCTGAAGATTGGCAGTTTGTCATTTTATTTAGAATAAATTGCTTCAGTTATTAGGGCAGGTATGCATGTGGCCCTGGCTTCAATTCCCCAGGCCAGCCTGGATAATTAAGCAGGACCCTGTCTTAACCTGCACCCCCAAATCAAAGGAACAAAAGGATCTGTACCGTATCTATCATAAAGTGAGGAAGAAGACAAGCTACCAGCTGACAAAAGATATTTGCAACACGTAAAAATGACAAGATGTGGTGGCGCACGCCTATAATCCCAGCATTCTGGAGGCTGAGGCAGGAGGATTGCCTTGAGTTTGAGACTAGCCTGGGCTACAAAGTTGAGTTCAAAGCCAGCCTGAACTGCATAGTGAAACCCTATCTCAAAACAAACAAACAAACAAACAAACAAAAACAAAAGATGAAGCTGGGCATGGTGTTGAAGCCAATCTGTGTCACACAGTGGGTTCAAGGTCAGCCTGGACTACAGAGCAAGACCCTGTCTCAACCCCTTCCCTCAAATGACAAATGGTTAATCCAGAATATATAAGAATTTTAGTGAATCAGTAAGAAAAAGACGAACAAAAGCCTAACAAGCCCACTTCACATGCATGGGGTCCTGGGTTTGATCTCCCAGCTACAGATAAATAAGCAAAACCAAAAGAACACTGACAACTGAGTGAAAACAAATGGTAAAAGATATGAGTAGTGGAATGAAATGAAAAATCACAAGAAAAATACATTACCACAGATTACATTTTTAAAATGACTACAGGTAAAGCTAGTGATCCTGTAAGGTATGTTCTAGAACCGTCTTCACTTAAAAGGTGGGCGAACTGAGGCTCAGAGCAGTTAAATAACTGCAGTGTCACCTGGCAGAGGCTGTGTGTGAAGGCAGCCGTGCCGCTTCCGGAGTTTGTGACTTTTGAGTTCCGTTTTGCTTTTCATCCCTTCTCATGCAGGGATGAGTCTGCACCGCACCTGTGGCCAGTGTTTGGACACAGTTTGGCGTGACCTAGTGAGACACAACATGGCACACCACAGGACCACACAGCTGCCTGTGGTCTTCATCCTAGAGTGACCTTTGCTTACGTGGACGGAGCGACGTCAAAGATTCAAAGCAGCAGTGATTATAAAACAGCAAAAAGCTTGGAAACAAGCCCTGTGTCTGTTCAGAATAGAAAGGGCCAGGTGTGGTGGTGCACACTCTTAATCCCAGCGCTCTGGGAGGCTGAAGCAAGAGAATCTCAAAGTCACGTGTAGCCTGGGCCATTTAATGACTTAATGCAATCCCATCTCAAAAGAAAATGACAACAGCAAAAGGACTAGAGCCTCAGTGAGAGGCTGCGGGTTCAATCCCTTGTACCACAGAACAAAGTAGAAAGGATAAGTACATTGTAGGATATTCACACTATGAAATACTATACGTGGGCGAAGAGGTGGAATAAGTCATAACTGTGTCTTACCATCCCTTATGAAGAACAGTGCGACTCTGCTAGACTGAGACCCAGAGAGACCCGGCCGTCAATCTCTCTATTTCGTTCCCCACCCCGACCACTGTGAGGAGGGCTCCTGTGGGATAAAACTTAATGTATTTGAGGTTTTCTTCCAGCGCGATGTTGTTCCGCGTTGGGAGCAAGGTGAGCAAATGATTTTGTAAGGGATCAGGTGAGAAGTACTTGAGGCTTTGTGGTCCTAGGGTCTCTGTTGCAATTGCTCACCTGTGGCAGGGAAGCGTGCTGCCCGGCGGGCAGGACCCCGTTCTCACCCAACTTCGCTACCGTAACAAGCTGCAGTCAGCGGCTCTGTGTGTGTGGTACCCAACAGCACGGCCCAGAAGGTTCTTCATCCCCTTATGATTTTGTTCCCAGTACTGGGGACCGGATCCGGGACATTCTATCACTGAGCTACATCCCCGGCCCCTTTGTTTGGTTTTTATTTTGAGACAAGGTCTTGTCAGATTGTCCAGGTGAAGGCGGAGGATATAGCTCAGAGGTGTAGCACCTACCCGACAGGTTTGAGGCCCTGAGTTTGACTCCTGCTACCCAAAACAAAACCGAAAACTCAAATTGCCTGGGTGGGACTTGAACTTGCAGTCCTCCTGCCCAACCCTCCTTCATTGCTGGGGTTACAGGCATGTGTCCCTGCACCTGGCTCCTTTTCATGCTTCTATACTTTCTTCCTAGACAATACCCATTCATTTATTTCTATCGGTGGGCTTTTATTTATCTGCCCTAAAAACCCCCAAGGAAACTTCAAAACAAAACAAATACTTGTGATGCTTTCCCAGGTCTATTTTTCAAGAAGGATTCCCTTTTTTTTTTGTCTTTTTGAGACAGGGTCTCGATATGCAGCTCAGGCTGGCCTTGAGCTCACTTTGTAGCCCAGGCTGGTCTCGGACTTGCAGTGATCCTCCTGCTTCAGCCTTCCGAGTGCTGGTATTACAGGCATGTGCCACCACCCCTGGCGGTTCAGGAAGAATTTTTGTTTGTTTGTTTGTTTGTTTTTTGTTTGTTTTCTGGTACTGGGAATTGAACTCATGACCTTGCACTTGCCAGGCAGTTGCTGTGCCACTGAGCTAAATCCCCAGCCCCCAGGAAGAATTTTTTAAAATTGTTTTCTCTTAGAAAGCACTTCCACTACACACAGAAGTTGATATGTGATGAAACAAATATGTTCATTGTGTGATGAAACAAATATGATGAGTGCTTAATTTTTAAAAATTAGTGTTGTAACAGACCTGTTGCCATTAATTCCTCTGGACACCTCCCCACACACACTTCAAACACACTTGTCCCATCATTCTTGCCACTTTCTGAAGCAGTTCTGGAAGTCCTCTTTCATGAGTGTCTTCAGTTGCACCGTCCTGGCTGCCTCAATGTCCTGAATCACTTCATCACATGTACCCTTCATGGTCATTTTGACTTGGGGAAAGAGCCAGGAGTTGCATGTTGCCAGATATGGTAAAGAAAGTGAATGAGGACACACCATTTCCATTCAGTGGGGTTTGGCGTTAGTGCTCACTGCTGTTTTTGATTGTACCTCAGGGAAAAAAAAAGGAAAGAGGTCTTCCTGAACCTCTC
>NW_004955406.1:36207126-36208125 GCF_000276665.1 Chinchilla lanigera | reverse complement strand
AACCTCAGTATGGTACTCACAGTAGCCCCAAACTCCTGGGTTCAAGCAGTCCTGCCTCAGTCTCCACCATGGCACCCAGCCAACACTACCTTTCGATGTTGCTTCCAGAGGCTGAGGCAGACCTGCTGGACACCTTCACTGTTTAGTAGACTCTGAGCTCTGTTACCCAGCTGCCTGAAGTGTAGTTGGCCGACAGTTCCAGGTCTTGGCAGGTCTAGAGACAGCCTTGGTGTTGGAGCTGAGGTTCTCTGGCTCCAAACCCCAAAGCCACACATGGTCTTTCTGCACTCCCAGCCTCTCCCCTTTCCTCCATAGTCTAAGGCCCAGATATACCTTTGATACTCGACCTCTTCAGTGGACCTTATAGAGAAATTAACCTGGTAGAATTGATACATTGATGTATTAGGTTTTCTAAAATGTTGTGCTTAGTGTCTGTTAGTGACTTTCCAGTTTATTAGAGATACATAAAAAGACAAAACCTGGTCCCTAAGAGGACCAGGGCTCTTCCATATGGCTTTCTCCTTCAGGAATAACAAGCCTGAGACCGTCACCCAGAGTGTGGCCACTGTGGACCCCTTTGGAGGGCTCCTTGTCCTCCAGTGGGTCCAGATAGATGGGCTGTCGTGAGTGAATGGACAGCAGTGCGGGGGTAACAGAGGGCTGAGGGTCGAAGGCTGGGGGAAGGCTGGGCGATTTCTTAAACGGAGGTCCAAGGTCATGGTGAAGGAAGAGGGTGATGAGCGGGACGATTTTCTGGCAAATTAAACCCTGTGTCCCTGTCATTGTAGTTATCTAGATGCCCCCCAAAGTCTCATGCACTCATGGGGCTTTGGGGAAATGACTGGATCATGGGTGTGTGATCTGGGACCACTGGTTTGTTGACACTGGAGGGGTTTATAGCTGGGTGTGATGTTGGAAGGGGAAGCTTGGTGGGAAGAGACGGTCACTGTGGGCGTGGCCTGGAGGGTTTATACACACATCCTTCCGCCTCCCTTGCCA
>NW_004955406.1:36183577-36202955 GCF_000276665.1 Chinchilla lanigera | reverse complement strand
GGAGATTAATGCCAATGTGTCTCACTATGATACATTTTCTAAACAAGTTTTAAATATTCACCACATATTTTGGTCACTCCTTGTACAGCTCTTTCTACCTGTTCTTATAATTTCTGGATAATCGTTGCCCCTTTCTCACCCCCTTCAGAGGACAGTAAATCTCTTGAGAAATGAGGCTTTTTCTCATCATATTTGTACTATTAAGATCTGCACAGTGCAGTGTCTGCATACAGTAGGGGGTTCACGGCTGCTTAATAAGACAATGTAGGAAATGTGCTCTGAGTTGGGATGGCTGCTCAGTAGCAGAGAGCATTTGCCCAGCATGTGTGAGGCCCTGGGTTTGCTCTGTAGCACCACAAAACAAAACAAAACAAAACAAAACAAAACAAAACAAAACAAAACAAAACAAGACCCTGTAATGTAAGGTTGGGCCTAGAAATTACTTGAATTAACTCGGGCGTGGTGGTGCACGCCTGTAATCCCAGCAGTTGGGAGGCTGAGGCAGGAGGATCGTTGTGAGTTTGAGGCCAGCCTGGGCTACAAAGTGAGCTCCAGTATGTGCTATTGTGGTAAAATCAGTGACAGCACAGGGAATAAGATATTTTGCCTGGGTCTGCACGGCTATGACCAAGTACCGTACTCCGGGTGACTTACCAACGACAGCAGATTATTTTTCCTGGTTTTGGAGGCAGGAAGCCCACAGTCAGTTGCTAGAGTGGTTGGGTTGTGCTGAGAACCCCTTCACCCAGCAGGTGAAGACTGCTGTCTCCACGTTGTATCTCACACAGGGAAGGGTAGCTCCTGCCTTGGGGTCCAGCACACCAGATTAAAAATCAAAATGGAGTTGCTCATGCTAACGTTCTAGGTCCCCGAGGAAGTGAGCTGTTCATCTGGATTTCAGAGAACCCGGGAGAAATGTGAGATAACCAACTTCCAAACAACAGTTTTAGTCAGCATGATAATGAGATTTTTACATCCTTTCATCCTCACAAAAAGTAACCTGACGTCATCGACTGTGAATCCACCACTTGCTTTGCTATTGTTCTGTCCCCGCCGCACGAGGGAGGAAGGGAATGTAACTCGGGAATGACCAATTTGCTTCTTGTTCTTTGTTTGTGCTCGCCCCATCCTTCCTCTGTCTATAAAACCAAACTTTTCTGTTTAGCCCGCGGGAAGACTCATTCCAGTTTATAGAATGAACCGTGACCCATTTCCCGAAATTGAAAATAAAGCCAGTTAAGATCTTTAAATTGTTACCACGTTCGCCTTTGACAGTGGCGATCTGTGTTTGACTGTGTCCCTCACCTTGGTAGAGAATACCATTTTACGACAGAGTGAAACGCTGCTTCATCTTGCCTGTCTTCACGGGATGCATAAACAGAATATTATCGCACATATTTATTTGTGGCCTTTTCCCTTTAAATATAGTTGTTGAGGGTCATCCACAGAGAAACACCTAATTATTTTTCACTCATTTATTTTTAGTATCTTTAAAAACCATTGATATTCCATTGTGTGACTACACCACAGCCTTGTGGATCTGGACCTGTTCAGGATATCCAACTTCTCAGACGGATGAGTCAAAAAGGAGGAAGGGGCCTAGCGGATGTTTCTGGTGATCCTGGTGCCATTGGTTGAGATCAAGAGCAGAGGAAAAGATTAGTTCTCTGGGGGAAGAGGGTGAGTTTAAATGAGGTAAAGAAACGTGGTCAACTATGATCTGGGCCAGGTCATAGGATGATGGCGATGGTGATGGTGACAATGGTGATGCCTGCAGTGCCAGAGATTAAACCCAGGGGGGTTCTACCTGAGTCTTGTTAATTTGCCCAGGCTGGCCTTGAACTTTAATCAATCTTCCTGCCTCAGCTTCCCCAATAGTTGGGATTATAGGCATCACCATCCGGCCCAGTTTACAGTTTGCTTTGTTAAAGGTCCTTTGTGTGTGTAGCAGAGCCCTTCTTTGGAAGAACTCTACTGGACCAGTCAGGAGCTGGGCTGGATGTGTGTCCCGAGCCTTGCTGCCCACCCCGCCACAGGTTGCAGGAGAGGCATGGAGGACGGAGTGTGGGGATTTTTTCAGACTCCTCCCAGCAGTGTCGTGAAGCCTGTTATGTCCCGAGAGCTCTGCTCCGTGACGTGCCCTAGCCGTGGAGGTGTCACCACTTCATTCTTGGGTTTCAGGGACATGTAAATGGAGCCTCACTTGTTTGATGGCTGAGGAAAGTGTGCTCACCATGAGAAAGGCTTGCTCTGGAGGTCAGAAGCAGCTTTTCTCTGCTTCTGGACCTTCCTCAAAAAGAGGAATAATTTCCCAAGGTGATACCAACAAATACTCATCCATTACTTTAATGGCAGCATGACTTAAAACTACCATCCTCCTAACTCCAGTCCAGACATTGCAGTTTAGCTTGAGAATGCCCTCCAAACTTTCCTGGCTCTAAGGTAAGCTTTTGGAAAGTGACTGGGTCAATGCGGGTGCTATATGCAATGATAGATTCACCCTAAAGAGCTCAGCAGCTGTGTCCTATGAGGAAGTCCCTGGGGTGTGACTTTGATGGGCCTGTCTTTTCCTTTCTCTCTCCCCTTCTCCCTCGGCTTCCTACCTGCTGTGACACGAGTAGCTTTCCTCTGCAGTCCCCTTTCACCATGCCTTTTCTGCCTGGGCACTGGCTGACTATACATGGACTGATGCCTCCGTAACTGTGAGCCAACTTACACTTCTCCTCCTTTAAGCTGTGGGTATCAGGTGTTGTGTCTCAGCGAGCACAAAGTGACTACGGCACCTGAGCAATGTGGAAATGCATTTTGACCACGTCCCAGGAGGAGTGTAAATGCTGGGTCTTGTTCCCATTGGGAAGTATCCAAAGGTAATGTGACAGGGCTGTATTTTTAGCAATGTTGGCGATTTGTTTTTTGGAGCACAAAGCAAGCAATAAATCTGTCACCCTGAAAAAAATCAGGTTGTGACCTAAAGGAAGGAGCAAATTGTGACTTTAGGTAAGAAAGAGTGACCTACCAGGGAGGGTAATTTATCATGATAACAAAAATGCTGGTGCTCTCCGGGCCAGCCGGGAAGAAGGGCTGCAGTAAGCAAATTCAAGAGATGCAACCAAAAACTGCCAGCATTCAGAGCAAGTGCACCGTTCACCCAGTCTGTGAAAAGAAAAACATGGAGAGCTTTAATTATTCTGCTTGAAAAAGTCATTCTTTGTAAGATGAAAATAAACATCTCCTGGGGACTTGAGGGGAATTCTTCTCTCCTCCCCTTCCCTCCCCTCCTGTCCCCTCTCCTCTCCTCTCCTCTTTCTTTTCCTTCCTTCCTTTATGTCATACTGGGGATTAAACCCAGGGTTGTCACACTGAGCCCAGGTCTATTTATTTATTTATATTCTGAGATTGGATCTTGCCAAGTTTCCCAGTCTGAGCTTGAATTTGCAGTCTTCCTGCCTCGGCCTCTGGAGCGGCTGGGTTTATAGGTGAGGGCCATCCACGCCCAGTTTAAATGTAAATGCTTGATTTTTTTTTGAGGGAAGAAACTTAGTTGCCTGGATGCTTTAGGGAACTGGGATCCATGGCCAATTAGAGTAGCTCATACTAGGGAGGAAATCAAGCAAAGAGCTTCATCTAGAGAAGTACTGCTAAAAAGGCAGGAAAGACTGGAGGTCACTGAAGATACAGTCCTGCCTTCCCGCGTGTATGGGTGCCGTCGCTTCGCCCCTGCAGATCCCTCTTCACCCTGCCTTCTCCATCACCCGCTCCATGTCCCGGGTACTGCTCCAGGGACTCCTGGCCCTTAATTTGGTTGGGTTTGGTCAAGGGGCGGCACCTGCTGGAGAGTAGAGGAAGGGACGCCGGGGCGAGAGTCCTCTTCCTCCCTACAGAGTGGCTTCCGGTGGGCGGCATAGGTGGTTTGTTTGTTTGTTTGTTTTTTGAGACAGGGTATCACTCTGCAGTTCAGGATACCCTTGAACTCACTTTGTAGCTCAGGTTGGTTTTGAACTCAGAGTGATCCTCCTGCCTCAGCCTACCAAGGACTGGGATTGCATCACCACACCCAGCATGCAGAGCTCTTGAAAAGTGACTTTTTCTTTTTGTTGCACAGCTTCTTCTGTCCAACTTTCAGAACCTCTCTCTTCCCTGGGTCCTTTAATCCCAGGGGTGGTAAATGTGTCCTTCTGGTGACACCTTAGGATGCTGTGTCCTGCTTGGTTCTTGTCTGATACAGAACGTGAGTAGCACCTTCCATCAACCCTAGCATTACCGTGCCAGCGCAGCATTCTGGATGACTAAGGCACTACGGTAAGCTTCCACCCCCGAAACGATTACGACAAATAATCCGTCACTGGATGGAAGCTATGAAGTTTGTATTATATGGCTGTGTTTCAATTAGCTTCTCAGTATTGATAGCAATATAACCCACCTAAGCTTTGGATTGTTATTAAACTATGGTTTTGTAAAACAGGCACGGTGGCACACACCTGTAATCCCAGCACTTGGGAGGCTGAGGCAGGAGAATCACAAGTTCGAGGTCAGCCTGAACTACATAGTGAGACCCTGTCTCAGAAAAACCCAAACTGATTTTGTGGCTGAGCGTGGCGCATCCCCGTTGAAGCCCACCCTGACTGATTTAGCAAGACTCTGAATCAAAGACCGAAAAAATTAAAGAGGCTGAGACGTAGCTCCGTGCGAAGGGCCTGCATTCAATCCCCAGGATCGCAAAACAAAACAAACAAAAGCAACAATAAAAACCAACCCTAGGATTTTCGTCTGCAGATTTTGCTGACAAGGGCAAATAGGACGAATCCAGCTGTCTGTCCCCGCCGCTTCCCGATAAAGCTGAAGGCTAGAAGAAGCGATCTGTTTCTGAGCACTCACATCCACTGTCTCTCTCAACCACGTGTGGATGTATCATTTTCACTTCACCAGCCTTCAGATTCCGCTGTCCACCCTGCAGGTGTGGCAGGCTCAGCCCACTGCCCAGAGGAGATTTCGGGGCGCCTACCACAGAGCCTGCCTTACCGTTATTAGTGCTCCGAGCTCTGCGCTGTCTGGCTGAGGCGAGGCGCCACTGTGTACCCTCCGCGGTCAGAAAGGGAAAGCTGCCTGGCGTAGTACAGCTTTCACTCTCCTGGCTTCAGTTGTTACTCGGGATATTCTGGACAGGGTTACAGAGGTTTCCTTCCAGAGAGCAACCTGTGGCATCTGGTGACCTGCATCTGGAGCGGCCAGTGGCCTGCTGACTCCTGTTGCATTTCAGGCTAAGGCAAATTTTCAGGGAGAAATTAAATTCATTTTTTATTTTATTTCTCGCAATGCCAATGATCAGAGCTCACATGAACCATGTATTCCATGAATCTCCCGATATAGTTTATTTTATTTTATTTGTTTGCCATACTAGGGATGGAAGCCAGGGCTTTGTCCGTGCTGGGTGAGCTGTCTACCGCTGAGCCATGCCCCCAGCTCTCCCATATAGTTCGAACTAATACGGATTTTATAGCTACTAATCAACATTTTAGCATACTGAATTTGATAGTATTAATATCCTGGTACAGTTAATTTTTTTTTTATCATTTTAAAATTTATTTTTGTTTGTTTTAATGTCTATAAACTTTTTTGCCTTTTTGAGACAGGGTCTCGCTATGCAGTTCAGGCTGGCCTTGAGCTCACTTTGTAGCCCAGGCTGGTCTCGAACTTGCAATGATCCTCCTGCCTCAGCCTTAGACTTATTTTTTTTATTGGTACCTTTTGGACATACATAATCATAACATTCATCGCAGGGAATTTATATCTCTACACAATATATCTTGCTTTCTCTTTTTTTCCATTCTGTTTTTTTGAGACAGGGCCTCGTTCTGTAGTCCAGGCTGGCTTTGAACTCACTATGTAGCCCAGGTTGGCCTCAAATTTGCTGTGATTCTCCTGCCTCAGACTCCCGAGTGTTAGGGTAAAAGGAGTGCACCTTCATGCCCAGCTCCTTTTACATTTTTAAAAGGATTGCTTATACTTATTTTCATTTCATTGCCTCTTAACAACTTTAGCAATTTCTTCTTCTTCTTCTTTTTTTTTAAAGACAGATTCACCATACTGCCCAGGCTGGGTTTGAACTTGGGATTCTCCTGCCTCACCCTCGTGAGTAGCTGGAATTACCGCATGCTATTAGATCTGTGCACCTAAGGATTTTGAAGTTCCCTAAATATCCATGTTTCTGTAAGTAGAGCTCCTACAGTTTTTAAGTTTTAGAAGAATCTCTTATATCCCTTTCTGCTTCATCCGTAGTTTAGCTTAGATAACATAATTTCTGTGATTGAAAGGAGGTTAAATAACCACAAGAGAAGTGTAGTTGACATTTATTGTGGAGGCACTAACTTTTATAGCTCTATTGTGTTATAATGCAATGTTCTGGCAATTTAGAAAAACAACTATTTATAAGAAGATTAACTGTGTCCTCAGACTGCCAGACACTTCCTTGGGAGGATTAGATTTGGGTTCAGAGAGGGCTTAAAGGAGGTGAGGGCTGGTGGCAAGTGGTGCCCTATTACACTTTGGCAAACTGTGTTCAACAGGCAAATTCTCTGAGTAGGGATGCCAAGCAATCATTTAAAAGGTGAACTGTTTTCATTAAAGTCTCAGTGTTACTAGAAAAAAGAATTTTTTTGAGGATCTTACTATGTAGTTTGGGCTGGCCTTGAACTTGCTATGTAGCCCAGGCTAGCCTTGAACGGTGATCCTCCTGCCTCAGCCTCCAGAGTTCTGGTATTACAGGCACTCGCTACTATGCAGCTCTAGCAAGACTGATGGAAGTTCAGTTTATTTTGTTGTGAATATTTTCCATAAAAACCCAAACAGGAGGCCTGGTGTGGTGGAGCACTCCTGTAATCCCAGCACTTGGGAGGCTGAGCCAGGAAGATTGCCATGAGTTCAAGGCCAGCCTCAACTGTATAGTAAGTTCAAGGTCAGCCTGAGCTACACAGCAAGATCCTGTCTTCAAAACAAAACAAAATAAAACAGCGAAGCTAGACATACAGGCAGGTGTCTCATGTGTTGGGCAGCCTATGAATTGGCCCCACAGGAAAGGGCATGGCAGGAGGCGGGAGGGGAAGTTGAATTTCTGGGAGCTTTGGCCCCTAGGAAAGGTTTGCATTGGGTAATTTACGCGGGCTGCTGAATCCTGAACTCATTAATTTTATAACAGTTCTGTTAAATAAACATTATAGAGGCCATTGCTTTGGACTAAGCTCCTGCTCGGCAGAGCAGACTAAGACACAAAATCGAATTGTTTAGGCTAAATTCACCAAGCTGAAACTGAGTTCTTATCTGATCTTCCTAGAAATCAGGATTAGCGATAACAGCTAAATTTTCAAACCAGGCCAGTTCAATTGGTATGGTAATGAAGTTCCCCATACTTGAATTCTTACACAAAACAAGTAACCAGAAATGAACTGATGTTAACTAAGGGGTTATTTTCCTATTGTTCTGTCTCCCTGTTGCTGCCTTATAAGGAAGGTAACATTACAGCTAAATTAGGTAGAAGTATTGTCGGCAGTCAGACTATGCCCTGGAGGGAGTCAGTGCAGAAGATGAGAACACATCAAAACTGCGGCTGGAGGGCAGCCCGCTCGGGACCCCTCCTGCCTCTCAGGAGCTGTTCCTATTCCCCATTCCTTGTCTCCAATAAATTTTCCTACTCTTAAGAAAAGAAAAAAACTGTGGCTGGAGGCACATTTGAGGATTATTAAAGTCACATGGCCAGATTTACATACTTCCCTAAGGGATGAATGGGAAGTTTGAGATTATTGGTATCACCCTTTCGAGATTTCCCCATGTAAGTAAAGCATTATCTCATTAGGGGTGGGACATCCTCTCCCACCCACAAAGACTCAGACTAAGACTATAGATTATTGATCAAAGGTTAGTGATTTCATCTGTGTACACTTGCTACGTGACCTGCTTCCCCATTGGATCAGCATTACCCAAATGGCTATACTTGTAATTTGATTGGTTGATCATGATTTTGACCCAGGCTGTACCCATCTCATGATTTTGCTTTATTAAACTTCCATTGAGAGGTGGGCTCCTTGGCAACCCCTTTGGGACCCCTCCTGTCTCTCAGGAGCTATGCTTATTCCCACCCTTTTCCCCAATAAATTTCCCTACTCTTAACCTCTGTTGTCCTTTATAATTCATTCTTAGACTTTTGAGCAACACACACTTGGCCCATGGGACATCTAGCATATTGGGAGTTACTTATTTCCCTGATATCATTTGGAGGTCCTATATCAAAATGGCCAGTCTGATTTGATTTGATTTTTTGTTTCCACTTTCTTCAAGTTCTTTTTCTGTTTGTAAAAAAAAAAAATCTCTCATCCTCAGCTCATTGGAATATACATTCCACTTTCTGGAAGTGAAAAGGAAGCCCAGCTAGTTGTGGGGTACCTGCCTGTAACAGTATCTGCAGTGCTGAGGCAGGAGGATTTCAAGTTTGAGCCCAGCCTGGGTGACTTAGAGAGACTCTGTCTCCGAATTAAAAATAATAAAAATTAAAAGTGCCATGAATGTGGTTAAGTGCAAAGGCATTTGGTTTGGTCCCTACTACCAAAACAACTACAACAAAAACACTCCAGGAGAGACTGCTAGTGAACCAGAAGACCCTGGCAGCAGGAGTGTCCCCAAGAAAAGGAAATTTTCTTGCAAGGAGGAGCCAATCGGCAGTGGGCCCAAGGAGGCTGCAGCCAGTAAGGACAGAGCCAA
This sequence comes from Chinchilla lanigera, assembly GCF_000276665.1. Classification (NCBI taxonomy): domain Eukaryota; kingdom Metazoa; phylum Chordata; class Mammalia; order Rodentia; family Chinchillidae; genus Chinchilla; species Chinchilla lanigera. Next base: position 36,194,207 of record NW_004955406.1, on the reverse strand, counting down.
GGAAAAGAAGAAAACCCTCCAAAAAGCATTTCAGGAAGATCAGAACAGACATGATGGGGGTAGAGTGTGCCCCAAGACATGTTCCACCCCATGTCCTAAAAACAATCAATAAAAACAAAATTACTTGCCAGGCATGGTGGCACATACGTATCATCCCAGCACTTGGGAGGCTGAGGCAGGAGGATCATTTCAATTTTGAGGCCAGCCTGGGGTATATAGTGAGACCCTTTTTCTTTTCTTTTCTTTTCTTTTTTTGAGACAGGGTCTTGCTATGCAGTTCAGGCTAGCCTTGAGCTCATTTTATAGCTCAGGCTGGCCTCGAACTCACAATGATCCTCCTGCCTCAGCCTCCCAGGTGCTGGGACTACAGGCATGCACCAACACGCCCGGCGCTTAACTTTTTTTTTGAGACCCTCTTTCTTTGTTTTTGTTTTTTTTTTTGTCTTTTTGAGACAGGGTCTTGCTATGCAGTTCAGGCTGGCCTTGACCTCACTTTCTAGCCCAGGCTGGTGTCGGACTTGCAACGATCCTCCTGCCTCAGCCTCCTGAGTGCTGAGATTACAGGCATGTGCCACCACGCCTGGTGAGACTCTGTTTCAAAAAATGAAACAAAACCAAAATTACACATACACACACATGCACACACGACAATAGCTATACACTCAGTTGTATGTCCTTTTGATACAGGAGAGTAGGACCCGGCAAAGCTGGCTGGGGAAGTAGCAGTGACCTGTTAATTATAAAATCCCAGGACATATGTGCAGAACAGTCCCCTAAACCCAGCATGATGTTAGACCTGATGTCAGCCTGCGGACAGGGAGGTACAAGGGCTGTCCACAGTGCGTTTTTGCTGCTGTGCTCTCTCCTGCAAGGTGGCCCGTCCTCACTCTGGGGGGTACAATTCTTTTCCTACTTTTACTTGGCCCAAACTCGCTCTGCAGAGCCTGTTTCTTTTCCTACCTTTAATAAAACTGCTACCCTTTGTGCTTGTCTTGACCAATTCTTTGCTCAGAACAGAAAGAACCTAGGAGCCACCTCCAGAAGGCGACGCCAGCACCCAAACCCATTAATACTTTGATAACCTAAGACTCTTTAATCCTTGTGGGGTTTGGGTAAAAAAGCGTGGTGACCCCCAGCCGTGGTCAGAAACTGCAACTCAATCTTTTCTCCTTAAGTGGAAGGACTGCAGCTAGGCATAGGAAGTGAATGCTATCTCTCCAGAGCACATTCGGGGGTAAACTGCGTGTGGATAGTGCCGGGTTTAGAGGAAGCAGACTGTCAGAAGTTATCTGTTGATAGCATAAGCTTAGACGTGACTGGGAGGAACAGAGACTGTATAAAAGCATGGGGGCCACAGCAAGCGCTTTAGACACATTTGCTGTGGTTACCCTAATGATGAAACTGGCCTGACTGACATCACCAGAGTTTTGCGAAGAGCTTTCTGAAATTTAAATTTCCAGGTTTCTAGCACTGGAGATTTTTTTTTTTTTTGAGACAGGGTCTCACTTTGTAGTGCAGACTCACCTTGAACTCACTGTGTAGCCGAGGTTGAACTTGAACTTGCAGCAATCCTGCCTCAGCCTCCTGAATGCTGGGATCACAAGCATGCACCACCACGCTCAGTGATTTTTATTCTTCTTTGACGCATTTGTATAAAGCTCTGCAGCTGGTTTGCTGGGTAGCTAGAGTTAATCTTTTTTTTGGTACCGGGACTTGAACTCAGGACTTTGTGCTCGCCAGGCATTAACATGCCACTGAGCTAAATTCCCGGCCCTTGGTAGCTAGATTTAGAAACTACTAAATTAGGCCATTTTGGGCTGGGGATATAGCTGAGCGGCACAGTGCCTGCCTGGCAAGCCGAGGTCACGAGTTGGATTCCCAATACTGAAAAAAAAACAAACCAAAACAAAAAAGTAAATAAATTAGGCAATTTCTAAGTTTTGTCTCGGTTGTATCACCAAGAATTGGGAGCTGGGCACCGTGGTGTGCCCCTGTAATCCCAACCCTTGAGGGGCTGAGGCAGGAGGATTGAGAGGACTTTTTGAGAACTTGTCTCAAAGAAAAGTTTCGAATATTTTCCAAATTTGGAAGTTTCCTTTCTTGATACTTTTCTTGATATACATTGCACAAGGCCGTGTACATTTACATCTAACCCGAGTCCACTGATTTTTTTTCGGGGGGGGGTACTGGGAATTGAACTCAGGACCTTGCGCTTGTCAGGCAGGCGCTTATACCGCTGAGCTATATCCCCAGCCCACCACTGATCTTATTGTGCCTTCCCTCAAGGCATGAGAATCTGAGCTGGCTGAAAACATACACCAGGACCAATGAAGTGTGACAGGCATGCTGCTCCTCCGCGCGCACGCAGGACACTTCTGACATTGACATACAGACTCCTGCCCCCCTGCAATCTCAACTGGCTGGCTGTCCTACAATTCCGCTGGATTCTTGTACTGTCTACCTAGAATTAGCGTCCTGTCACGAAGTCCCACAAGACAGCCCCCTCCTGAGGTGAAAATCCTAAATCCTGGGCGTCCTGTGCTTTTCGACAGCTGACTATAACTGGGGGTTTACACGGCCTCTCTCCTTGGGTTTAATCACTTGTTAGAACTGCTCATACAACGCACGTAAACACGTGTACACCATTTGCCAGTTTAGTGTGAAGGGCATCAGAAGGGACCCAGATGAGCAGGGAGGAGTGAAAAGGTTGCCCAGAAGGGCCCCGAGCACAGGAGCATCTGCCCCGGGGGCGTCGGCAGCACGGGGATGCATTTACCACCCTTGAAAGAGGTAAATTGTTATTTTTCTAAGACAGGGTCTCGCTATGCACTTCAGGCTGGCTTTAAACTCACTTTGTAGCCCACACTGGCCTCGAACTTGCAGTGATCCTCTTGCCTCAGCTTCCTGAGTGCTGGGATTACAGGTGTGTGACACCACACCTGGCGAAAGAGCAAAGTTTTAACCCAGCCGCACCTGATTCACAGTCGCACACTGCCTACCAGGAGATGTGGTTTCTGTCTTCAGGTTTCGTCCCAGGGCATGTTTATCCCCATATTTCCTTCTATTTTGATGGACTTAACCGAAGGCCACACTGACGGTTTTTATGCTTTGACCACAGCAAACTGAAATTAGTTTCTGTTTGTTTCATTTCGTGAGCCATGTGCGTGCAGCTGAGCGCGAGGAATCCCCACGGCGGCCGGGCCCCTTTTTCGTTTGCCATGGGGCTGCGCTTGCAGAGCAGCGCGCGCGTCCTAACCGGAACCGCGCTGGCTCTGAGACCCGTCTCTGGTTCCTTTCCTGAACCCAAGTCAGAGGAACACAGTAGAAAACCAAGTAGTGACCAACAGCCACAAAACTGACCCGGCCTCAGGTTTGCCATCTGCTCAGACAGTGAACCTCTTACATCCCTCATCCCCATTAGTGGGTTGTTTTAAAACATACTCCCAAGGAGATGAATTTGATTCTTTATTCCTCCGGGTTTCCTTGGCCGTCTGTGACTTTAACTGCAGGCTCACATTTTCTGAAGTATGTCTGCGGTGAAGCCAGGCAGAGCACATTAACAGACCTGGCAGCCACGGCTAAGTAATCCAGTAAAAGTATTCTTGTTGTGCAGCGCACGCATTCATAGGACCATTTTAGTTATTGCTGTAATTAGTTCTGATTCAAGTATTCCACAGAGAATGAGGTTTCTAGATGGAAAGTGGCCGGATGCAGGCTGGCAGAGGGAGGCAGGATGCAGATGGCAGGCAGAGCCTGAAGGAGAGATGGGAGATGTTTCTATATGCCTCAATTTGCGGCATTTCTGATTTTTATATGGACATTAAACTTGGTCAAGCTGAAGTGCCATTTGCTCTAAGAAAGGATAATGTACACTTATCCCTATGCTTTCTGAAAAATAGACTGCAGCCGGGACGGCATAGGCATGGGCCAGTATATACTGACTTGTGCCTTGCAGTGTTTATAAGATAGGTCTCAGAAACAGGAACACAACAATCGTATTTCCCAGTGTAGTTCTGGGTGGAAAGACTTTGACCCTTGACTGAAGATACAAGACCATAGATTTTAGACTTGGAGGAGACCCAAGAGATCATATGTGGTTTTTTTTTTCTGTTTTGTTTTTGGTTTTTTTGTGAGACAGGGTCTTGGTATGTAGTTTAGACTAGCCTTGAACTCACTATGTAGCCGAGGCTGGCCTCAGACTCCTGGAGACCCTCTTGCCTCAGGCTCCGGAGTGCTGGGATTATAGGCGTTCGACACCACACCCAGGTCGTATGGGCTTTCTTAAATTGCAACTGACAATTTTTGCTGATGCATTAGCAGAGTACTTACTATGGGCCAGGGATCTGGCGAGGCACTTAGAAGGGTAAAGATAAACACACACAGTACTCCCTTCCCTCAAGGAGTTCACAGTCTATTGGAGGAAACAGAGATGAAAATAGTTTTTCAAAACAATAGGATCTGTGGCACTGGGCAGATGTCCTGTGGGAGTTCAGAGGGATGTTGATATTGCCTGGAGCATCTTTCTGGAAGGGTAGGAAAGCTGTTAGAGAGGAAATTGCCTCTCAAACTGACACTTGGAGGATGTTAGCAAATTTCCAGGCCAGTGCAGTACATGGTATGTGTGATGTTTTAGTAGACAGGCTTTTTTTTTTTTTTTTTTTGGGGCAGTCTCACTATGCAGCCCAGGCTAGTTTCAAACTGACAGTGATCCTCCAGCCTCAGCCTCCTGAATGGAGGGCTGGGATAGACAGGAGTGCACCGCCATGTCTGGACTTAGCTGATAAGACTTGCATGTTCAAAGAACTGCTGATGTCAAAGAATCCAGTGCATTTAGGGAAGTACGGAGGCTCATACAGCCGGAGTTTCTGGTAGAACTAACAGGAGTGGAGATTGAAGAACACAGGAAGAAACTAGAGAATGAAGCAAATGGGTCAGTAAGTTAAGGAGCTGGACTTTGTCCTCCAGTGCAAGTGAGGAAAAGGTGGGTTGGTGCCTATGGAGAACCGCGCCAGGGAGCTGGGCAAAGGGGTGAGAAGGAAGGCAATGGGAGTGGGAAGGGGAGGACTGAGGTGGAGGGTGTTAAAGAGGAGCGCCGGGCTGGTGGCACTCTTGTCATCTCAGCTACTTGGGAGGCTAAGGCAGCATCGCAAGTTCGAGGCCAGCCTGGGCACTGTAGTGGAATCCTATCTCAAAATAAAAAGGGCAAGTGATATAGCTCAGGCCCTGGGTTTGATCTCCAGTACTGCAAGCAAACAGACACCCCCTCAAACCAGCCAAAGCAAATCAAACAAAACGAAACGAAGTAGAGCACTGAGAGGGAACCAAGTCGTACAAATGGTAAGAAAAACTGCCAGAGATCAGGGCCTGATATTCTAGGAATGATCCTGATCAGTGCCAGTCAGGGTAAAATAAATCTGCCTCCAAATCTTGTGTGTCATTTTGTGTTTCTGGTTGCTGTGGCAATCTCAGCACTCGGGAGGCTGAGGCAGGAGGATCACTTGGAGTTCGGAGGCCAGCCTGGGTTACAAAGTGAGTTCAAGTCCAGCCTGAACTGCATAGTGAAACCTTGTCTTGAAAAAAAAAAAAAAAAGTCATGCCAACAACTTGCCCATCTATGGATACTGCCTAGGAAATAGTTTTATTCCAGATCTTGAATATGTTTAAGGTGAGTAATTACAATTTCTAAACCACTAATGCATTGGCTTTTAAAAATTCCCTACCTATTTTTAGAACTTAACCTGCTCAGTACATACTCTTGATTGGCATTTAGATGAGTTTGGGGTAAGCAGATAATCAATCACAGGCAGATAATAGACGTCACTGGTCTTGCTTTGCAAGGCATACGCTCTGAATATGTTAGAGGACTGTTCATGCTGCCGCGCAGGTATCTGTGATGGAATCAGGCTTTTATAGTCAAGTCCCAGAGACAAAACCGCTGCATTATTTATTTATTTACTTACTTCCTTACTTAAACAGTCTACTTATACCGATTAGATCTGAGTGTTTAATCGCTCAGTGGAGTGGTTGCCAATGCACTACTTCCGGTTTGTATAATTTATAAAAATGAATATATCTCAAGTGATGACTGTTGGCCCATGGGCACTGTACACTGATTTTATATTTTGTTATTTAAAACTTGGGTTTATCCAGACTTCTGAAAACTGTTCAAAGCTGGAGGATTACAAGTATTGTTTTTTTGTTTTGTTTTTGGTACTGGGGATCAAACTCATGACCTTGTGCTTGCCAGGCAGGCGCTGTGCTGCTGAGCTACATCCCTGGCCCTGCTGTTTTTTGTTAAAAGTGTCTTTTTACTTGCAATTTACTAAACCTGTTTCTCTCCTTCCTTCCTCTCTGTCTTTTCCTTTTTGTCTTTTTGAGACAGGGTCTTGCTGTGCAGTTCAGGCTGTCCTTGAGCTCGCTTTGTAGCCCAGGATGGCCTCCAACTTGCGGTGATCCTCCTGCCTCAGCCTCCTGAGTGCTGGGATTACAGGTGTGCAGTACCATGCCGGCTCCCCCTTTCTTTTTGTTTTCTTTTGCAGTTCTGAGTATTGAACCCAGGGTACACTGAGCTATAGGCCTAGCTTCTTTGCTTGTTTGTTTTGAGCAGAGTCTCCATGTGCAGTCCCGGCTGGCCTTGAACCCGTGGCAGTTCTCCTGCCTCAGCTTCACAAGCACTGGGATTACAGGTGTGCACCACCACACCTGGGGTTGTTATTATTATTATTATTATTTTGAGACAGGGTATCTTGCTAAACTGCCCAGGCTAGTTTCAATCTTTGTTCCTCCTGCTCTCTCCTCCTAAGAAGTTGGAATTACAAGTGTGCACTACCAAGCTTGGTTTAACCTGTTCTCAAATGTGAGAAAAACATGTTTAAGTCCACCCAGACTTACTCCTTCCATTTTAGCTGCCTGATGGGTAGGTAAGGTCAGTGAGCAAAGAAATGCTTGGATTTTAAAAAGGGGGCCTATGGAGGTGTTTGTGGGGGGTCATCGTCCTCCCTCGGTTCTGTTTCCCCTTTGTCTTCCTGTCCACCTTGCTGTGTAATCTCACATCGCTCACCCCTCCTCCTGCACCCAGCAGGCACCAGGCCTCACTGAGCGCATCCTCTTGTTCTGGACACTGAGCGTTCCCGGCCGCCCTGTGTGCACCTATATGTTGATTCCCATCCAGCTGAAGACCTGCTAACCCGGGCTGTCTGCCCCCCACCTTCCCACCTTCTGCGTCCCACCTGAGGGAGTCAGGTGCTCTCTCTCTCTCTCTCTCTCTCTCTCTCTCTCACCTACATCTCCATATGTTTCCACACTGCCTTTGAATTTTGAGCCTCCTGCCTCAGCCTCTCCAGTGCTCAGATTCCAGGCATGCACCCCCACACCAAGCTAATTTCTCTTTGTTAGGCTCTTCCCATCATTAGAGCCCTCTCAGTCCCTGCCTTACCTGCTGTCTTTCTCGGACAACCCACTTTGAGAGGCTGCAAGAACCGCCCATCCTGGCTGTTTCCTGGTCTCCAGGAGGTGCCAACCCACCTCAGCCCAGCCTCAGGCCTTAGCACTGCCTGAAAACCTCTCCCCCTCCCCCTCCCCTCCCCCCTCCCCTTCCCCCTGGAAGGGGGGTCATCAGTGGCCTTTCTGTCCTGAATCTCAGAGTATTATTCGGCCTCCATTGTCTTTGGCCTTTTAGTGACTGTGTCCCCATTGCCCACACCCTGTTTCTAGAAAGATTGCCACCCTTGGCCTCCGTGACTCAGCCTCTCTGGACCCCGCCCCCTGCTGTTTGCCCTGTCTGCTTGGAGGGATCCTCTTCTTCCGAGCAGCTCAGAGACCCGGAGTACACGGACCCTCTCTTTCTGACCTCTTTTCTCCCTCTGCCACTCTCGATAGCGCTACAGGCCTGAGTGGCTGCCGGGGCGGGGTGTGGAGGAGGGTGGGGGAGCGTGGGGTTGGGTGGGCGGGCAGAGTCCCTGGAGGAAAAGCTGGGACTGTTGCCGGAACCGGAAAAGGTACTGGAGACCATTCGGGGTAGGAAAAATGAAGTCAAAGCAAGTGAGGAGCCAAATTTTTTTTTTTTTTTTTGAGCCAGGGTCCCACTTTGCAGTTCATACCGGCCTCAAACTTTCAGTGACCATCCTGCCTCAGCCTGCTGTAGCACCACAGCCCGCACGGGAGCCCGTTGTGATGGGTGAACTATCTGTTGTTTCTAATCTGTCCTCAGATTTGCCCTTCAGGGTCTCCCCCAGCCACGTGCATGCTAGAACTTTGAGCTATGCTCTGCCGCGTATTACCTCTGTACTTTGGAGCAAATGCACAGTGGGCCTTTCTGTTTTTCTCCCAATTTCTTCCCTCGTCCTAAGGCTTACAGTCTATCTCTTGGAGAAAATCTAAAGTCCTCCTTCTGTACGCTCGCTACCGCCTCGATTCTCTTCTTTGTACTGTATACTTCTCTTCCTTATACTTCTTTTTTTGTTAGTTTGTTTTTTTAAAGACAGGGTCTTGCTATACAGTTCAGGCTGGCCTGGAGCTCACTTTGTAGCCCAGGGTGGTCTCCAACTCGCAATGATCCTCCTGCCTCAGCCTCCCCAGTGCTGGTTCTTTGTACTGTTATTTCTGTTTATTTTACCCTTCACAGGATCTAGAATGTTGCCAAGTTCAAGGTAAGAACTGTGCACTTTCCTCTTGGCTTGGTGACGGTGTCTATTCCTGTTGGTCATAAAGAGGCATACTGGAACTTTTAAAGCATTTTTTAAAATTAAAGAAAGAATGAAATTTTATATTATTGTTATCATTAATATTTATTGTTACTTCCTTTTTGCGGTGCTAAGGATGCAACTCAAGGCCTCACGCATGCTAGGCAAGTGCTGTGCCGCTGAGCTAGACCCAGCCTCCAATTTTATTTTTTATTCTTAGTTATTCAAACAATCAAAGTCAGTCAGAAATAGCCACAGATTTGGATTCCCTCCGAATACTCTGGTGTAACAGGAGACCCCTCTGGTTTGTATTGTTACATGGAGAAGATAACCTAACCCTAAATATTATGAGTTTTTTTCCTAGTCTGGTTTTATCTTTAATAAATGACCTGCCCCTTGGCTGTTTGAGTTGGTCAGTCCTGAGCCTCGAGTTCTAAACAGATGCAAACAGTTATAGAAGAGCCTGTCTCAATAAGCAAATTCTGGGAAAATGGTAAGCACTGTGATGATTGGAGAGAATACTGATGCCCTTCAGCAGTCCCGCTACGCCGTCTGTGTGGGTTACTCTCAAACCCGCATCCTGCGAGCGGGAGAGCAGAGGAACAGCTGTGTTTATGCGCGGGAGCTGCCGGGGCTTCCCCAGGGTGGCCGGGAGACCGTTGCTCGTATCTTTTCCTAAACACTGTGTAGGTCTGAGGTGAATGTGACCTCAGATTGTCTTTATTGGCAGTACTGGCACCGAATCCAGGGCTTTTGCTCTAGCCTACATCCCCAGCCTTTTTTCTCCTTTTTATTCTTATAATTTTGAGATAGGATCTCAGTAAGTTGCCCAGGCTGGGTTCAAACTTTTGATCTTCCTACCTCAGCCTCCTGAGTGCCGGGATTCCAACATCTGGCACCGTGGCACACCTGGCTCACTTTAACAATCTTAAACTTGCCTCTTGTAAGTATCTTCTGCCAAGAACACAGTAAGGCCGCAATATGTTTACCGAACAAAATAAAGCAGAGTCAGTCATATTCTGGTTGATGAAAAGCACGTCGGCAGAGGCAGTTTTTCTTCCCATTTGCTTTAATGTCATTTTGCCTTTATGGTAACTGAAGTTTGTCACTTTTTGGTGCTTAATTTTTCTTTATGAATATGTAGTTCTATGTTTCTGAATCTGAAACAGGCCTCAAAAACGATTCTTTCTGTGTTTTTAAAATTGTGCTTTCAGTGGCAGAATTATTGAGAAACATGTAACACAAAAATTCAATTATGCAAAAATGGCATGATTGCTTTATACCTGGAATCTTTGCTTCACTAAGTTACTTAGCCAGGTTTTCCTTATAAAGGGGGCACTCCTGGTGTTCTCCAGGGAAAGAACCTGCCAGAAAGCCTGGGCTGAAGAAATTCTAGGTTGCTCCTTAGTAATAGAGTTGCCAGACAGAATACAGAACGCCTAGTGAAATCTGTATGTCAGATATACAAGTAACTTTTTTTCAGTACATATATATGTCTCAAATTTTGCATCTACATGAGACAAAATGATTTATTATTTGTGGGAAATTAAATTCTGACTAGATGCCTTGTATTTTTATTTGCTGACTTTGTTAACCCAACCAGGGTAAGAGAAAATCTGAAAGTGTTTATTAAACATTTTATCGCGAAATTTTAACTTGCAGCAGTGTTTTGGGTAACACTCCTCTGCCTTGCCTCGGCCGGGTTGACCTGGGTTAGACGATATATGCAAAAGTTCTTTGTGAACTGAGGGTGTGGGGACAACAGTTTTGTTTATTTGAATTGGAAAGAAAGCCTGATTCAGGAGGCTGACCCTCCCCTAACAGAGAAGAACACAAAGGCCCTCGGGAGGAAGTGTGGAGGGATTGTGTTGTTCCAAGCTTCCGAACACCCACTTTTTCTTTTTGTTTCTTTTGTCTTTTTGAGACAGGGCCTTGCTATGCATTCAGGC
>NW_004955406.1:36182328-36182922 GCF_000276665.1 Chinchilla lanigera | reverse complement strand
AAGGTTGCTGTGAGTTTGAGGCCAGCCTGGACTACATAGTGAGACCCTGTCTCGAAAAAAAAGAACACGTGTATGAAGTGAGACGTATTGGCTCTTAGTTCAGAGCAACACAAAGAACAAAGTAGAAGGCACAGGGCGTAGGTGTTGCAGTGAGAGCGACAGGGATCTACACCCTGAAGGCCGTGGTCATGTCGCCACGTGCTGGTTGTTAGCCCTTGATAACACTGCGGGTAAGTGACGGGATCCGGACGGACGGGTCACATTTGCTGCGTGGCGGTGATTGCTAGGATTGCTGGTGAGGCGAGGAGAAGGGAGAGGCAAAGGCAGAAAACTGACAAGAGAAGGAAAGGAAGCAGAGGAGAGAGCGGACGAATGAGGAAAACGAAGCGGAAATGATTACAAGCAAAAGGCCCAGCGTGACGTTTCATCTTCCAGTTCTTCCCAAGTCTCGCTGTGACTAATAAAGTTGCAACGGAGGAAACAAGTTTTAGAAGTTGCCTAAAGAATATGTGGCCAAAACAGGTGGGAGAAGGCTACCCTACCTACCCCCACATTTCTGGATTAAAAGTGAAAAATTAATATTTTTGAAATAAC
>NW_004955406.1:36168450-36181403 GCF_000276665.1 Chinchilla lanigera | reverse complement strand
TTCTTTCTAACAGGAAACAATGGACTTGGCTCGAGGGAGGTTCCCGTTATGCACGGGCTTTGTTAGAGCCATAAATCAGGGTCCGATTGGGATGAAGGAGGGTTGGACCCAAGTCAGTGCTGTTTTGTACCCTGTGGATTCACACACTCTGGGCCCTAAAAGCACCCGTGATTGTGGATCTGAGACCCGCATCTGCTTGTCCTTAGGAGTTGGCTTCGCACTGTGACGGATCCCGGATTTCCAGGCCTCCCGCGGAGCCCAGCCCCAGCCCGGTGGAGAGCCAACCCGACCGCCCGCCTGGCGTCAGCGCAGCACCGGCCGGGTTCCGCGCGAGACCCTCACCCGGCTCGGGTCCACTGCATCTGAGAGGCCTTGCCCTGGGGCTGGCCGGGTGAACGCACAGTGACGGTGACAACCTCCACTCCTCTCGCGCACCTTTCCCCGCGCCCGGGATGCTTGTGACCGCCTCCTTAGGGGCTCCACACAGCCGCGTGGGACGTCCGTGGGCAGCGCCCCCTCCTCCCTGCCCCGCCCCCCGCCGTTCCCTCATTGCCGATAACTTATTTACTTGATCTTGGGGTCACAGCAAATGGTGCAGGCTGAGATCTGAGGCTGCTCCTTTGCCTTGGCCTCGACTTCAGGGCTGTGAGACATTTCCTTGGCCGTGTGCTGCATTTTAAGCTACTCTCCGGTTGCTTGACTGCGGGCCTGCGCTGTCCTCAGCCTTGACGTAAACCTGTGTCCAGGTTACTTGGTTTAGGGACACCTCGTTCCGGGTCTCCTTTCACATTGCTTTTTTTTTGAGGCAGGGTCTTGCTGTGTAGCTCAGGCTGGCCTCAAACTCCTGGCAATCCTCCTGCCTCAGCCTCTGGAGTGCTGGGATTACAGGTGTGCGCCCCCACCTACGTCTTGTTTTTTTTTTTTTTTTTGAGACGGGGCTCTGTAGCACAGCCTGGTCTCCAGCCCTGAGAAGGATCCATTCCAAGCCTGAGGGGGAGGCTCTGAAACCACGGATCCCATGTGCTACACCTGTTCCCGAGCCTGGGTGCATTTCTTCCTGCTGGGCACGGCGTGAGAGCACTCACTTCCCGGGGCCCCTTGCTGAGCACTCCGAGCTTCCTAGGGCAACACATCACCATCAGCTGAAGCCTGGGTTTCCTTGTGTGCCTTCCACCCACACGCTGCGTACTTCTTCCGCTTTCAAGCACTTCCCTCACCCTGTAGCTCTAACTTCTGCAGCTGGAGTACAACAGCGAAATCAGCACTAGCTTCTTTCCTCTGCTTCACCATTCCTTAGATGCTAGAGTCATTCTTACTGTAGATCCTGTCAATCTCACCAAAAGATTTTTTCCTTTCCTTAAAAGTTGTTACTGCTGAATGTGGTGGTATGCTATGTAATCCCGGCACTCGTGAGGCTGAGGCAGGAAGATCACTCCAGCCTGTGCTACAAGTGAATTCAACACCAGCCTGAACTACATGGCGAGAGCCTGTCTCAAACAACCAAATGAGCAAACACGAAAAAATAAAAAACCCCAAACACAAAAAACAGAAAATAAAAGAAAAAAAGCTTTTACCTCCCTATACTCTGCCCCAGGGATTGATACCAAGGTGTCTGTACTGAGCTACATCCCCAGCTCTTTTTAAATGTTTATTAATTTGTTTTTTGAGACAGAGTCTCAATATATAGTTCTGACTGGCCTCAAACTCACAGTGATGCTCTTGCCTCAGCCTCCAGAGTGCTGGGATTCCAGGCGTACAACACCTAGCACAGCCCCTTTTTTATTTCTTGAGACAGGGTCTCACCACATTGCGCAGGATGGGCTCAAATTTGCAAGCCTCCTGCCTCAGTCTCCCGACTGCTGGGATTACAGGTATGTGCTCCCTCGGGCCGTTTACCCTTTCTAAAGGAAGCACAGCACCTCTTTGACATATCTGAAGTGTGAGCAACTGTACTCTTCCTTCCTTCCTTCCTCCCCGCTCCCTGCCTCCCTCCTTCCACTCTTCCTTCCTTCCTTCCCTTTTTTCCTTCTTCCTGCCATACCGAATCTTGAATTCAGGGCCTCACCTATGTGATGATCCCAGCCCTTTGAACATTCTGAGCCAGGATCTAAGTTGCACAGGGTGGCTTCGAACTTGTGGTCCTGCTGTCCCAGTCTGGAGTACTTAGAATTACACATGGGCACCGCTATTCCTGGCCCCCTTTTACCTCTTTTGGATCCTCATTGATCTCTTCACCCTGTCTGTCTTTCTTTAATTTTTCCCCTTCAGCTCGTCGGTGTTTAGTTTTGTTTTTCCTACTTAACACAGTTCACTTTTCACCCGGCCTCTCACAGTCCCGTTTCCCCTTTCTCATCTACGAATGTCCCCTCATCCATCACTCAAGCGCACAGAGGGCTCCTGCCTTAGCCACCACCCAGAACGCACCTCGTTATGGTTCCTTTGCACCTTTGCACTGTGGCATCCTCTGCGTTTCCCAGCTCTTAGCGAGGCGCTCTCCTGGCTGCGTGCGGCACAGTTAACCAAATGTTCCGGAGACGCGAGAGGCTGAAGCCGGCTTCTGCGGTCCTCCTATCAAGGGACTCAGTCCCTTCCCCTTGACTCTGCGCCTGCGCTGTGACTGCTTCAGCAAGTGCACTGGGCCGTAAACGATGCTCTGGCTGTTTCTGGGCTCAGGCCTTTGGCGACTGGCTTCTCATTCCCACCGCTCGGAAGGCCCTGGGCACCCTGAAGGAAACCCAGCCGTCCTGTTGTGAATCCACGCTGACAGCCCTCAGCCGAGGAGCAGAGGGAGGCAGCTCCACCCCCTCACCCTGGAGCTGGGCCTGCGAGTCTAGCACAGTCCTACAGCCGGCCGAGGGCCAGTGCGTGCCTTCCATGGAGCTGGCCGCGGGGTGCAGCCAAACTGCCTGAGTTCCTGTCCTGCAACATGAAGACACAGTCAGAAGGCTCCTGTTGGGCTGGAGATATAGCTCAGCAGCGCAAGCACCTGCCTGGCAAGTGCAAGGTACTGAGTTTGATTTTCGGTACCAGAAATAAATATATAATGAAAGGCTCCTGTTTTAAAGCTACTCAGTTTGCTGCATAGTGTAGCAGAAGATGCCCCCTCCCACCCCTAGCCAGTATACTTCAGTTTAGTAGTTGCCCAGGTAACAGTTCCCGAAACAGTTTGTTAGTTTGTTTCTTAGGAACGGCTGGTCGCTGTGATGCATAGCTGGTCGCTATAATACGTACTGTAAGACCCAACCCCCAACTGACAAGCCATTCTTCTTCTGTATTTACTGCTTGCTTACCCCATGTAAGCCCTGGACCACCAGAGATCAGGGCCTGATATTTTGGGAACGATCCTGATCAGTGACCGTCTGACATAAAATGAATCTGCTTCCAAATCCTGGGTGTCTTTTTCAGTGTTTCCACTTGCCATAGAATAGCAATAGGTCCTCAGAAAGCCGCCTTCTTACTTGGAAGCCTGCTGCGCTGCCCCTCGCACCCCGCTGCTCTGGGCTCCTCTGTGTCTCTTTCTAGAGAATCCTCCTGAGTGAGGGTGTGCCCTCCCGCTCTACCTGTATGTGCGTATTATCTGTCTACACACATTTGTCATGCTGATTTTTAACATTTTTTATTATTTTTTTTTTAGTATTGGGGATTGATTTTCATGGGAGCTTCATCCTCAATCTTTTTGTAATTTTAATTTTAAAAATTTTGAGCTCAGGTTTCACTAGGTTACCTAGGCTGGCCTGGAACTTGTGATCCTTCTGCTTCAGCCTTCTGAGTGCCAGGATTACACACATGTGATGTCACAGGCAGCTGTAATGCTGTTTTTTTAAACTTTGTTTTTGAAAGCAGTTTTAGGTTAGTAGCAAAATTAAGCAGAAATAGCTGGGCGGTGTGGCACACACTTATAATCCCAGCACTGTAGGGATCCGTCGAGCACTTGCTGTACCCTAGGAAGGAATGGTGGTGAGCATGGGGAAAAGATAGACAAGAGACAAAAAGCTGGGTCAGGTGGAGATCCTTTCTCTGCTGAGCAGAGGAGAGGACCTGCCAAAGAACAGTGGAGCATTTATTTATACCTTAGAGAGGGCATTAAGTTCAGCCTTTCTACCCAGCAATCAGTAAACAAGCTGTAACAGCTTGCTTTGAGGAGCTCCCATGTTCTCAGGCTGGCTTTGTGCTGCACACGTATTTACTTTCCAGCTTCAGCTGCTTCCAGCACAGCACTCGGGAGGCTGAGGCAGGAGGATTGTTGTGAGTGCCACGCCAGCCTGGGCTGCAAAGTGAGTTCAAGGCCAGCCTGAACTACATAGTGAAACCCTGTCCCAAAAAGACAAAAACAAACAAAATTAAGCAGAAATAATAGTGTTTCCATTATTGTTTTTAAGGTCCCTTCCTATTATTATCTCTATAAAATCTTCCTAGATGTAAATTGAAATTTTCGTTTTTTTTTTTTTTTCCATTTTTCTCAGGTACCGGGAACCGAACTCACGACCTTGTGCTTGCCAGGCAGGCGCTTTGCCGCTGAGCTAAATCCCCAGCCCAAAATCAAAATTTTCTATTCCAAAAGTTCCTAGCCTTTTTCCTTAAAAAATTTAATAATATTTTCATTTTCCAATCTTTTTTCATGGGGAGGGGGTGAGACAGGGTTTTGCTGTGTCATCAGGCTGGCCTTGGACTCTGCATAGTGCAAATTGGCCTTGAACTTGAAGTGAGCCTCCTACCTCAGCTTCCTGAGTGCTGGGATGACAGGCATGTGCCATCCATCTTAATTTGTCATATAGTTCTTAGTTTTAATTTTCTTTACTTTTCTTCCTTTCTCTTTCTTTCTTTGTGTACATTACTGGGGATTGAACCTAGAATCTATCTACAGAGCTACATCCGCTGTCTTTTTAAAAATTTTGTTTGCCTTGTCTCAGGTCGAACTTGTGAGCCTCTTGCCTTGGCCTCCCAGAGTTCTAGGATTAAAAGCGTGTCCCACCATTCCTGGATCCGTCTTTTCTTTTTGCTTACACTATAAGCTTGTTAAGGACATTACAATGTCTAATTCATCTTTGCATCTGCTAAGTGCCAGCTTGGTCACTGGTGTGGCACATGTCAGGTTATGCATGTCTCACACTATGCTGCTTTTTAGGCTTAAGGTCTACATATCTTATTAGACTGAGAAATCTGAGATCACAGATATTTTTGGTTTTATATCTCCCTCTGGTTTAAATGCTTACTTTTTCAATTTAAAAGGAAGCTGGCTGATCCACTTTAAAATTACAATTAAAAGTCTGGGTGTGGTGGTGCACACACCTGTAATCCCAGCACTCGGAAGGCTGAGACAGGACAATCGTCCCAAGTTCAAGGCCAGCCTGGGCTACACAGTGAGTCCAAGGCCAGGCTGAACTACATAGCAAGACCCTATATCAAATTTTTTTTCCAATTAAAAGTATTAAGTATTAATCATAAGCAATTGAAGATCCCAGGAAAGTATGGACAATGTGTTTAATATTCTTTTCTTTCATTCTTTTTTTTTAGACAGGATCTTGATACATAATTCAAGTCAGCCTTGAACTCACTATGTAGCCCAGATTGGCCTTGAACTTGAGGTGATCCATCCGCCTCAGTCTCCCGATTGCTGGGATTACAGGCGTGAGCCACTATGCTTGGCTATGTGTATGTTTTCATTACCTAATGTTTCCTAAAGTTTGGTGACCTTCACATATGTCTGTGGATGGAAAAAGATTTCTAACTCTTGAAAATTCTAACTTCTATGACGGTAGAAATAGATTAAGGAAGAGAGTCTGAGTCAAAGCATGTCTTTAAAGGTCTCTTTTTCTCAGTACATTTGACATTTAAAACTCATTATCTTTTGCCTCTGGACTCTCAGTTTGACCTCGAGGATGGAGGAAGCATAGCGTCCAGAGGGCAAGGAGAAGCGCAGAAAGTCAAAGTGAATGAGAAGGAAGACCAGAGATGATGTCAAATTCAGTCAGCGGGGGAGGGCAGCTGTGGGCGGGAGGAGGGGAGGGGCCGGGTAACGAAGTCGGGGTGGGAATGGGCGTGGAAGACACCAGAGGGGGACCTCGCTGGGTGAGGAGGGAGATTTCTACAGTGACCACCTGGATCTTTGAATTTTTAAGTTGCACAAATAACTAAAATATCAGAAATGAAAAATAAAAGAAAATTCATCCCCAAGCCATTTTCTTAGCAAATCAAATCCTTTTGCCTTTTGTTATTTTTAAAAGTATAAAGAATTTAGAGCAGCATAAACCTATCATGCATCTCTCTAAATTACTATGAAGTATCTGCTGACATCTATCTATTATCTGTCTATCATCTGTCTATTTTATCATCTGTCTATCCGGGGTTCTGGAGATTGAGCTGAGGACTGACTTCACCACTGAACTACATCCTCAGCTCTATTTTTTTTTTTTTTTTTTTTTAGGTTTTTTGAGACAGTGTCTTACTGTGTAGTTCAGGCAGGACTTGGACTCACTATAACCTCAAACTCAAAGTGATCCTCCTGCCTCAGCCTCCTGACTGCTGGGATTACAGGTGTATGCCACCACACCTAGCAGTCCTCAGCTCTTTATAAAAATGTTTTTTTCTTTTGTAATTTTAAATTGTGAAGTAGGATCTTGCTAAATTCCTAAATTGCCCAGGCTGGGCTCAAACTTGCCGTCCTTCTGCCTCAGATTTACAGAGTGCTGCGATTACAGGTGTGCGCCACCACAACCAGCTTCTAGTCACACTTATTTAAAGAGAAACTTTTTTGTTCTATTTTTGAGCATGTACTGTGTCGTGGCCTCGCCTTCTGTCTGCTGCTGTTGTGGTTTATATCTAGGTGTCCCTTAAGAGCCTCACGTGCTCATAGGTGGAGCTTTTGGAAGGTGATTGGACTATAGGGGGGATTGCTGAGGTACTGTTAGGAGGCCGGGGTGTGGTCACAGGTGGTGGGTCACCCAGTGTATGATCTGGAAGGGTATTTCACCTTCACCCCTTCCGTGGTCTGTCTGCTTCCTGGCTGGCATGATGTGAGCAGCTTTCTTCTGCCCAGGCCTAGACCTCCCCAACATAGACTGAAACTTCTAAAATATGAGACAAAATAGCCTGCCCTGCCTTAAGTTGTGGGTGTCTGGTGTTCTGTTCCAGGGATAAGGAATGTGATTAAGACCATTGTGGTTGTGGTTTAGATTGAGAACGTCCTCCCAAAGCCTCACGTGCTCAGAGGTGGAGTGTTTGGGAGCTTTTCTTTGGCTCTGCCCATGTGTCCTGCTATCCTGCCTGAGTATAAATTGAAATGTGGGGGCTGGGGATTTAGCTCAGCGGCAAAGCGCCTGCCTGGCAAGCGCAAGGTCGTGAGTTAGATTCCTGGTACTGGAAGAAAAACAAAGACAAACCAACCGCCCCCACAAAACAAAAAAATGAAATGTGAACCAAAATAGCCTCTCCTCCTTTACATTGCTGATATCAGGTATTGTGTCTCAGTGACAAGAGAAGTGATGAAGACAACTGCTTTCTGAAATGTTAAATAAACAGTGATCCAAGAGAGACCGTGCATATGATAGCCTTCCACTCAACCCTGGAGCAGATTAAGATGAATCTCTGGGACATTTCTAGACCATGCATTTGAGCACTCTCAGGAGATGCAGGAGTGTTTTCTTCTAGTTGATTGTGGTGGGAGATGAGAGGGCAGTAAAGCAAAAACAGCAGGGAAGAGCTGGGGATTTAGCTCAATGGCACAGAACCTGCCTGGCAAGTGCAAGGTCCTGAGTTCTATCTCTGGAACCAAAAAACAAAACAAAAAACCCAGCAGGGAAAGAATGACTCATTCAGAAGCCCTGGCTCAGGGGAGAATTTGGATCACATTGCATACCTCCTAAGATGTGCAGATGTTGTTTTCCATGGTATCTGGGTCCCTTGCCATCTTACCTCATCTTGAGGCATAAGCCTGGATCCAGCAGACCCATCCCTTACTTTTCTACTGTAAATTTGTACCTTAGCATTACAGTAGTGGGCTATGTGTCTCAGTACCTTTCCCTGAGGGATACAAGAAGCAATCTATGTGTTTACTCACTTGGTATGATGAGTAGCAAGGAGTGTGCACCTGTGCAAAAGTGTCAAAATGGGATTTGGACCCACCTTTGTGCTCCATCTAACTGGTTTTGTGTATGTTTACTCGAGCATCACAGAGGGTCCAATAGACCCACACCACTCAAGGATTTGTTAAAAAAAAGTTTTCTTTTTTTTTTTTTTCTGGTAGAAATAACCCCATTCAATACAATGGCACATGAAAGACCAGATTTGCAAGTTTTGGAGGAGGTCAAAAGTGAATCATCTGATTACTCATGCATGGATGATGAAGATAATCCATTATGGTAAAATACATGCTTTCGTAACAGAGGAGTGGTGTGGTGGCATATGATGATGATGATGATGATGATGACTTTGACATTGGCCATGTGAGCCAAAGTTCCTGTGGCAGTGAAATGGAGCAAAACTCAACTGATGCAGATACAGGGAATGAAGACCTCCTTGATTCAGATGATGAAGAAAACAGCCATATGAGTACATATTTGACTGCTCAAAATGTTGTGAAATGCCCGCATGACCAAAATGAGCAATCCAATGTTAGAACTAGACCAGAAAATACAGCGAGGTTCTTGGTAGAGGTGAAAGGGACAGAATGCCAGCACTGCCATTAAATGTTGGAAATTGTAACAGATGAAATGCTACAAGATACTGTGAAATACACAAAGGCCAAAATGGAAGTAGAGTGTTCTGTATGCACCAGTAGCCACATTAGAAAATGTATTTATTATGACACCTCGCTAGCTGAACTGAAAGCACTCATGGGTCTGCTGTACTTAGCACAGGTTTCTTATGGTGATCGCAGGAATGTAAAAGACTTACAGAAAAGCAATGGATCAAAATATAGCGTGAAAATTTACACTTTTTTAGATGCAAAGACTTATGCTTTCAATTTAGACATTTATCCTGGAGGATAAATGCCATCAGGCCCTCATTTATATAGTAATAAACTAAATGATGTTGTGAGCAGACTTGTTGCCCCCATCTCCCAAACTCATCAGAAGGTGACAACTGACAGCTGGTTTCCCAGTTTCCAGTTGATGTTCCATTTGCTAACTGAGCACAAGTTGACCAGCACAAAACTGCACACAGGAACAAAGCAGAAATTCCAAATGAAGTGTTGCAGTTCCAAAACCAAAAATTTTATAGTACAATCTTTGAATTTCAGAAAGATATAACCCTGGCTTCGTGTAGGGCAAAGAAAATCAAACCGGTACTGCTGATGCCAACATTCACCATGGTGGAAATGCTGATGAGGAAACCTCAACAAAAATGGAATCCTGAGATGGAAACTTCCAGCAACAACCCATGTGGTGTAGGTGTTGTTGATGAGTCAGGCAGCAACTATGATGTCACTTGAAACACAAAGTACTGTGTTTTACATGATTCTAAAGATGTGTGGCTTAAATAATTTGATAGTTTACAAAGAAAATAATAAGTACAAAATATCACAGAGAAATTTTCTTGGAGGAGTAGAACTGGAGCTCATAGACATATCTTACAGAAGAGGAAAAACAAAATGAAATGTTTTTCCCGGGGAAATATGCAAAAAAATTGTGGAGCACACTGGCGAGCTGACACATGAACAGGCAGGTGCAACATCACAAACACCGACTAGGACAACTGGAAAAAAGATGTGAAATGTGCCCTACAAGAAAGGACAGGGAAACAAAACAAATGCACTATCAGTGTAAGTGATGTTTGTGTATGGAACATGCAGTTGTCATGTGTGAAGACTGCCTTGGTTGTGACAGTTGAAGCAAACATATTTCTTTTTTTTGGTACTGGGAATCAAACTCATGACCTAGTGCTTGCCAGGTAGGCACTGGAAGCAAACATATTTCTGTGGTATACTTTGGTTTGTATTTACACTGCAGTTCACATAGGTTTTTATTTTTGATGTTATCTTTTAGGTTTTGTAAACAAGTACACAGTTGATGTGAAAATGTTAATGTCCATTCTAAGCACTCATTACATATTTTATATTGTATTTTATTGACCGCTTATTTCCCTAGTAGGTGCATGCTCTACAATATAGTAGGAAGCTCCTGACAAAACAGGAAGAGAAGAGAGGTGACAAGACTGCCGCACAGGAAAGGAAAGGTAAGCACATGTGCTGTCAGTGGAAGCAAGACATGTGCATGGAACATGCAGTTCTCATGTGTGAAGACTGCCTTGAGTGTAACATTTGAATCAGTGCTTATTCTTGTGGGAGAGTTCTATTGGTATGTCCACTGTAGTTCATGTAGGAATTTATTTCTACTGTTGTCTTTTAGCAGGCATGGAGGCACACGCCTATGTTAAGAACTTAACAATTTATTTTATTGATATTTTATGTTCCTATGCACTACACACTGTATAATATAATAAGAAGCTTCTGATAAAGCAGCAAGACCACTGAGACATCAAATGTGTCCTACAAAAAGGCCAGGAAAGCAAAAGATGTGCTGTCAGTGTAAGCGTTATGTGTGTGTATGGAATGTGCTATTGTCCTGTGTGCAGACTGCCGTGGGTGTGATAATTGAAGGAAAGAGTTTTGTAGCGTGCTCCTGGTATTTTCATCGTAGTTCACATGGGAATTTATTTCTGATGTTCTTTTTTAGACTTTGTACACCAAAAACCAGTCAATGTTGAAAATTTTGATACTTTTTTATAAATAGTCAATAAATATTAAAAACTTTTTATATTTTGGAGACAGGGTCTCGCTATGTGTGCAGTTCAGGCTGGCCTTGAGCTCACTTTGTAGCCCAGGCTGGTCTCTAACTTGCAAAATCCTCCTACCTCAGCCTCCCGAGTGCTGGGATTACAGGTGTGTGCCATCACGCCCGGCTAATATTAAAAACTCAACACTTAGTTTTTGTGATTTTTTTCCTGTTAAGTACTCACTGTTTAATATAATAAAACTTATAAAATTGTAATTAACAATTCATCAGTAGAAATATTCTAAACAATAAATGTGGATCTGACAGACCCACATTTTTTGCCTTGATTTCAAAATTAGTCTTATGCTCCATGAGCTACTGGAGTCACCTGAAGACAGCACACATTAGCCTGAGGTGCTGTTTATTCTGAGCACAGTGCCTGCTTATACAGTTTACATTCACCAAAAAGCTTGTGCTCGGTAGTCCAGTCTTGTGTATTGACTGAGCCTCCTGCACTCAGCATATTCTGAGGGCAACTGGACATCTGAAATTTTGTTTTTAAATCAGATGATTAAAGTAGTAAGTTAATTACTAGGTCCCTTTAAGAGTCTTCTATATTATATCTTTTTTTTTTTTTTTTGAGGCAGGGTATCTCTTTGTAGCCCAGGCTGGCCTCGAACTCTCAGTGATCCTCCTCAGCCTCCTGAGAGCTGGGGTTACCGATGTGCGCCACCACACTCAACTGTATTCTATCATATTAATTTAATCCTCAGGAAGATTCTCAAGTCTTTTCGTAGCTGAGTGAAAACGTGACATTTTGTGATTCACACTGTCTAACAGACGGACGGCTTCTCTTCTTGGGTGGCAGCGGGTGTTGAGGTCGGAACCTGTTTGATGACGTAGGTTGCCTCAGTTTGTGTTTGTCACGTCCACTTCACATGAACTCTGCCTTCCCGAATCCTTCAGCTTTTCCTCTCCTGCCTTTTCCCCGGGAGGGAATCTGGGTGCAAGGAAAGCTGTGTTTCTGAGGGGTCAGAGGGGAAAGGGCTGAGATCCACATGCTGTTGTCTTTAGCGGCATCCTTTTGCTTTTTCATAGGTACGAACCTGTCTCCTCCCTAAACCATCGGTGCAGTAAACAGGTCTCGTTGGTCCTTGGTCCCTGTTAGAATCTGTTCTTGACCTTGGGCCTCGAGGCCCTTGTTTGTTGTGTCTTCTGTATTCCTGCCCCGGGCCCCTGTCATTTCTCAGAGCCCCTCAGCAAATCCTTGCTTCCTCTGGGGCTTCTGGATCAGCTTCGTGGTATTCAGTGTTGACACTGTCTACCTTGCTAGACCTCTTCTCTACTGAAGTCCTTCCTGTATCTGGACTGTGAGTCTTTCTGCCTCAGATCCAATCATGTTCGTTTGGATTTCCTACGCTTCAGCCTTTCAGTTCTGACCTCTGTGCTGTGCCTCTAGAAGATGAAGGAGTTTCACTTTAATTTCCCTTTCTGTAAGGCCAGGCTGAGTTTTCCTCCACAGGGAGACAGGAACTGACCTTGGTCCCTCAGGGCCATAAGATGCTAGGGCTGTAGGGGGATGTGATTTTATAGAAGAAATAATGATTCAGCCTTCACTATTTTTTTCAATATGGGATTCTCCATATACATAGATTTATTCATATGTGTACCTCCTTATTTTTATTAAAATAAAAGTATAGTATATGTATCTTTTTAAAGAACTTATTTTTTGTCTTTGTGAGACAGGGTCTTACTATGTAGTTCAGGCTGGCCTTGAACTTGCAGCGATCCTCCTGCCTCAGCCTCCTGAGTGCTGGGATTACAGATGTGTGCCACCATGCCTGGCTAAAACTTCCTTAATCAAATAATTTGGAATATTTTGGAACACTTTCTGTAAGGGCATTCAGATACACCTCATTCTTTTTAATGGGTACCAAGTACTCCCTTCTAGGACTGTATCATAATTTCTTTATTGTTGGGCATTTAGTTTGCATGCAGGTTTTACTATTATGAACATTTCTTCTTCTTTTTTTTTTTTGTCTTTTTGAGGCAGGGTCTTGCTATGCATGCAGTTCAGGCTGATCTTGAGCTCACTTTGTATTGCTAACTTTATATACTATGCAGTTTCTAGTTTTTCCTTATAACATTGGTGATTTTTTTTGGTCCAACTTAAAGATTGTTTTCTATTCCAAGATCAAAAATATGTTCTTTCTCTCTCTCTCTCTTTTTTTTTTTTTTTTT
>NW_004955406.1:36165084-36168134 GCF_000276665.1 Chinchilla lanigera | reverse complement strand
CTGTTTAATTTTTTGTTTTTTTTGGAGATAAGTTCTTGCTATGTAGTTCAGGCTGGCCTTGAACTCACTTATGTAGCCCAGGCTGATCTCAACTCACAGCAATCCTCCAGCCTCAGCCTCCTGAGAGTGCTGGGATTACAGGTGTGTGCCACAATGTCTCAGCACCATCCCCAGCACCATATATTTTAGGATGGTTATTTTGAAAAGAAAACCTATTTTTCCCACAGTGGATTTTCTGGTTGGAACTAGCTATGTGGAGATGTGTAGGCTGAGGGAGGATCTAATTGACCTCGGTTTCACACTCAGCATTTCACTTCTACTTCTTTTGCCTCAGGCTACAGTTGCCAACTGTCCTAACCCATCTTTAGAATAAGCGAGATGTAAATCTCCATCTCCCTCATTTGCAGTACTTTGGTTGTTAATTATCCCAAAGCTCTACCTCAGTCTTAGCTTGCAGAGCCCACTGCAAAAACAACATGTGTGCAAAGTTAGAGCTGTTTAACATCGCTGTGAAATCCCAAAGGGAACTCCAAGAGTTAGAATTTGTGCAGCTCTATCCAAATGTTAAAAACACCTTCAACAGTTACAATACAATGCAGTGTAAAGAAGAATTGTCAGAGTCTGCATTCTAAAGATATTTGTTTTATAATTGCTATTTTTGCAAAAAGAACATTTGACCTTTTCCCCATAGTATGTGTGTGTGTGTGTATGTGTGTGTGTTATTTGATGAAATTGGGCAACAAGAACATGTCCAAAGAAAACAAAACAAAAGAATAGACTGGCACTTAGAAAAAGCTATGGGCAACATTTTGGCCTGGTTTATTCTCAGTTCTATCTCTATAATACAAACATGGTTTCTTTACATAGAGAGAAGTCAATGCATTTTGGGCAAATAGAGAGAGTTGGCTATTAAGTTCAATATTCCATGTATCCATCAAAGAATGGAGTTTATCAATACCAAAATGAATCTAAAACAAGATCTAGCTGGGTGTGGTGGTGCACGCCTGTAATCCTAGCACTCTGGGAGGCTGAGGCAGGATGATTGTTGTGAGTCCAAGACCAACCTGGGCTACAAAGTGAGCTGAAGGCCAGCCTGAACTGTGTAGTGAGACCCTGACTCAAAAAGACAAAAAAAGAAATAAAAAAGACCAAGATCAATATGTTTAATCATCATTACAATTTCATGATAAAGTTTTCATATTATAAACTTAAAACGTTGACACTGTGGCCCACGCTTGTTACCTTCTGAAACACCTCAGCAGTGCACGGTCCTCAGAGTGTGTCTGTGTTCGTCTCAACACAGCGGGGGGACGTAACGTTTGCCACCACATGGTCATGTTGCCACAGAGGTAGTGCATTGCTCTGGAATTGTAACCAACTAAATTGAAGACTTACTCCCTATCTTATTCTGCATTTGAAGATGTGCTCACTGGTGATTATATAATAATTTCGTGGAGGTAGTTCCGCAAATTTAAGCTTTTTGCCTGATGGAAGAAAAAAAACTGAATAAAATGATGCTCTGTTTTTTATTTTTAATGAACATGTGTGCACACGATGGATGTGCAAGTTTCACATACTTACAGGGCAGAATTTATCCCTGAGCCTTAGATTTAGAAATGTATCCGTGGGGTCAGGGACCCGGCTTTTAGGTTAGGGGAGTCTCTGAATTTCCACCTGTAGCTCAGTTCTGCACGATGCACATTTCCAATTTCAGCATCTTGGTGGTGTAACGTGGCCCCCAAGGCCCTCGCAACTGCACTCATGACGCAGGGCTCCTCCCCGTGTGGGCAGAATTCTTTGTCTTCAAGGAAGCACTTGTTAGTGGATTCTCTGCCGCAGATATTCTTTGCACAGGGCAAGGGAAGGATTTCCTGTGAACACGCAGATTTTTTTTCTTTTTCTTTCTTTTCGAAAACCATTAGGAGTGACTGCTTCCCTTTGTTTGACGGTCTTACTGGAGTTCAGGAGCTCTTAAAAGTCAGGTTGTCACTGGCTGAGAAGAATGATGAGTGTGGCCACAATCTCGCTCCTCACAGCTGGCGATTCTGTACTTTACACTGCGCTGTAATTACTTCCTGAGCACACACAACCGGAGGATGTGAGCTAAGCATATTCTGTGGTTCTTAAATCACCCGGAGCATTGTTTGGGCCATTGCCAATGACAAGAGTATGACACCTTTCTTTACTGATTTCCCATTCTGTAGATTCCTTTAATTATATTCCTGTGTACCTGTAAGTAAAACCAAATACAGTTGTCTTTGGTACCATTACTACACGGTATGAATATGTGAACTAAAAACTTCTAGCTCCTTCTAAGTATTTATATATCTTAAAAAATATTAAGATTTTATTAACCTTTCTGGGCAAAGTAGTAAAATTCTGTCAGTAACATAAGTTTTAAGAATTTACACACTGAATACATTTGAAAAATCCATGTTTATCAGTGCCTAAAAATCACTGGATTCTATAGCATTAGAATTTATTGTTTAAAATTATAGTTTCCAGCTGGGTGTGGTGGCACACGCCTGTAATCCCAGCACTTAGGAGGCTGAGGCAGGAGGATCACTGAGAGTTCGAGGCCAGCCTGGGCTACATAGTGAGTTCAAGGCAGCCTGAAATGCACAGCGAGACCCTGTCTAAAAAAAAAAAAAATGTGGTTTCCTTAGATTGTGCAGCATAAGGAATTACCTTATTTATCAAAGTTTTGTATAATATTTGTTCATAGAATATTTTTGGGTGCCTTATTTTTCTAGCTCTTCAGATCATTCAAAATTCCTAAGTTTTAAAACTAAATATTCTGATATTAATGCATAATTCTGCTGACTGATCATACTGTAGTTTTTATTTATTTATTTGGTGCTGGATATTGAGCTGAGGTCCTTGCGCATGCCAGGCAAGTTCTCTACCACTGATTTACATCACAAGTGCCAATGAGTCATGCTTTGAATGTCAGACTGGACCTTGCTGGTACCTGCTAGTCACATTACATGTTCCTGGGCTCTGTATTTTCCTTTCCTTTCCTTTCCTTTCCTTTCCTTTCCTTTCCTTTC
>NW_004955406.1:36161144-36164804 GCF_000276665.1 Chinchilla lanigera | reverse complement strand
CTTGAACTCACTATGTAGCCCAGGCAGGCCTCAAACTCATGGTGATCCTCCTGCCTCAGGCTCCTGAGTGCTGGGATTACAGGTGTGCACCACCATACCTGGCTATTTTCCTTGTCCTTTAAAAGACTTTCAGAAATTGAAGAAGACACTAGAAGATGGATGGAAAAAGTTCCCGTTTCTGGATTGTGAAAATCAATACTGCTGAAATGGTCATACTACTCAAAGCAGTCTACAGATTCAATGCAATGCCTATAAAATGCCAATGGCATTCTTCATAGAACCAGAGAACACAATCTCAAATTCATGCAGATACACAAAAGACACTGAATAGTTAGAACAATCCTAAGCAAAAAGAGCAGTGCTAGCAACACTACAATGCATGATTTCAAAACATGCTACAGAGGCGTGGTAACAAAACTAGGATGATACTGGCATAAAAACAGGCTGGTAGAGACAGGCTGGGAGAGAACAGAAGACCCAGAAATAAATCCACACATCTTCAGCTAACTGATTCCCAACAAAGCTACCAAAATGTACATTAGAGAATAGACAGCCTATTCAAGAAATGGTGCTGGCAAAGCTGGGTATTCATATGCAGAACATTGAAACTATACTTTTATTTCTCATCCTACACAAACACCAACACAAAGTGAATCAAAGATCTTAGTGCAAGACCTGAAACGTTGACACTACTGGAAGAAAACAGTGGGGAAATACAGTAAGACATTGTCACAGACAGTAATATTTTGGATAGAGTTTCAATAGCTCAAGAATCAGAAAAAATTGATAAATAAATTTATATTGGATTAAAAAGCTTCTGCAAAAAAAAGAAATGATCAACAAAGTGAAGGAACAACTTACAGAATGGGACTAATTTCCAACTAGTCATCTAACATAGGACTAATATCCAGAATATATAAAGAACTAAAAAATGTAACACCTGAAAACTCCCCAATAATCCAATCAATAAATGCTCAAATAATCTGAATTGAAACTTTACGAAAAGGGAAGTATAAATGGCCAATAAATATACGAAGAAATACTCAATATCTTTAGCTATCAAGCAAATCAAAACTACCTTGGGATTCCATCTCACTCTGGGTAGAATGTCGGTTATCAACAAGCCAACCCTCAAAATGAGAAATGTTGACAAGGTTGTGGAGAAAAAGAAATTCCTATACACTAACAGTGGGAAGGCAAGTGTTATGGACGATACATTGTGTCAACTTGAGGAATCTAGAGGCTTGGCTAAGTGACTCAGCAGTTCTACATGCTGAGCCTGTGCAAGAGGAGGAGTTGGAGACGGAGTGGGTGTGGGTGGATAGCCGGCACACAATATAAGGAGGGAAAAGTGGCTGTTCCTCCGTTTTTGCTCCTGTTGCTTTTGTTGTTTTCTGCTGCCTTACACTATTGCCCTCTGCCATATGCCACCCTGCCTTGGAGTCAGCTGATTATGGACTGAAACCTCCACAAACTGTGAGCTAAATAAACCTTTCCTCTCTTAATTCTGGGCATTGGGTATTTTGTCTCAGCAGCAAGAGAAAAATAACCAAGACAGCAAGTTAGTACAACTTCCATGGAAATAGTATAAAGGCTCCTCTCAAAAAACTGAAAGTAAGTCTACATAGGGTCCAGCTGTAGTGCTTCTGAGGAAATGACGTCATACCCAGAGGAAATGACGTCAGCATGCAAGAGGGACACTGGCATGGCCATGGGTATGGCAGCAGCACTCACAATAGCTGAGGGTGGAATCAGACCATCAACAGACCAACAGATAAAGGAAGTACGGTGCATGTGCCCAGTGTAGAATTAGCTGTAAGTGAAATGCTGTCGTTTGCAGGAAAATGGAGGGAACTGAAGAAGTCATGTTAAGTGAAATAAACCAGATATAGAGTGACACTTTTACAAGTTTTCTGGAAAGGGAGTTGTGGAGAGAGGATAGATACAGCACTGGTACCATCCATATACGCGGGTATGGAGCATGATTTTTTTTTTTTTTGGTACCAGAAATTGAACTCAGGACCTTGTGTTTGCCAGGCAAGCACTTGTGCCCCTGAGCTATATCCCCAGCCCTTTATACAAATTTGTACAATGTAGAATTTGTGCAATTTAGAAATAAATGGCCAAGCGTGGTGGCACACGCCTGTAATCCCAGCACTTGGGAGGCTGAGGCAGGAGGATTGTTGTGAGTTCGAGGCCAGCCCGGGCTACATCAGTGAGTTCAAAGCCAGCCTGAACCCTGTCTCAAAAAGACAGAAAACAACAAAAGAAATAAATGTGGGTGCTTCCTGTGTCCTCTTTCCCAGGGACCCACCAACATGGGCCGTGTTTGCACCAAGACAGTGAAGCTGGCAGCCCGGGTCCATACTGAGAATTACTGCACGTGCCTGGGCAGTGACTTCCACACCAACCAGCGCGTGTGCGAGGAGGGCGCCATCATCCTCAGCAAGAAGCTCGGAGACGAGATAGCGGGCTATGTCACACTCCCGATGAGCTGGATTCAGAGAGGCCTTGGGCAGGTATTTCCATCAAGCTGCAAGAGGAGAGACAAAGGAGGGATACTTATGTCCCTGAGGTCTCAGCCTTGGAGTGGGAAATCACTGAAGTAGACCCCGACAGAAAGGAAATGCTGAAGCTTTTGGACTTCGGCAGCCTCTCCAACCCGCAGGTCACACAGCCTACTATTGGGATGAATTTCAGAACGCCACGTGGACCTGTTGGATCTTTTTGCTATGCTGTAAAGTTGTCAATAAACTCGGGCCAGTTAAGAAAAAGAAAGAAAGAAATGTAACAAGACCCTTCCACACCGTCTGTTTTCCTCCCGGACTTGCAGAACCCCTTTTCCATCTGCACTTTTGAGAGGCCTCTTGCTCCGCTGAAACCACTCTTGGGAGGAAACTTTTCTACACTTCCTTCTCCACATCACCGTGGGCTCCCGCTGCTCCGCCTCTCCGCCGTCCCGGAGTGGATGAGCCCTCTGTGCACTTGCTGGGCGAGCCTGCCTTGTCCACCAAGGCTGGCGGCCTGCGTTCTTCCGTCCTTACAGCACCGCTGTCTCGCTCTCTTGGATCATTTCAACGTCAGATGAGCTGATGCTGAAAAAAATTCCTGTGCAGCTCCATTTGCTCTGCAAGCTCTTCCCATCCCTCTTTTCAGTAAAGAACTTTTTTTCTTTATTCACTGTCTCTGGTTTTCTTCTTTCTTATCTTTTTCCTTCTTTCTTTTTGTTTTTGAGGCAGGGTCTCACTACGTAGTGCAGGCTGACCTTGAATTCACTTATGTAGCCCAGGCTGGCCTCTAACCCACAGCAGTCCTCCTGCCTCAGATTCTCCAGTGCTGGAATTACAGGCATGGGACACCATGCCCGGCCCTTTAATATGTTTTAAACTTAAAGACTATTTTTATTTTTCTGCAATTTAGATTTATTTATTTATTTATTTTGTAGTATTGGGACCTCACAAGTGAGGCAAGCATTCTATCTTTTTTTTTGTTTTGTTTTGATTTTTTTTTTTTTTCCCGGTACTGGGAATTGAACTCATGACCTTACACTTACCAGGCAGGCGCCCTGCGGCTGAGCTAAATCCCCAGCTCCGTCAGGCATTCTATCATTGAGCCTTGTTTTTGTTTTTTTCTCTTTTATTTTAAAGAGACTAAAAAAAA
>NW_004955406.1:36150563-36160444 GCF_000276665.1 Chinchilla lanigera | reverse complement strand
AGGCTGGCCTTGAACTTGCAGTAATCCTCCTGCCTCAGCCTCCTGAGTGCTGGGATTTCAGGTGTGTCATACCACTCCTGGACCTAAGTCATACATTTCGAAGTGTATCTGCAACATTAATCTTTTAGGTAATGTAACAGATAATAAGGCTTTTTATTAAAAAAAATGCCAAATGATTTTATTATAAAACCCGTTTTTTGATCACTTACCTTTCTAAACAATGCAGCCATGTGAATGGAATGTTTCCGAGGGCCACTAGACTTTGCAGGACAGAAAGATGCCCTGCTCAGAGACAGAGAGTGGTGTTCTCTATACCTAATATCTAAGCTCTCTCCTCACTCCAGGACGGCATGCTTTGTCACCTGCCTCCACGTTTATCTTAATTACTTTTCACATCGCTAAGACAAAATACCCAACATCCAAAGTTAAAGGAGGAAAGGTTTATTTAGCTCACAGTTTGTGGAGGTTTCAGTCCATAGTTGGCTGGCTCCACGGGGAGTGGCATGGCAGAGGGGCATTGCAGAGGAGAAACAGTTCATGGCAAAGCAGGACAGGCAGAAGGCAGCAAGAGGCAAGCAGCAAGTGACAAGAAAAGAGCAGAGACCTTCTTTCTGTCTCTTGCATCCTATCCAGGCTACACACCCTTAGGGCAAGTAGCACTCACACCCAGGGTGGGGCAGCCTGGATCCTACCCAGAACTATACCAAACCAATCAGTGGACCAATTTAGTAATCACCACCCTTGATCCTAGCATCACATAGTGTAAATCCAGCCACCTCTGAAAAGCCCTACCTGTGATGGCATGGACCTTTGGGGGACATCTAGACAGAAACCTTAGCAAGTGGTGACCCTGGCTGATTGAAGTAGTTTTCTTTTGGGCCAGGGCTCCATTTTTTTTCACCACTAAGTCAGTGAAGCTTTCAAAACATGTCAGGCCTGTTCTCAGGAGGTGTCCTAGGATGGCGCTGGGGGTTCCTGGCATTCAGGCTCTGGAGGGGGCGCTAGTACAACTTCTTTTTTCTGGGTGGCCTGGAACTCATATTCATTCCATCTGTGGCCTGAAGATGTGGTTTAGTTTGGATTCATCACCTGTTATGGGTACCTAGACCTCTGCCAAAAGCCTCCTGTGGTCATAGGTGGGGTTTTTTGGAGGTGGCTGGATCTAGGGCATGTGATACCCTGGAATCCAGGGTACCCCACCCTGGGTAGGGGTGGCTCTGCCCAAATGGCTGGCAGCCTGGATGAAATACAGAGGTAGGCTTGGTTGCTGCTCCTGCTGCTTCACTGCTTTGCTGCCTTTTCCTGCCAACAACTGTTTCTCCTCTGCAATGCCTCCCTGCCTTGGTGCCAGCTGACTGTGTATGGACTGAAACCTCTACAAACTGTGAACTGACATAAACATTGCCTCCTTTAACTTTGGATATTTTGTCCCAGCAAGGAGAAAAGCAACTAAGACACCACCTGAGGTATAATTCTGCCCACCCTTGCTTCTAACATCCCTGAGCCAACCACACCCTATCTCTGAGCATTGCACAGTTGGTTCTTGCTCACGGTAGGATTCCATTCCAGCCTGTCCAGATGCGGCCACACAAAATTATCCACTTTCTGCGCGGGGTTGGGGAAGCTGGCTTGGTGTTCACGTGGGCCAGGCAGTCCTGGCAGAAGCTGCCAAAGAGGCCCCTGGGCTTTGCGATCTCTGTGACAGTGGGACTTCCATTGCCCACTGCACTCACCCATTCCCTATGCCGGTGCCCCAGGTCGAGAGAGAAACCCAGGCTGGCTTCCCTAGGAGGACTGCAGCATGCAGAGGAGGCGGAAGGGTAGCAGCTGTGGAGGTGGTCAAATGCGAAAGCATTATGCAAAACTGTATTTGTTAATAAATAGATCATTGTCACTGCCGCAGAAGCCTCCTTTGTGGTTCCCTCCAATCGCACCCTCGCTTTTCCATTTTGTACTCATTCTGGTGACTTTTGTCTCCTTATGCAGTGTGTGCACTGCACGCAGGTTTCTATGTGAGCCAGTGCGTCACTGCCTTCCTATTGACACCCCACTCCCTGCTCTTCCCAGAAACAGCTCCCTGCAACCAAAAACGGAATACAGGCTCATCGTAGACGAGAACTGTGCTACAAAGGATGACTCAGGTGATCCAGATTTTGAGCTAAAATCAGAAAGAAGCCACATTGCAACTGAGCTCATAAAAATTTAAGACAGTAGTCACTGGTATCAGTAAGATACAGTGAGAGCACTCTGGAGGCTGAGGCAGGAATGCCATGAGTTGAAGGCCAGCATGAGCTATACAGGGAGACCCTGTCTCAAAACCAAAATAAAACAACAATAATTAACAACACTAGCAAAAAACAACTGAACAAAAACAAAAATCTCTAAGATACATTATAGCCATGGATACTAATTTAAATAAATGAAGAAAAACTAAAGGAATTTTCTAAGAATTTGACAAGCTTTATAGACTGACACACAGAAAGGAAAAATAGGTTGGTGGTCCACGCCTATAATCCCAGCACTCAGGAGGCTGAGGTAGGAGGATCGCCAAAATTTAAGGTCGGCTTGGGCTACATAGTGAGTTCAAGGCTAGCCTAGATTACACAGTGAGACCCCGTCTCAAAAAAAGAAAAAGAAAACAACCTCAAAAGGAAAAATATTTACAGTTCTATAATTCTCTGTTGCACACCATTCTGTTAGGAGGGGTCTTCCACCTTCCCTGAACAGAAATGTGTGACAGCAGAAATTAAACATGGGTCATGGAAACAGAGCTGTGTGACAGCAGAAATTAAACATGGGTCATGAAAACGATGTGTTCAGGAGAGATCTTACTTCACACAGTGTTTGGGGCAACGTAGAAAGAGTATGTCTATTCTAAAATAAAAAGTGCTCTAAAATCTGAGCTTTGTTGCACATGAAGGCAATGTCACGGTGGAAAGTTCTACACCTCAGTTTTATGATGTCACTATCAAAATTCAGCTGTGCTAGCACACACAGGCCATAGTATCTCCAGCCTAAGTGTTTAAGGTGTGTTTGAAATAGAAATGAATTTCATATTCTGATTTGAGTCCCATGCCTGAGGTATCTTATTATATATTTGCAAATACTACATAAAACACAAAAATTTCAAAGTCTGAAATATATCTGGTTCGAAGCATTTCAGATACAAGATGGTCAACCTGTACCATTCTGATGGCCGAGGACTATCACTAACCTTGAAGTTTAGGATATCACTTTCATTAACCTCCGTATAAGTGACTTTATTGACCCTTGGAATATAAAGCAACCACAAAAGGTACTTAATGGATTGTAGTTAGTCCAGCTAATTTTCTTCATTTTATCCATCCTTCTATTTATTTATTTACTTATTTATTTTTGTCTTTTTGAGACAGGGTCTCTCTATGCAGTTCAGGGTGGCCTTGAGCTCACTTTATAGCCAGGCTGGTCTCGAACTCGCAACGATTGTCCTGCCTCAGCCTCACGAGTGCTGGGATTATAGGCGTGCACTACCACGCTGGCTTGATTTCTGAAGTTTTATCTCTTGGATTTCTGTTTGGTACCTTTTCACAGACTCTCATTTTGCTGAACTGTTCATTCGTGTTTGTTTAGCTCACCTAACTTTTTGTTAGTATCTTCTATAAGTTAAATGATCACTTTATTATTTTTGTTATCTTTTCAGTTATATGGTCATCTTTGTGCTTATCAGAAAACTTACTGGTCTGCTTTGTTTTTGTCTCTTCTTTGAGCTCTTCATATGATTCAGCTCTTTCATTATGAATTTCCTTCTCATTGATGTGCTGTGGATAGGCTGGGAAAGTTGGGACTTTTTAGAGGGATTTTGCTGGTTGTTTGCGCATGTTTGTTTGTTTCCTTTTTTGTGCTGGAAGGTACAGGTTGATCATAGTGAACTTTGTAGCTAGTAGGGAGATCTCTTTAGTTAGTGTCTGATTTTAAGTGGTGAACTCTGGACATAGCCTTTGCCTCTGTCTCAAGATCCAACCACCTCTATTAATTTGGGAAGGGGGTTGGGGATGTGGCTCAGTGGCACAAGCTCCTGCCTGGTAAGTGCAAGGTCCTGAGTTTGATTCCCAGTACCAAAAAAAAAAAAAAAAAAAAAAAAAATTGGGGGAAGGAAGGGAGCAGAGTAATTAGAGTAGCACCCAGTTCTCTGGAAATGAACCACAGTACTGTGTATATCACAAAGACAAACCATAACAACAGCTATGCAACCACTGGAACAACAAAGCAATCAGCAACAATAATAAAGTCAAACACAAATCGGAAATTGGCATACCATAAGAACCAACAAAAGCTGCTACTGTGCCACCCTTAATAACAGAAGAGAAATCTGCACTAATAATATAAACACAAAGGCAAAGCAAATATTGATATCCAGAAAATATTTGCTAAATGCAACAACTAAACTATCATTGTCAACAGAAAAGAATTAAAAAATAATAGCATAGAGCATGCTAAGTATGGGTAAAGCTTAATAGTAATACTATTACTATTAGTAAAAATGTAGGTGGTGGAGAAGGGGGAAAGGAAAGAACTAAAATCTGAAAAAAAAAGAAAAAGAAGATGAGGAGGAGAAAAAAATGAAATAAAGGATCCAATTAAGAAGTAAAAGGAAATTAATGGAATTAGATACAAGTAACCGAAAAGAACATGAAAAGGAAGAAAAAAACTAAAGAGCAAAGAGAAAAATCTAGAAGATTGCACAGACAGATTCACTAACATGGTTAAATTATAGAAGAAAATCTCCTAACTATAGGATTTTAAAATACAACTAAGTGATGCATATGGAACACTGTGACAGATTACCTAATGGTCAGCTTGTAACACCCAGCTGCACTAAGTCAGCATGGTGCTGGGTGTGGAAGGCCCACCTGAGGATTGTTGCCAGCAGTATAAAAGCAGAACTGGAGGGGAAGATGGTGCACTGTTCAGTCTTCTGGAGAAAATTGTCACAGTGGCTTTCCTGGTATGAGCTTGGCTGTTCTCATCCTCAGAGGAGCTTGGGTCCTCACTGTCACTGAGGATGGCTGCAGTTCTCTTCGGGTGAGCTCTGGTCCTTACCTTAAGCATCACTTGCTGGCTCCAGTGCAGATCCCTCAGCTGCTGGCACAGACTTCACCTTGCTGGTGCAGACTTTCTAGCTTCCACCGCTGACCTTTGGGCCTTCCCTGTGCAGATCCTTGACACAGACTTGCATGAGACATTGCCATGGGCTCTAGTTCTTCAGCTGGACTCGTGAAGGACATTGACACGGAACCCAGATCCTGAGCTGGATTTTCTGGGTCCTTAGTGTGTAGACAGATCTTCTGCACTCTTTTGCATTTGACTCTTGGTAAGTATTATAAAACAATCCTATAAATTATGTGTCCTATAATAAATCTTTTCCCTTGTAAAACATGATTACAGTAAGCACCAAAAAATTATGAAAAAGAAGTTCACCAAGGGATATCCTCACTAAATTCACAAGTATCCAGCAAAAGAACAGAATTTTAAAGGCAGCCAGAGAAGAACAGGAAAAAAAAAAAGACGTATAAAGATAAACCAATTAAAACCACAGCAAGCGTTCTCCACACAAACCCCAAAGGTTAGAAGAGCTTGAGGTGAAATATTTCAAGCTCTAAGTGCAAGTAACTTCCAACCCAGATTAATTTGCCCAGCAAAGCTATATTTTGAAATAGATGAAAAATTCCTAGGTGTGGGGGAGCACACCTGTAATCTCAGCACTCCAGAGGCTGAGGCAGGAGTATAGTTGCAAGTTCGAGGTCAGCCTGGGCTAAAAGTCAGTCAAGACCAGCCTGAACTGCATAGCGAGACCCTATCTCAAACACACACACACACACAAAAACCAACCCCAAAATAGATGAGAAATGAGGTGTGGAGGGTCACCAGAAGGCTTCCCTTGAAAGAACAACAATAATCCTTCTGCCCCAGCCTCCTGAGTGCTGGGATTACAGGGGTGCACTAGCAGACCCAGCAATATACTTCTAAATAACCAGTTAGTCACAGAAGAAATCAAAGAAGAATTTAATGGCCTGGGAATATAGCTCAGTGGCACAGTGCCTCCCTGGCAAGTGCAAGGTCATGAGTTCAATTCCCAGTATTAAAAAAAAAAAAAAAAAAAAAAAGAAATGGAAACAAAGAAGAATTTAAAAATTTTCTGGAGGCTAATGACAATGACTGTACAATTTAATGAAACCTCTGAGATACCATGAAAGCAAGTCTAAGAGGAAAACTCACTGCAATCAATGCTCACATTAGGAAAATAGAGCAAGCCCAAATAAATAACCTTAGTAATCTACAACTAAGAAAAGCTCAGGACCTGATAGATTCACTTCCAAAAGATGTTACATCACCAATACTCATCAAGTTCTTCAAAGAAATTGAAAGGGAGGGAATGCTCCCAAATACATTTATGGAAGCCAGTATCATCCGGATCCCCAAACCAGATAAAGATCCAACTAAAAAAGAGAACCATAAGCCATTCTCTTTGATGAACATAGATGCAAAAATCCTCAACAAAATACTAGCAAAATAGAATACAGCACATTATCAAAAAGATGATACATCATGGTCAAGTAGATTTTATCTCAGAGATGCAAGGGTGGTTCAACATATGTAAGATATAAATATATCACTTAAAGAGGAGCAAGATCAAAAACTACATGCTCTTACCAGTAAATGCAGAGAAGGCTTTCAACAAAATCCCACACCTTTTCATGACAAAGACCCTGAAGAAAACAGGTTTAGAAGGACCATAACTGAACATGACAAGGCTGTTTATGACAAACCAATAACCAGCATCATACTAAGTGGGGAAAAACTAAAGGCATTCTCCCTAACATCAGGAAGAAGGCAAGGATGTTCACTATCACCTTTTCTGTTCAACATAGTACTTGAAATATTAGGAAGAACAGTTAGGCAAGAGAAAGAAATAAAAGAGATACATATAGGAAAGGAAGAACTCAGATTATTATTATTTGCAGACGACATGATACTCGACATAGAAGACCCAAAGAACTCCACCAAAAACTCTTAGAATTAATAACCAGCTTCAGAAAAGTAGCAAACAAGATCAACACACAAAAATCATGAGCGTTTGTGTATACCAACAATGAATGGCATGAAAAAGAAATTATGAAGACAATGCCATTCACAGCCACTTCGAGAAAAATGAAATATTACAGAATTAACTTAACCAAGGAAGTGAAAGATCTCTGCAAAGAAAACTACAGTACTCAGAAGAAGGAGATTGGGGCTGGGGTATAGCTCAGTGGCATGGTGCCTGCCTGACAAGCACAACGTCCTGAGTTCAATTTCTGGTTCAAAAAAAAAAAAAAAAAAAAAGGGATTGAAGATGACATCAGAAAATGGAAAGCCTTCCCTTGGTTCTGGATGGAAACAATATTGTCAATATGTCCGTACTTCCAAAACTGTTACACAAGTTCAGGGCAATCCCAATGAAAATAGCAACAGCATAACGTATAGATCAGGAGAATACAATCCTAAAATTCACAGAAGAGACCTAGGATAGCAAAAGTAATTTTTGTCAATAAGAGCAAAGCAGGCAACATAGCACCTGAGTTCAAGTTATGCTACAAAGCAACAGTGATTAAAACAGCATGGTACTAGAACAGAAACAGACATGTGGAGCAATGGAACAGAACTGAAGATAACAAAACCTCCCCACACATATTCAACTCTTTGATCTTTGACAAAGGGTCCACAAGCATATATTGGGGCTGAGGATATAGCTCAGCAGCACTGTGTCTGCCTGGTAAGTGCAAGGTCCTGAGTTCAATTCCCAGTACCAAAAAAAAAAAAAAAAAAAAAAAAAAAAAAAAAAAAAAACATCTATTGGAAGGAGGAGGCTAGTCAACAAGTGGTGTTGGGGAAACTAGTTATTGGTTTGTAGCAGATTAAACTGGACCCTTATCTCTCACTATATACTAAATTAAAATCAAAATGGATCAAAGAGCTCAACCTTAAAACAGAAACATTAAACCTTCTGTAAGATAAAATAGGTAAAATAGTTGAAGACATCAGTGTAGGAAAGGATTTCTAAGCAGAACCTCAACTGCATAAGAAATAGCAGTAAGAATCAACAAATGGGATTATATCAGCCTAGAAAGCTTCTTCACAGCAAAAGAATCAATTGAGTGAAGAGACAACCTACAGAATAGGAAGCAATTTTTGCTGGCTACTCCTCAGACAGAGGACTAATATCTAGAATAAACAATCAGCTCAAAAAATCCTAAACCACCTAAAATTAAAGACCCAGTCAAGAAATGGGCAAGAGAAATGAACAGACACCTCACAGAGGAAGAAATACAAATGATCAAAAAATATATGAAAAAATGTTCAATATCTCTGGCCATTAGGGAAATACAAATTAAAACAACACTAAGATTCTATCCTATGGACCGGGGAGATAGTTTAGCAGCACAGAACCTGCCTGGCAAATGCAAGGTACTGAGTTTAATTCCTGGTACCAAAAAAACGGCCCCCCAAAATAAATGCTGCTGTGCTCGTGATGAAAAAGGAACCTTTCTGCATTTTTGGTGGAAATTTAAACTGGAACAACCATTATGGAAATCAGTGTGGAGATTTCTCATAGAACTGATTTTAGAAATTCCATATGACCTGGCTGTCCCACTGCTAGGTATCTTCTCCGAAGAGTATAAGTCATACTATAGCAATATAGGCACACTGATGTTTATAGCAGCACAATTCATAACAGTTAAATCCTGGAAGCAGCCTGTATGCCCATCTGCAGATGACTGGATAAAGAAAATGTGGTATTTATATGTAATGGAGTACTACTTTGCTATAAAGAGTGACACACTGAGACATTTGTAGGAACGTGGATGCCTTTGGAAAATACAGTGTTGAGTGAAATAAACAAGATGCACAATCTTAATTACCATATGGTATTTCTCTTTTGAGTAAAGTGAACTATAAACTAAGAAAATGACACAGGATGGATAGAAAGGGATAAGGAGATGATCTCTTGCAATAGGGAAGTGTCCCAAGGGAATAAATGTGAGAGTGAGGAGGAGGGGAAGGGGAAATGAGAGAAATTGAAATAGTAATAAAAAAACCACAAAAACTGCCAGCTCATGGGCTGGGGATTGAGCTCAGTGGCACAGTGCCTCCCTGGCAAGTGCAAGGTCATGAGTTTGATTCCCAGTACCAGAAAAAAAACAAAAAAGAAAAGAAAAAAAAAATAAACCTGCCAACTCAGAAAAGCCTAGGCTCTGATGGATTCACCACTGAACGCTCCAAGATCTTTAGGGAATATCTAATGTCAATACTTTTCAAAGTCTTTAATGAAATTGAAAGGGAAGAAGTACTTCCAAAGTCATTCCTGGAAGCCAATATCACCCTGATTCCAAAACCAAACAAAGACCCAACTAAAAAGAAAACTATAGGCCAACCTCTTTAATGAACATAGACACAAAAGTATTCCCCAAAATCGTGACAAACAGAATACAACCAATGATCAAAAAGATCTACATTATGATAACATAGGCTTCATCCCAGGGATGCAAGGAGATGGTTCAACATATGCATATCAATAAACATAATACACCATATAAACAGAAGTAAAACAAAAAATTGCATAATCATCTCAATAGATGCAGAAAAAACTTTTAACAAAACTCAGCATCTATTCATCATTTAAAAAAACCCTGAAGAAAATAGGTTATTTCAATTAGAATAAAAGTCTGAGTATCTCAATCTGATAAGAATTATTTATGACAAACCTACCACCAGTGTTATATTAAGTGGAAAAAACCTGAAATCAAGAGCAAGACAAGGGGGCTGGGGATTTAGCTCAGCGGCAAAAGCACCTGCCTGGCAAG
>NW_004955406.1:36146784-36147953 GCF_000276665.1 Chinchilla lanigera | reverse complement strand
AATTTGTAATTGCTAAACTGTGGAAGCAGCCCAAATGTCCATCCAGTGAGGTTTGGATAAAAAAAATTGTGGTTTTTTATGTAATGGAATATTACTCAGCTATAAAGAAAGATAAACTCAAGGCTTTTATACGTAAATGGTTACAACTACGGACCATGCTCATAGGTGAAATAAATCAGACCTGCATGTATAAGCATTGTATTGTCTTACTAGTGTAAGACCTGAAAGAGTGAATAAAAACTAGGAGGTATGACAGACATTGTGAAATGAAAGGAAAAAGCTCAGAAGTAAAGGGCAACTGGGGTGTGGGAAAAGAGAAGCAAAAGAAGGGGAAA
This sequence comes from Chinchilla lanigera, assembly GCF_000276665.1. NCBI lineage: Eukaryota > Metazoa > Chordata > Mammalia > Rodentia > Chinchillidae > Chinchilla > Chinchilla lanigera. Next base: position 36,147,618 of record NW_004955406.1, on the reverse strand, counting down.
TTATGTAAGTATGTATATACAGGATAGCTAACATAGTTGTACTACTGTCTTCAATTGCTCTACAGTAAGGAACACTAAATGATTACTTGTTTGATCAATATTGTATATCTTATTTGTTTTCCTGAGAAACCAATTTGAAGCTATCCATAAGTAATACAGCAACCATGGTTAATTTCCTACAACTTTGTCTATAACTCTGTTTTGTTTGTATTATTCTTGTGCTGTTTTGTAAATGGATGTCTGTCGGTTAATATGTTTTCCTTCTTTTATTTTTTAAAATAAAAAAAGCTAAAACATACAGAAAAAGAATTCATTGCATGCCTGTACACCAATAATGAACTCACTGAGAAAAATGTTAGGAAAAAAATACCATTCTCAACAACATCGAGAAAAGTTAAATATTTAAGGATTAGCCTAAGGAAAGAAGTGAAAGACCTCACCAACAATAGCTATGAAAAAGGGGATGGAATAGGCAGAACCCGTACTGCCGAAGTGGCCGTATTCCCAAGAGTGATATATGATTTAATGTAATCCCAATCAAAATACCAACAGCATTCCTCACAGAACCAGAGAACACAATCTTAAAATTCATATGGAACCAGAAGAGACCCACAGTAGCAGAAGCAATCCTGGGCAACAAGAGCAAAGCAGGAGGCATCTCAATTCCAGATTTCAAGCTGTAGTTCAAAGGTACAGTGATTAAAAACAGCATGGTGATGGCACAAGCACAGGTATGTGGACCAACAGAACAGAATAGAGGGTGCAGAAAAACCTCAGGCACATTCAGCTATTTGATCCCTGATAAAGGGGCCAAAAACATATGCTAGAGGAATA
>NW_004955406.1:36124096-36146024 GCF_000276665.1 Chinchilla lanigera | reverse complement strand
AGCCTTTTTTATTTTTATTTTGAGACAGGATCTCTTTAAGCTGTTCAGGCTGGCTTTGGGCTTGTGATATTCCTGCCTCAGACTTGTGAATAGCTAACATTACAAGTGTGTACCACCATGCCCTGTCTTTATTGTTTTTTTTTCTCCTTTTTTTGAGACAGGGTATCACTATACAGTTCAGGCTGGCCTTCAACTCACTTATGTAGCCCAGGCTGGTCTCAGACTCACAACGATCCTCCTGCCTCAGCCTCCTGAGTGCTGGGATTACAGGCATGCTCCATGTCCTTATTGTTTTGATTTTAACTTCCCCGGTGACTAATGTTGAACATTTCTTCTGTGCTTGTTAGTGAAGTCTTAATGGCTGTGAGCACAATTTTAGATCTGCCTGTGTGATCTGACCCGGCAGCCTGTGCTTCTGCCAACTGCTATGACAACACGCCCCAGGTAGCAACTGGTCCAGCGAGGACGAGCCCTGCATCCAACCACAGTCTGCAGCCGCAGCCGGCTGCCCCCAGCCGCTTGAGCAAGCAAAGCAAATGCTTGTTTTTATATGCTGTTGAGATTTGGTGTTTGTAACACAGCACTAGTGCAGTAGTAACTGACCAAAACGCGTTAACCATGCATAAAATTTAAAAAATATTAAAGAGCCCCTTAGTAATCTCTATCTAGATGGAGAGAAGGAGCAATGACAATACCTTAGGAGATGCTTGTATGATTCTCCCCAATCACGTCCCCTTATAGTCACCCCTAAACCATCTGGAAGAGTCCCTAAGCAACACAGAGTAGTTTCATTTTTGTCTTTATGTAAATCAAATCATATCATAAGCATTCTACTTATAGGCTGTACCTCTGATATTATGTTTCATCTACTTTGACGTCTGCAGTCGTCGTTCTATTATTTTTATTGCTGTATTCCATTGTATAAATAAGCAAACTATCATTTAGTCTATGGCTTATGAATCGTTTGGTTTTTTTTTCTTTTTGGATGATTGCTAAGTGCTCCTAAGAGCAGTCTTAATATGTACAGCATGGAGCACAGTGTTCGGCTTTCCCTGTGTATATCTATAACTGAAATTGCAAGGACTAAGGGTATACACATTTTCTACTTGACTTAGACGATGGTGAATGCTTTCTGAGTCATACCCGCTCAGCAGTGTGTGGGAATTTATGCTCCATGAGTGGGCTCACACATGGTGTTCTTAGGAAATGTAGCCACTCTAGGTGAATGAATTATAGAATATCATTGTGGTTTATTTTGCATTTCCTTCACTGTTGAGTATAAACATTTAAAAAACATTTTTTTTTGGAACCAGGAATTGAACTCAGGACCTTGTGCTTGCTAGGCAGGCACTGTGCCACTGAGCTATATCCCCGGCCTCTATCACATGTTTTAATATATTTGCATAGTCCTTTTTGTCAGGTGCCTGACTGACAAACTATTTTTCAACTATTTTTGCCACAATTTTCGTTGGATTTGTTGCAGTTATTTATAGGGTTTAAAATATATTGTAGATGTTACTCCTTTGTTATATGTGTTGCAAATATATTTTCTAATTTGTGACTTTCATTTTTCACTTTGACATCTTATTTACAAACAGAACTTTTTATTTTAACAAACTCTTTCTAAGTACTTAATATGGGATAGGAATTTTTCAGTGTTAGGAATAAATGAGTGAATAAAATAGAACCATTCCTTGCCTTCAGAGAGATTCTATATTCTAATAGAGCAAAACAGGCAAAAAATAACAAATAAAAGGCTGGATATGGTGACACATGTCTGTAATCCCAGTACAAAGGAGGTTGAGGCAGGAGGATCACTTCAAGTTTAAAGCCAGTCTGAAATGCGTAGTGCAACACTGTCACAAAAAGACAAAACCCAAACCAAACCAAACAAAATAAGTAAATACATGTTATAGTATATTAGCAACTTAGATTTTTTTTTTTTTTTTTGAGACAGGGACTCACTATGTAGTTCAGGCTGGTCCTGAACTCACTATGTAGCCCAGACTGGCCTTGGACTCACAGCGATCCTCCTGCCTCAACTTCATGAGTGCTGGGATTACAGGTGTGTTCCACCATGTCTGGCCAGAACTTTAGATTTGGGATCTACTGTTACTTATATTTTTTGTGGTGTTGGGGATTGAACCCAAGCCGTCACACATGATGAGTGTTCCAATCAGTGCTCACTAGAGAAATAGTTTTAATATGGGATATATAAATATATATAAATATAGATGGATTGACCAGGTAGGGCTACAGTTGGCTGCCTGCGGAGTCAGCTGTAGAAGAGTGCAAAAGGGCTGTCTGCACGCTGGTGATCTGAAGGATCCAGTTAAAGTAGAAGGTCCAGAACTCCCTGCAGAGTACTGCCGGAGTCTATCAGGAAGCCCCAGGGTCTGCACCAGCCGGCTGGAATCTGTGCCAGAAGCCAGGAGATGGACATCCACAGCAAAGGCAAAGGCAAAGGCAAAGGCTGGAGCTGCTCCCAAGAAGCGGAAGCCAGCTTTCCCTTTCTGTATTCCATTCAGGGTGCAAGCCTATTGGTTGGTGCCACTCACACCCACGTTGGGTCTTCTCTTTTCAGTGAATCCCTTCAGTCACACCTGACTGTGCTAGGCCAGCCTGCTGGGCGTTTCTTGTGCAAACTGACACAACAGTCAAGTGTCATAGTGAGGAATTAAACCCAGGGTGCTCTACCCTGGAGCTACAGCCCTGGCCCATGAATCTATTACAAAATAAAAAGACCCTCAATTTTTGTAAGGTGCTGCAGTTTTTTCCCGCACTTGCGAGCACTGTGGAATTATCATGTGCAGCGAGAGCGAGGGTTTGCATGGCCTCCTTTCTCTTCTCATCAGCTACCCTCCTTGGCTGCTTCTGATGGTGCTAGAATTGGAGGAGAGAAGGATGCAACTTGAGAACATAATGTTAAGTGAAGCAGGCCAGACAAGCAGGCCAGACAAGCAGGCCCAAATAGCGCATGGTAAGGCTGCACTTTTTTTTTTTTTTTTTGTCTTTTTGAGACAGAGTCTCACTATGCAGCTCAGACTGGTCTTGAGCTTACTTTGTGGCCCGGGCTGGTCTTGAACTCACAACCATCCTCCTGCCTCAGCCTCCCGAGTGTCGGGATTACAGGTGTGTGCCACCACATCCGGCCAAGGCTGTGCTTTCAGGGATCATTTCTATAGTTTGTATGAATCAAACATTGTGTGGTTTTTCTTATATGAAAACAAATATATGAATAAAAGCAAAATAGAAGAGAGAGAGATAGAAAGCAGGGAGAAGTTAAGATACTTCCCCAGATTATATATTCCACTCTTTCAAAAATAATTGAACCCCATGCTAATTCATTCCATTTATACTGATAGTGTATTTTAGTGCACTGAAAAGAAAGTTTTGTGCTATTCTCTGTTTATCTCTTTTTTGTAAGAATCATCCTAGTTTATGACTTGTACTCTGCATATCTACTTTGAAGATGATGATGCACAGGGAATTATTGTTATTCTAATATTTTGTTATGAAGTTGTATTTTATTTTTTCATAGAATGAAAAAATATTCATTAGTGCCTATTAATTAAGAAAAAGAAGGGAGGGTTTGGCAGAGCAGAACTTCATGGACTATTACAGGTGGTTTGTTTTGTGTTTTGTTTTGAGGTAGGGCCTCACTGTGTAGTTCAGGCTGATCTCCAAGTCACAGTGATTCTCTTGCCTCTGCCTCCTGAGTGCTGGGGTTACATGTGCGTGCACCACACCCAGCTCTATGAGAACAGCATATTTTACAAGAGTTAGGAGTTGGTTGTTCTCTTTTTTGGCTGGGTCAGGTGATGGGCATTTGGGATGTTTCCAAGATTTAGCTATTATAAATCATGCTGCTATAATTTTTTATTCTGTAAATAATATGCAGGGTATTGGGTTACTCATTCAACTTTCATATGTTACAAAATGTTAGATTTTTGATATAAAATTTCCTATGCAGCACACAATTACCTCTGGTTTCATCACTTAGTATGCAATATTGTTTGTTAAATAAAATAAAAATATACTCATCCCGTAGTCCATAAAATCTGGCAATAAAAATACTTCACGCTTGTCAAAGGCAGGTAGATTTTTCAACTGACTCAAATGAGTAGCTGTGACCTCAGAAGCAGAAGGGCCCAGACAGAAGTCCAGGTGGCCAGGGAAGCAACAGCTGGTGACAGCAGGTGGAAGATTTAACAGGTGGTGCAACACAAGTGCCAGGCATTGCACAGCAGGGAGGAGGCACAGGATCCTGGAACGGGGGGCGGGGGCAGCCTGATGTTGGGCAGCCAGGTGTGAAGTGGTGGCCCTTGAACCTTGACTTTGGGGCCATGAAGTCAGTCATTTCAAGTATTTAGGGAACTGCAGGTCAAGATATTCGATGAGAAGCTCCAGTGGCGCAATTGGTTAGCGCGCGTACTTATATAAGATATTTGATGAGACCGATGGCAAGGTTTCAAGAAAGGGTAATGTGGCAGGGTTCTTAAAACCGTCTCAGCCAGGCATGGTGGTGCACACCTGTGATCCCAGCACTTAGCAGGCTGAGGCAGGAGGATCGCTGTGAGTTCAGGGCCAGCCTGGGCTACAAAGTAAGCTCAAGGCCAGCCTCAACTGCATAGCAAGATCCTTTCTCAAAAAGACCAGAAAAGCAAAAAAAAAACCCGTAAAACACACACACACACACACACACACACACACACACACACACACACACAGAAACCATCTCAAGGTGAGGCTTTGTTGAGCGAATACAAATAAAGCCAAGTTGCTCAAAGCCAAAATCAAAGCTCTGAAGGTAACCCTACCAAACCAAAGTTCACTGTGTGCCTTGGTGGCATAGTATGAGCTCATGTAAGGCTCATTTTGGCCTCATATTTTTCTTACCTAGTGACCATATGCTAAAAATTGCCCTACACATGATGTTTAAGCAGCTCCAGTGTGAGGCCTGGCTGCCTGCTGCAGCCTACAGCCTTACATCTCAAGGTGGCTGTGATTGGGGTTATCACTGTCGAAGTGGCTTTCAGACTTCAGTGTGTATAGCAACCATACTCCAATAGCAGCAGTAGGTCCGGGGTGGGGACTTGCAGAGTGTGGTTCCTGCAAGTTTCCAAGTCAGTGTTGATGACGCAGGTCTGGGGACTACACTTTGAATACCTCTGTTTTATTAGTACCAAAAAAGTTTAAGGTACGACAATGGAGGCTTATAGGACTGTATTATAACATCTACCTTGGGGAGTCTTCTTCCACTGAGCAGAAGGAAGAATCCCCAGGAACCCCTGTTTCCTTTGAATTGCTGTGAGTACATAGGAAAAATGAAAAGTTTTACCAATAAATTTTTTTGTTCTTTTTGTCTTTTTGAGACAAGGTCTCACTATGCAGTTCAGGCTGGCCTTGAGCTCACTTTGTAGCCCAGGCTGGTCTCAAACTCATAACGATCCTCCTGCCTCAGCTTCCCGAGTGCCGGGATTACAAGCATGTGCCATCATGCCTGGCTACCAATAACTTTTAAACATCACATTTTCCTGTGAATATATGTAAGCTATGTCTCAATTTGATTTAGAGAAAGAAAGATTTTTTTTCTAAAAAGCAGAAACAAGTCTAGTAACTTGCAACCTTCCTACACAGACGGCCGGCCTTGACAGGCACTGTCTCTCTGCTTTGTTCATTGCCATGTCCTGGGCACACATTGTTAGATACTCCGACACTATTTGTTAAGTCAGCAAATAAATGAATTTAGTTTGAGTATGATGTATATTTACATTTTATTAATTTTTAGACAATGTTAAAACTTAGAATGGAAAGTAATAGGCATGAAGGGAAAAAGACAGGGAATGTGGGAAGAAACGATGGGGTAGCGCAGGAGGAGATGGAACCTCACCTACTAGAGGGAGTGTAGACTTCCTCACCTACTAGGTGGGAAGGGGCTCTGGACAGGGTGGAGGCTCCCGTTCACCCTCTCCTCTGCGCTCTTCTCACTGGGAGAAGCTGTACATGAGTGGTGGGTCTGTTTGTGTAGCTTCTCACCAGATTCACCAAACCTCTGTCCAGGGCTACCACGCCGTGAGTCATGGACCTGCTTCTTGCTTGCTGCCTGCGGATCTTCTGCCAACTAGCCGGCTGTTTGTCCTCTGCTTCGGAGAGCTTTTTCCAGTGGGGCACGGGTCAGACAGCGGCTCCATCACACTGCTCCATCACACTGCTTCAGGTCACTGCAGTTCCCTGCCTCCAGTGTCCACAGCCCTGCTACTGAAGAGGCATGCGTGTGTTATCTAGAAGATACCGTGAGAATTCAGTGAACATCTGCGAGGTTTAATGAGCTACTCTACAAAGTAAATACTTCAGAAATTCAAAGTTGTACTTTGCCGTCATCCAGTGTCTCATTGTTTTTCTATTCCTAGGGTCTCTGGTTCACATTTCGGTCTCTCTTTTAGTTATGCCTATAATCATTTAGCGCAATTGTGTCCCCACCAAAGACATTTTTAAAACTATGAAATCTCTATTCAAACAAGTTTCACATAAAAGCCCAATATATAGACACCAATCCCCTGGTCCACTGAGAGTGGGGCTCCAGAATTCCACACAAATCCAACAATGCCAGGATTTGTGACATTTCAGCCCAGCAGGCCACAGTGATAAATTAGCTAAGACAGATTTAACACAGCTGTTTCCTCAGCAATTACAGATTGCATTGGGTGCCGCAGAAAATGACTGCGTAGCTGTATGCTCATTTCAAACAGTATTAAAGAAAGGAAATAGAATGGAATCAAATGGTGAGAAAAGAGAAGCTATTTGTGCTTCATCTTCTGACATATTCTCCCCCCACCACCGTGGATTTTAATCTGACCACAGACAGACAGGTGATAATTAGCGAGAGATGGTACCTTCTTTTTTAAATGTTCCATTACACTGTCCGTGGTAATAATTGCCATTCACGTGCACACCATGCACAGAAAAGGAGATTAACCTGGGTGCTTGCCAGCTTCTGAAAAACTCTCACTCCCAGGGGCAGCCTGGGCTGTGCTAGGAGGCTGCGCCAGAATTCAGGGGCAGATGACCAGACTTTCCTGCTGAAAGAGCTCCAGGGAATTTCTGGAACTTCAGAGCCCTCTATTTTGCAGGTCTTAGATGGGGCAGTAACTCTTGTATTGTTTTCTTCCTGTGGTGTGGGGGTGGGGGGGGAGGTGGTGGGACTCAATCTCCTGGGGAAGGAACTCAAGACACTTACTGTACAGAACTGTAAAATCCTAAACAAGAACAAGTTTTATTACCTAAATATTTGAAAAAAAATAATATTTGAAAAGTTGTATGAGGCTGGGTGTGGTGGCACATGCCTGTAATCATGACACTCAGAAGGCTGAGACAGGAGTATCCCTGTGAGTTCGAGGCTAGTCTCGGCCACATAGGGAGTTCAAGGTCAGTGTGAACTACATAGTGAGAACCTGTCTCAATTCCCCCTGCCAAAAATCCAACCAATCAACAAGCCCCCCTCCCCCTCAAAAGTTTTGTGCTGTTCTACTCCACTATGTGTAAATACTGCCTTAAGCTCTTTGGGGAAGAAAAGTAGTGTGGAGATGTATATTGTAGAGGTGAATCACCTAGTGAACACACGAGTTAAATATACACAAATACATTACAAAAGCAATATAAAAGGCTGGCAGCTGCCCTTTGTCGAACATCTTCCTTCTGCCTTCTGTTGAACATTTTTCCTTCTTTCAGGTGGAAGGAAAGTATCCCCATGCCAGCTCACTAGGAACACAGTTATTCCCACTAAAAAAGAGAAATCTTAGGAGCTTAGAATTTAGAGCAACTTTCACCAGGTCATGCAACTTGTAGAGGTCAAAGTCAGGACCCAAGCGCATGTTTGTCTGCCTGGCTGTGAGCTCTAGCCAGATCTATATACCTGTCCAATGGTATGAGTCCGTAGCCCAGGATTTATGTGTTGGAAACTTCACCCTCAGTGTCATGTTAGTTGGGTTGGCTGGATTTGAAATGTCTCCTACAATTATTGGGCTAAAGACTTGATTGTCAGCTGAGGGCTTTTTGGGAAGTGATTGTATCATTACTGCTCTAACTCCATCAAGATGATTAAATAGTATTAGAGAAAGGAAATATAAGAAATTAAATATTGAAAAAAGAGATCATATTTTTATTTATTTTGGTCTTTTTGAGACAGGGTCTCCCTATGCAGTTCAGGCTGGCCTTGAGCTCACTTTGTAGCCCAGGCTGGTCTCGAACTCAAAACAATCCTCCTGCCTCGACCTCTTGAGTGCTGGGATTACAGGTGTGCACCACCATGTCTGGCTAAGAGATCATAATTTAAAAATATTATTGTATATTAGTTATATCAAGCAATGGGTTCATCGTGCAGCACTCATACATGCATGTCACATGCACTGAGCATTTCCACCCACTCCTTGTCCCCTTTACCTACCATTTCCCCCCATTTCCCCCCCAACCCTTCTACCTATCCTCTCTCTCCATTTTTTTAGAACTCGCTCTCCATTTTTTTTTTTTTTTTTTTTTTTGGTCTTTTTGAGACAGGGTCTCACTGTGCAGTTCAGGCCAGCCATGAGCTCACTTTGTAGCCCAGGCTGGTCTCGAACTCACAGTGATCCTCCTGCTTCAGCCTCCTGAGTACTGGGATTACAGGCGTGTGCCAACAAGCCTGGCTCTCTCCATTTGTTTGTTGACAGGCACCTAGGCTGTTTCCATATCTTAGCTGTTGTGAATTGTGCTGTAGTAAACATGGGTATACAGGTCTCTCTCTAGTATGCTGACTTTAATTCTTTCAGTATACTAAGCAGTGGTATCCCTGGATAAAATGGGTCTACTTTTAATCTGTGAGGAACCTTCATACTGATTTCCACGGTGGCTATACTAACTTACATTCCTACCAACAGTGTATAAGAATCTTCTCTAGCTGTTTTAGTTACTTTTCTCCTTGCTGGGACAAAATACCCTTTCTGGTGTTTGCCTCATTATTTTGGCTCACAGTTTGTAGAGGTTTCCATCCTTAGCTGGCTCCAAGGCAGAGTGGCATGGCACGAGGATATGGCAGAGAAGAAACAGTCCATGGCAAGACAGGCAGGAAGCAGCAAGCAAGTAGCAGCAAGCCTGCCTTTCCATTTTACCCCAAACAGGCTACAGACCTTTTGCCAGTGTGGGACTTTTATCTTCTGTAAATTCTTTCAGCCATACCCAGAACTATGCTAATTCCAACTGGTGGACTAATTTATTGCGGTACACTCTTAATCCCAGTATCACACACCCTAGATCCAGCCAGCTCCAAAATCCCCACCTGTGAGTAGTACATGGGGTTTTAGGGGGACATCTAGATTTGAGCCATAACACCAGCATGCATTGTTTTGTGTTCTTGATGCTAGCCGTTCTGACTAGGGTGAGATGGAGTCTCTGCTTTGATTTGCATTTCCCTGATGGCTGAAGATGTTGAACATTTGTTCATATACTTTCTTTTTTGTGTGGTACTGGGGATTAAATCAAGGGTCTTCTCACTGTGCTACTTCCCCAGCCCTTTCTTATTCTTTGAGACAAGGTCTTGCTAAGTGATTAAATTGCCCTTTTGGGCTCGAGCTTGTGATCCTCCCACTTCACAATCCTGGGATTGCAGGCTTGCACCACTGCGGCCTGCCATTTTTCACACATTTACTGGCAGTTTGTACTATTCTTTTGAGACATGTTTGCTCTGCTCACTCTGTTTTTTTGTTTTGTTTTGTTTTGTTTTGGTCTTTTTGAGACAGAGTCTTGATATGCAACTCAGGCTGGCCTTGAGCTCACTTTGTAGCCCAGGCTGGTCTCAAACTCACAACGATCCTCCTGCCTCAGTCTCCCGATTGCTGGGATCGCAAGCATGTGCCACCATGCCCGGCCTACTCATTTATTGATTGGGTTATTTGCTATTTTGGTGTTAAGGCTTCTGAGTTCTTTATATATTCTGGATACTAATCTTCTGTCAGAAGTGTACATGGCAGACATTTCTCCTGGATCGGATCCTAATTGATGGCATGATTTGGAGGTGACAGGAACAGGAAGTGGGGCCTTGTTGAAGGGAGTGGGTCACGGTGTGTGTGTGTGTGTGTGTGTGTGTGTGTGTGTGTGTGTGACCTTGGGGACTGTATCTGCTCTGCCCCCTTCCTCTCTATCTAGAGCTGTTGCTGTCTGTCTACTGTCATTCTGTCGGTCTACCATGAAGTGAACAGATTTTCTCTGCCGTGCCCTTCTGCTGCGCTCCTCTCCCTCACCACAGGCCCAGACACAGTGGAGAAAAGCAACTGAGGTCTGAAATTTCTGAAACACTGAGCCAAAATGTTTTCTTCCTCCCTTACAGTGTTCATCTCAGGTATTTAACACAGTGATAGAAAGTTAACTAATTAGTTGTGTTTGGAGTCGGTGTTTAAGGGATTAGATTAGATTAGATTAATTAGGATTAGATGACATGAGCATGGAGCCCTCATGGTTTTATTTTTATTTTTTATTTTTTTTTGGTTTTTCTCCGGTACCGGGAACCGAACTCACGACCTTGCGCTTGCCAGGCAGGCGCTTTTGCCTCTGAGCTAAATCCCCAGCCCCGCCCTCATGGTTTTAGTAGTGGATTTATAAGAAAGAAAGGAAGAAAGAAAGAAAGGGAGAGAGAGAGAAAGAAGGAGAAAGAAAGAAAGAAAAAAGGAAGGAAAGAAAGAACAAAGGAAGGAATGCAAGCAAGCCCTGTGTCAGGATACCCTGTCTTGCCATGTGCTGCCCTGCACCGCCTCGGGATCTGTAGAGCCTCCATCAGCGAGAAAGACCTCCCCAGATGTAGCCACCCACCTTCAACTCCCCAGCCTTCAGACTTTAGCTGAACAAACCTTTACTCTATAAATTACCCAGTGTGCAATATTTACTCATAGTCACAGGCAATGTGGTTAAGGTGATCCACAATTTCCCCCTCCTTCTTCTCCACCCTTCTTGTCTTCATCTTCCCCTCCCTCCTTTTCCCCTCCTTTCCATTTCCATTCCCCCCTTGCATAAACTCACTTCACATTTATGAATAAACATAGATTTTATCATTAGAGATTAGAGATTTAGAATTAGAGATTTCCTGGTAACTTATAAGAGTTCTATTTTCAAATTGACATTATTTAGGGTTCTATAGACCAGATACTACCTTCTAATAAAACACCTTGGAGCCCACATTGTTGGATCTGACATCAAATCCATACATTAAAAATATGACTGGCTAGGGTGGATCAACCCAATTTTTTCCTGGTTATACTAAATTCTGAATTGTTGGGGTTATTCATATAATAAAAATCCTCGTATGGGAAAAAAAAACTTTTAGTAAAACAATATGGCAGCAATAAAGTTAGACATGCTTCTTACTGAGCTGTTACTCACGGTAACAAGGGTATAGCTTTCTTTTAACCAGGTTTGATGAGTATATTTTACATAGACATCACCCCTTAATCAGCAAATTTAGCTGTGGCTTTTTTATACTTAGCCAATATGATGTAATAGGTTCAGCTTTCTTGATTACTTTATAAGTGGGGTGAAGGATAAGGCACCTGGTAAAGGTGAGAATTTTTAGTAAATGCCAAGTATGGATGTTATTCCCTATGGGGGACACATTTATTATGCCATAAATTAATCTGCAAATTATGTAAGTAAATGTATCAACTGCGTGGTGGACAGTATATCATAGGCAAATTTCCCATATGCGTTAAAGAGTCATACTTTTCAAATCAGCCTTTGGAGTAGCTCACGAATGAAAGGGCAGTAGATATGAAAACAAGCTCTTATTGCAGCAGTGTGTGGAGCTAATGTCCATGCTTTCTGAGAGACTCGCACCTGGGCAGAGCTCCTTCTCCAAGTTTAACCCAGGTCCTTCCTAGAGGGCGATGAGCGGTGAGCCGGGGTCTGAGGCTGGGGCGCTCTCACAGGCTTCCCCAAGGCTCTTTGAAAAACGGGAAATTGAGCTGCGAGGACACATCCCAGAGGCCGGGCAGGGCCTGCTGCTTGTCGTTGCCGTGTCCTGGGCGTTGGGCTCAGAGAGCGGCTACTGTAGCACCCGTTCCCCACACTCGGGGGGACCACATGGGTTTTGCCAAGAGTAATTCTTTTGCTCTGTGCAGTGAGACACAGTCACCCAAACAATTCCACGTTCATCATTGCTTCCTGTCTGTCCCGTGAGGACAAAGAGGATATCGTGCCTACCACCTAAGGGTCTAACGAGGTAACGGAAATAGGGGGGATTCTTTCTATTAACTGAAAGAGGGGAAGAAACGATCATTTGCTGAATGCTGCCTTTATGCCAGATATCCTCATATTCAGCCATTTAATCTTTATTAAAAATCCCACACGACAAAGTTAAATTCTTAGACTATTTTAAAAGTTGGGAAAGTGAAGCTCTGAAAAGTTGAGCAGAAGGCCCAGGGTCTCCCAGCTAAAGGTGGCAGAGTGATTATTTGTATCTTGCTTGTAACCTTAAGATACACCATACTCTGTTTCCTAGCATAGCCCATAGTCCTGGAGCTTAGACATTTTGCTGTGTATGTTGGTTACTTTTCCCCTTCTTGAGAGCTTTATAGTATATAAAAGTAAACTATGCTGAGCAAAACTAAGGGTCTATGTGTACGAGTTTGAGAAATTGCTGATTATTGAAAATTTAGGAAACTTAGGACTAAAACTCAAAATTATTTTGTTGCTTAAAATTTTAATGTGCTATAAGAAATCTTGATTTTTCTGGGTAATTATCCATATTCAAAGAAATGCCTGTGTTATAATAATTCAACTTTGTTCTTTTTTTGTTTTTGAGACAGGGTCTCGCTATGCAGTTCAGGCTGGCCTTGAGCTCACTTTGTAGCCCAGGCTGGTCTCAAACTTGCAATGATCCTCCTGCCTTAGCCTCCCGAGTGCTAGGATTACAGGTGTGCACCACCACGCCCGGCTTAATAAATCAACTTTGGTTGAGAGAAAATAAAGCAAAAATTGAATTCCAACTTTTTTTTTGAGACAGGGTTTTGCTATGTAGTTCAGTCTGGCCTTGGACTCACTATGTAGCCCATCCTCAAAGTCATGGTGATCCTTGCGCCTCAGCTTCCGGAGTGCTGAGATTACAGGTGCCTGGCAAAAATTGTTCAACTGTCAATGTGTATACATAGTTACTAGTTAATATAAATATATACACTTAAAAAATAACACAAGTCATGTAGTCTTGATTTCCTAATATTTCAATGAGGAATTATTTTCTATTTTTTTGTAAAGATTGCCATACATTATGCATCATTTTAGACTCTGTCATCTGGATTAAAGTCTCTTAAAGTTCTTACCCTTGTCAGCCTAAATTGGTTTGCTCATCATTAGTACTTAGTGAGTACTTGATATGTGTGTATATTCTTGCTAAAAACATGCTTTGTCATTTCTTTCGGAATTCTTTCCAGCTCAGCATGTGCTTGGTATATTTATCACCATTTTACAGATAAGAAAGCCAAAAGGCCATCATGCTGGCAAAAGAGGAGGACTGGAATGGAACCCAGTGTTCTGGTTCCAGAATTCACAAAATTATAACATCATTGTGCAAGAAGTCAGTGCTCGAAAAACATCACACAATAAAAGCATCACCCAGGGCTGGAGATGTAGTTCAGTGGCAGAGTATGTGCTTAGCATGTGTGAGGCCCTGGGTTTGACCCTTGGCATGAAATCAAAACAGAATACACAACCAAAAGGAAAAGAGAAAAAGGAAAAAAAAATTATCCACAGACTAAAACTCTGAACACTCCAGAGTGCCATTCTTCTAGGTCGTTGTCTTATGTTCCTTTTAGTTCTTTGACATTCTTGAGGTTTTTCTACCCCACAGTATATCATAGGATGATCTCTTTCAACCAGAATGTTGCTGGGGTGGGGTTCTCTTTGAGTACCACCAAAGTAAAGGTTTCTATGAAGTACTCCTCTCTTCTTTGGGGAGGGATAATGAGGTCCCCTGAAATAATGCCTACTGGTGCCATAGGCAGCATTTGTGCCCCCCACCTAGCCTCTCTTTGGGAGAGAAGTGATCATATGGCCACCATCCAATGCGAGGGGAGGGAATGCAGACGTAGCTTCCGGAAAAGTATTGCTGGGTGGTTCTGTGATGTAGACTAAGGGGCATGTGCGGGGAAGACCAAGGAAGGAAGCAAGCTCTTATGTTTCCATGGAAGTAGAGTCGGCTGCAGGGCTGGCAGTCTTTGGCAGCAGGAAATTGCACATTATTCTGGAGAAGACGTTTTGTCCCTAAAGGACAAGCTTATCCACTTTGCACATTTTCCTACTTGAACTAGGGCTTCCTAAGAAAGAAGCACTCTGTGTATGTCTCCTTGTCTCTTGCCTGAGTCAGCGGTCTACGACAGGAACTACTTCCCGGGAAGCTCTCTGGGCGGACTAGAAGACGGGAGAGAGGGTTATCAATAGCAATTCGTTTTCCCTTTCCCATTTATCACCCCCAAGTCTGGTTTGTCCTTAAGCTAATTGGCTATTAATTTTTTTTGCACACTTACTTTCATCCCTAACTCAAGTCTTCCAAAGTTTATAAGCTGTACTCACTCCATCAACCCAGTGTCTGCCAATCTTTCTGGAAAGTTCTAAGGCAAGAGGTTGGTGCAAAGCAAGGAGCGTAGAACAAAGACAAGGGAGAAGTACAGGCATCACCATTCATGTATTAAAACCCTGTATTTGAAACAACTTTTAACATTAATAAAAGTCTGTTTATAGTCCCCCAAAATACTCTCTTTGAAAGAGACAGAGAACCTCAGCTATTCTGCACAAGCATTTATGAATCTCGTTCTTTCTCTTTGTTTTAAGCCATCCCTCCTCTGTCTCTCATGCCGACAGATGGTCTCAGTTATGTACAGTAGCTTCTATGCTCTGTGTTGCTATGCAACAGAATGCATCCTATCAGCGTCCTTTCTCTGTTTGTATCCCGTTTCCGTTCAACAACTCAAAATAACTAGGCGAGCGCTTCAACATGCTGCTTCCTCCTTTCTACAGAGTTGAATATCTATCAAGTATCTTCCTGGGCTTCCTATCTCTTCCTGTTACAGCCTTGAAAAAAATATGTTTGCCCCAAATTGATTTTCCTCATCACTTCCTATTTACATCAGCTCACTCAGTGCTCCGGCAGGCAAAACACACCCCAGTGACTTATGCAGCTGTTGGCCCGTAGGAGAAAAGAAAATGTGTCAGCCAACTGTGTGGCGTTTGAAACCAAGATATTTTTTATTGTTGTCAGGTGTGGGGTTCCTGCTTTTCCTTTTCGGCATGGCCTTTGTTTCCCAACCAACACTTGAATGTAAAAAAGAAAAAATAATACAGTAAACAAACGTGAACTCCTTTCTCACTTGTGAGCTTAAGAAAGAGGACCACAAACTTGAAGACTGTTGCATAGTAGGAAGAACGCTAGAGGGTTCTGCATTTTGGGGATAGGAAGTTCAGAATCTGAAGAGGAAAAAACCCTTGAAAATAGAAGCAAAAATAATTTTTTTTTTGTTTTTATACTGGGAATCCAATTCAAGACCTTGCACTTGCCAGGCAGGCGCTTGTGCCACTAAGCTGTATCCCCAGCCCCATAAATCTTTTTTAAAGGCTGTAGATCATGTTGGTTTTCTCTTTCTGGTGTAGCCACTAGGAGATAAAGCTCATGCATAGATTCTTCCAAAAATTCATTTCATGTCTCTTTAATTCATGTGGTTTTTCTTTTGCCTAGAAGTCACGAATCTCAAATAACTGGACTAAAGTTGACCTAAGTAATCAATGGGTGTAGAATGGGGGAGGTGGTAACACTGAGGTTCCAGGGGCTTAGGGAAAACATTCCGCATTCCTGTTCTTCAATGGCTCCAAATTCCAGCCTGTAAAGAGAAAGCTAACATCAGGTGGAAAAGCATGCATGTATTTGATATTTAAACAAATGTTAACATGTGATTCACGTTAGTGTTGTTATTTTGTGATCCTAGGGATCAAATATTTTTCTTAACTTTAAAAAAGAAGGTGCTGCAACACTGCATGTTCTGAAGTGAAGTATAAACCTCCCAGTGGAATTAGAATGTTCTTCAGCTGCCATAAATCTAAAAAGAGTTCCGATTACCTTAGATCGAGGTGAAATTGTGTGACATGCTCTCCATAGAGATGGGCACAGCTGGGCGTGGTGGCGTATGCCTGTAATCCCAGCACTTGGGAGGCTGAGGCAGGAGGACTGCTGTGAGTTTGAGGCCACCTGGTCTATAAAGTGAGTCCAAAACCAGCCTGAACTGCATAGCAAAATCCTGTCTCAAAAAAAAAAAAAAAAAAAAAAAAAAAAGAGATGGCACATTTATGTTCTTTCTTGGGACCTTTTAGAGCTGTAATAAGTTTGCGTCTGCACTGGCTGTGGTGGGTGTACTTTACACTCACTGGTAATGTTTTCACAGCTGATTTCCTAACTTTGTGTTGGCGTCTTGCCTGGAGAGGGTTCTAACAAAATGCAGGATGATTATTAGAATAGGTGACCATTGTGGCTAGATCCCTCACCACACTGCTTATCTGGAAGTGCAAAACATTCCAAGTTTTTGCTGCAGGACCACAAGAGAAGTTAAGTAATGCAGAGAGCTGCTTTGCAGGACACTCATTTAAGGTTCCTGGGGCCTCTTGTCTGACAGGACCTTACCAGTCTGGCCACAACACTACATATACCCTTTGAATACTGTAACTATATTATGTGTCTGGCCAGAACAAAACGAGACACTGACTTATGCAAAAGGTGAGCAATGTAAGGTTGGATCTGATGGCCTTCAGGCATTGAGATGGAGCTATGTCTATGCCATTTGCTTAGATTTTTTATGGCTGTGTTTAGGGGTGAGGGAGAGATTTTGACATTATTTATTGGGTAGGAGGTTCTGTTCTTTGTTTGGTCATATAAAGAAAGAAAAAATATAAGATTGATAATGTGGATCTATTAATCATGTGTGTGTACACGCGCACACATGTTCATGTGTGTGTTAATGTGTACACGTTTTGTATTATCCACTTTTTCAGTTTCAGGTACCCACTGTCAAGTCTGTTCTGAGACTACTAAATGGAGAATTCCAGAAATAAACACTTTATGAATTTTACACTGTTTGCCACTTTGAGACACATTAGGAAATCTCTCACCATCCTGCCACATCCAGCCCAGTTGTGCATCGCCCCTTTGTCCAGTGTACCCACACGATAGGCGCTGCCTGCCCATTCATCACCGAGTGGCCATTTAGGGTCTCACAGTGACTGTGCACAAGTAGCCACTTAAAGATGACCTCAAGGCAGAAGGGTATTAACAAGAAAGAGGCACTGGAGATTAAAATGTGGGCGGAAAGGTTAACTCTGGTACTGTGTGTGCTCTTGGCAGATAGAACAAACACGGCATACCTAGGGTTTTGTATTACCTGTGGTTTCAGCCATTTGCTGGGGTCTTGGAATACAACCTCTATGGACATTGGGGGATGGATCTCTATTGTGTGTGTGGGGTGTGTTTGTGTTTGTGTGTGTGTGTGTGTTTGTATGCATATGTAAGTACAGAGAACTAAACATTAAAAATTATAAAACCAGCCAAAACAGTTTTAGCCCATTCCTTCAACTTATGCATCAAATACTACCTAATCTTGCATCTTTGTGGTTTCCAAGAAGTAAGTGAATTCACTTTTACCAGATATGAAAAATATTTTAAAATATACTTAAAAAATACATTTCATCAGCTCTCCTGATTTTTTTCTTATCTTGTCTCCTACTCTCTGATTTGTTTAATACTCAGGAAAAGTATTAAATGTAAGTTATTTGAAAAAAGTATATAACTATAAGTTATTTGCATTTTACTTGATTATCCTTTTCCTGAGTATGAATGGTTAAAACATATTCAGCCCACTCTTTGCCATTTCCCTTAGAATATTTCATCACATCAAAAAGGATTAAGATGTGCTATGGGCCCAGACCAATTCCCAACGATAAGTGCAATCATTATGTATTACAAACATGTCCCAATAACAAACGACTATTTCATCATCTCACTTTTAACCATGAATCTCGAAAGTTCCTTTCCATTTCGAACATGGTGTGAGTGTGAGACCAGATAACAAGGCCACAGAGGACGTCATGCATCCCCCCGAGTCAGCGCCAGCACCCAGGACATGTGAGGAACCAGCCAGGAGCAGCAACGCAGGCACTCAAAATAAAGCACCCAAAGCTGTTGACCTTCCAGCAAAGCAGTGGTGCCTTGCACTGACGGTGATGTCTAAAACCCGTGGAAGCTGGCTTAAGGATTCATACCACAGAGAACAATTGTTTATTGTGCTTGCCATCTATATGTTTATATTTAGCATAAATTTATATGCTTGTAAGCATATGTACAATACTGGAATAAAGCATGTTCCTTATATAGATTTTTAAAAAACAACAGTGTGAGAGACATGCACCTTGTGGATAACCACTGGTATTATTGTGCTGTATTTTCCCTTTACTCATTTTCTTAGTTGGGATGATAATTGTGCACCTGATTTTTCTAACTATTCTTCTTCCTACATATGAATAGTTTTCCAAGCGATTAAATATTCTAAACTCTGATTGATGATGAGTGTGTATATAGCTCATGTACAAATAGAGTTGTTTATTTGTCTAAAGACTAAACTCTTTTGACCTTTAAGAATAGCTGCATAATAATACAAAACTGTGAACAAGGCACATTTTATATCAGGTGCCCACCTACTTTTTTCTGATCCCTCATCTCATCCTGGCAGACAGTGCATGCAGTGCCTTCAGGGGAGCCTGTGCAGACTGTCTTCTTCCAAAAAAATCTACATCTTTATTTATTTATTTATTTTTTGATTTTTCTCCGGTACTGGGAACCAAACTCACAACCTTGTGCTTGCCAGGCAGGCCTGTGCCGCTGAACTAAATCCCCAGCCCCAACATCTCCATCTTGAAAGTTAAGTTTTTCTCCTGAACTCAGGTGAAGTTTTTTATTTCAAGAGTTCCCTCACAAAGTCTGCTTCTTCTTGGACATTTACATTTAAGTGAGGATCGTGAATATTTGCAGTGTTCCTATCATACAAATCTAATGAGCGTGTCCACAGCATAACTGTGGCATCCTTTGCCGGTGACGCACTACTGAGTCAAGGTCTGTGGTCAGCACTTAGGGGCCACACTTGTTTCCCAGTTTCTAATCTTAAGGCTTCTCTCCAGGAATGTTGTCAGTTTGTTTCCAGAAAGAGAAACTTTCCTTGTTTCTGTTCAAAGGTTACACAGTTATTGGCATGTTATAAGAAATAATAATTAGAAAAGCAATTTATTTAATCTCAGTGGTTCTGGACAGAAGCCTCACATCTGAGACCACAGAATGTGGTTAGTTTTAGCAATAAAAGTATATTTCTTAGAACATCTCTCCCAGATGGAAGTCACAGAGAATGGCTAGAGGAGAAACGCCAGGCAAATCTGCCTGAGGAGCCAGAGGTGGAGTGATCCAATGGTTGGGCTTATGCATAGGGTTAGAGGTTTTGAGTGCGTTAAGTAAATCTTGAGATAATTCATCTCAGAGTGTAAATTTCCAATTATCACGGCATTCTTTTCTGTTGAACCATGACCAGTCATACAGATAACCCTGGTCAGCAGAATAACATCTCCATGAGTAGAAGATGAATAATACTGTTCTCTCCTTAAGTAATGGAGATAGGATCAAGCCCTGAGGTCACACGCCGTTGATACTACTGTTCCTCAGGTATTTTTCTCTCCCTTCTCTTAACAGAATTCTTATCCTCACAAACTCTTATCATCTTTCAAGAACCTTCTCAAATGTTCTTTCAAACAGCTACTGATGCTTCTAGCCTTGTTCTGCACAGCCCAAGGCTTTCCCTTTAGTGTTTCACAGCATCCTTAGTCTGTGTCCACAAATGCTGAGTGATCACATGTCCCGCGTCACCTTGTCATTGAAAGTCGGGGCACTTTCACTGTCGAGTCAAGTACTGTTTAGGGACCGTGTTCTATTGTGTTTCACATTTCAGACTCTTACGGAGCTCCTTGTTCACGACAGGCACATAACAAATTTAATCAAGTGACTGAGTGGTTTTCACAAGTTATGTGGCAAGTAACTGACAAAGCCAATAAAACCAAGCAGGATGTTAGGCTTTATTAAGCTGTCTTTCTTTGGCTGCCTTGATCAAAATACACAAACAAGTTGAGGTATGTAGCCTCAGCATATGACATCTAGAAGTCCCTGGTTTACTCAGCAATAAAAAGGAATAAGGTGTTGGTACGGGCAGTAACTTGAAAAAGAAAGATCATAAACTGTATAATTCCATTCATTTGGAATAAAATTAGGGACAGTGGGTGAGATGTCATGAATCAGGATGGGGAAGGGTAGAATAATAAAATGTACGCAAACAGGACAGTTTTGCATCTTGAGGGCAGTAGTGGTTGCACAACTTCATGCATAGGATGAAATTGCATCTATACACACACAGAAATCAGTGCATACAAAATTGGAGAAACAAGGTGAAACTCTGGGTTGTACCGATGTCAGTTCGCTGTTTCAATTTTGTACTCTACCCATCGAGGAGAACTGGATGAAGGCATATGAGGCTTCCTTCCATCCATTTTCTTGGCACATGAAAAAAAAATTCAAAATAAGTTAACAAAATCCATTTATTTATGCATAGCTAATTTTATACAAACACAAATAACCTTGGAAATAGATGCGAAGCAATCTTTGAGCTCTCCAGATATTCATGTCCTTGCAGGCATTTATAGCACTTGCGGCTGCTGGTTGAGAGGAATCAGCCCAGCAGGGCTATGGTACCAGGGCTGCCCTGGATGGTGCGGTGTGTGGCATTGGACTCTTAGCTGTTTCTTCCACGCAGTGGATGTGTTGCCTCAGTGCCACTTTATAGGCTTGCTGTGACAGGGGAGCAAGATACTATGTGTCCAGAGGTTGGTTCTAATATTGCGCTCATAATTAATTCGAACAATTTATGACCCATTAAATTAGTCTGTTCAAGAGCTATACACAGAGCGTGCCATCTTGAGTGTGAGGAAAGATAAATAATGGTTATGTTTGCTTTCAGCTGCCTAAAAAGTAGCCAAAGGAGAATAGAGATTTTGCTGAGTCAGTGCCTGTGACCTGCTAACTTTTGTGTCTGTCACACTGGATAGGAAGGCTATACAAGAAATCAGCAAATAGGGGCTGGGGATTTAGCTCAGCGGCAAAGCGCCTGCCTGGCAAGTGCAAGGTCGTGAGTTCGGTTCCCGGTACCGGAGAAAAACCAAAAAAAAAAAGAGAATATTTCAATAAAAAGATGATCTGACAAAAAAAGAAAGTCTTTAAAGTTCCAAAATTTTTTTTAAAATCTCATCCCAATGTCATTAAAATCAAATTAGTAGAAAAAGGTATTTCCATTTTCAGAGAATCAGAGGTTTAAGAATGAGGCAAATTCACCTTTTGAACTTGACCTTGCCATATTTGCCAACTTCGTAATAACTATTTCATTTAGACCAAGGAGTCACCAATTCTAGGTGCTGCTTAAAAGCCAGACCTCAGGGGCTGGGGATTTAGCTCAGCGGCAAAGCGCCTGTCTGGCAAGCGCAACGTCGTGAGTTCGGTTCCCGGTACCGGGAAAAAAAAAAAAAAAAAAAAAAAAGAAATCAGCAAAAGTGGTGACCCAAGGAGGCTGGGGGTTTATGGACATGGAGGTGTGGCGTGGGAGTTAGACTTTCCAGTGATTTTTTTATATTACTTTTAAATCCTGTGATGATATTACCTACTCAGAACAAGATATTAATTAAATTTGAAAAAATAGAACAGCTTAAAATACTATACCTAGAATTTTTTTTTTTTTTTTTGAAACAGGGTCTTGCTATGCAGTTCAGGCTGGCCTTGAGCTCACTTTGTAGCCCA
>NW_004955406.1:36108403-36123996 GCF_000276665.1 Chinchilla lanigera | reverse complement strand
GAAACAGGGTCTTGCTATGCAGTTCAGGCTGGCCTTGAGCTCACTTTGTAGCCCAGGTGGGTCTCAAACTCACAACAATCCTCCTGCCTCAACCTCCTGAGTGCTAGGACTATAGGCATGTGCCACCATGCCTAGCTATTTTTTTGTTTTTTTGAGATAGAGTCTTGCTATGTAGTACAGGCTGGTTTTGAACTTGCTTAGGTAGCCCAGGCTGTCCTTGAACCCTCCTGCCTCAGCCTCCAGAGAGTGCTAGGATTACAGATGTAAATTACCATGCCCAGCCATCAGTTTTTGTCTTTGTCTTTTGGAGACAATTTCACTATGCAGTTCAAACTGGCCTTGAGTTCATTTTGTAACCCAGGCTGGCTTCAAACTCACAGTACTCCTTCTGCCTCAGCCCCCTGAGCCCTGGGATTACAGGTGTGCGCCAGTGCGTCTAGCCATCAATTAATGTGCTATGGACACCAAGAAAGATATGTGCATCTTTCCAAGATGGCACCTGTCTATGTACAAAAGAGGACATTTCTTAATGTTATTGTATTGGTTTTCTAAGGCTTTTGCAAAAAAATAAATAAAATAAAAAGACCACACTGGGTAACCAAGAGAAATTTATTCTCACAGTTTGGGGAGCCACAGGGTTGAAATCAAGGTATCAGCAGGGCCATGCTCCCTCCGAAGGCTCCGAGGCGGAGACTGTCCCTGGGGCTGTCTCTGATTTTGAAGGTCGCCCACGCTCTGGATGTTCCTCTGTCTCTGCCTTTTCTCTCAGGCGGACGCAAGTCTCTGGTCTAGGCCCACCCTCATCCAGGATGGCCTCACTGTTAACTGGTCATATTTACTAGGACCCTTGGGTTTAGGACTTGACTATATCTTTTCTGAGGACACAATTCATTGCACAAAAATAAAGAAAGAAAACAATAAAGACTCGACCTACTTGCTGTGGTCAGTTATCTTAGAAAAAATGCATGCCTGTCCACATGGAAAGGGTTGGTTGCCACTTGTTGGTTTTGCAGAGTAGTAAGAAAAAATAACAGTCAACATTCCCTCTCTGGGAAGGAAGGAAAGCATCCGTGTTGTCAGGATTCTTTCCAGTTATCTCCGCTACAATACCTTCTACCCAGTTCCCAGAGCCTGTGGGTACAAGCAGAAGACTCGGCATTGCTGGGATTCAGCTCAGCAGTTTAGTGGAGACAGGAGGAGAATTTCTTCTTCTGTGGCCCCAGGGCACGTGTGGCTGTGACCACCCAGCAAGTATCACTGCTTACTTTGTTTCTGAGCCAATATAGGAATTCACGTTAGCTTAGCATCACTTATAAAGTGAAAAAACGGGAGTGAACCATGTCCTTTACCTTGATACTTTCAACTAGGGCAAGAAATCAGAATGAGGGCCTGCAGCACATTCCTGCTGGACAATCTGTTAAAGGAAAGAAGCTCCCTGAGGGATTTTTAATTCTGTCCCAGAGGACTTTGTTTTTGAGTCACTTTCAAAATGATCTGTGCAAAGCTCCGCAGGGCCCTCATGACTTACTGGGAGAATATTCCCTCTGCTTCCACATTACGCTAAAGGAGATGCTATCCACTATCTTAGCTGAACAGATGAAATGGGCTTGCTGAGAGTTTCTGGCAGCTAGAAGGAGTTAGCTGTGGCAGGGGATAACTTGATTCGAAGGTTCTGTTTGGATCTCCATAGCTCAGGCTGCTCTTGAACTCATTATGTAGCCCAGGCTGGCCTCGAACTCATGGCAATCCTCCTGCCTCAGCCTCTTGAGTGCTGGGACTATGGGCGTGTGCCAGCAAGCCAAAGGAGAAACTGGAGCAAAGCAGGACATTAGGGTTTTATTTTTTTAAAAGGAAAAAGGAAAAAAAAATTTTTTTGTTGTATTTTAGGAATCCAAAACCCCCAAGAAGCTGGGTCCCTGCTGGCTTTCCTATTGATCCTCAGGGGCCTGTGTAGTGTTGTGTATTTCTCACATCAAAGGAAGGAAGGCGAGGCTGCCATGAACACATCAGCAGAGCTAATGATTTTGTGAGGCTGTGGACAGGAAAATTTGAAAAACCGCTGCAAGCTGACGTTCTTCACTAAACAAATAGGGTTTTCTAGTTGGCACAGATGGCCGGTTCATCTAAGGTACGAAGGAGGTATAGTTGTGTGTTTGTTCCCATCAAAGGTCTCAGCTCCCCCTGGGGATTAGCTTTTGTCCTCCATGTTCAGCTCACTCATTCAGCAAATGTTTTCAGGTGATCCACTATGATCTAAATATGGGCTGGTTTGTGTTTTTCTAAGAGTTTAAGCGTTGGAAATTTGGTTCCCAGGGGATGCTGGGAAGGAGGGCTGAATGGAAAGTCCTTAGGTCACTGGAGGCATGAACTAGTTCTTGTGCGACCTCTTGAGTTCTCAGGACAGGAATGTTATTAAAAAAAGCAAGCTGTCCTCTCTGTTCCTGGTTTGAGACATAATCGCTTGCTCCTGCATGTGCTCCTGTCATTGTTGTCTGTGCTATGGGGTGAAGCAGCCAGGAGGTAGCCTCTATCACAGAGACTGAGCTATGCCATTTGGTCCTTGGGTCTCCAGAGCTGTGAGCTAAACAAACCTTCTGTCTTCATAAGTAGTCAATTTCCTGCACTTCATTATAGTGATGAAAAGTTTACTAATTCATGGCCGTAGAGAGTTTCCTTTCAGAGTATAGCTAGATGGTGCAGCTATACAGGATGAAGCATTGACAGCATCTACTTATTTTATTTTATTTTTTGTCTTTTTGAGACAGGGTCTCACTATGCAGTTCAGGCTGGCCTTGAGCTCACTTTGTAGCCTAGGCTGGTCTTGAACTCACAATGATCCTCCTGCCTCAGCCTCCCAAGTGCTGGGATTACAGGCATACGCCACCATGCCTGATGCATGTACTTATTTTAACTGGCTGTGTGTATGTGTATTTATGGAAATACAGATAATGACTCACCATTTCCAGTATGAAAAGTCCTCCCAAATCACGTGGAATGTTTTCTGTATGAGATTTCTTCATAATTAACAAAAACTTTCTAATATTTAATTTTGGTTCAAGAATGAAGCATTCCATCTTGAAAATCCTCATTTCGTGAGAGCCAGGTTTTGGTGCATTTAGTCAGCTTTATGTTCTTATAACAAAATACCCAAGGCAGACTAACTTTATAAAGAAAGAAGCTCACAATTCTGGGGACTCAAGGACACTGATACCAGTATCTACTTGGCACTGGTGAGGACTTTATGGCAGATGGCAAATACATATGTAAGAAGGGGAGATTCACCAACCAAGAAGCCAGAGAGTAATTCAAGGGTTAAGCTTTTTCTGTAACAAGTGGGTGCGAGCTCAGGGGTCCTGTGAGAGCTTCCTTAATAGCTTCCTAGGGCAGCTTCCTCAGTGACCTAAAGACCTCCTGCTCTGCCCCGCCTCTTTAAGGTTTGACCACTTCTCTGCACAGCCACAGTCAGGACCAGGCTCTCAACAAATGCACCCTTAGGGACACATTCAAACCACGTCCAAACCACGGAAGGTCTATTGTTCAATGTATATGAAAATAAAAAATATGAGTGATCAACACATCTGTGTTTGAGCATATGCAGTCCTTCTCAGTTGGGTTGGAGAGGAGCAGGATGGGGAGGAAGGGAATCCTCATAAACAGTACCGCAGGCTGGGCATGGTGTGCTTACGAGGAGATCCTGTCTTATCTCCTCCTCCCCCTCCAAGACGCTTAGGCTGAGTCACTCATTGTCATATAGCAGCCCCATCATTCCCGGAAATCTGTTAAACCCTTTTACTGTACTGGGGAGGAAAAAGAATGATGTCATGTAGCCATTGCAGTCCACAGTCCTTCTCAGAGAACAGAATCCTGAGCTTTTCCACATCTGGAATTAGTGTCAAGTCCATGTAGGGCAAAGCTTTTTATTTTTTATTTTTTTATTTACTGAGCAGGGACATATCTTCATTACAGTTGCACCTAACAATCCTTTTTTTTTTGGGTCTTTTTGAGACAGGGTCTCACTATGCAGTTCAGGCTGGCATTGAGCTCACGTTGTAGCCCAGGCTGGTCTTGAACTTGCAATGATCCTCTTGCCTCAGCCTCCCAAGTGCTGGGATTACAGGCATGCACCACCACATCCGGCAACAATCTTAATTGGGTTGTTATAAACAGAGTCTGCTTTCTTTGATGCTTCAGTGCACCAAGAGAGACCCGAATTATCTTTAGTCAGACTGATGGAGAAGGAACGACAGGCTCCTGTCCTTTCCCTCTCCTGCCAGCTGGGCTCTGGGAAGCATTCCTTACTTCTTTTCCTTGCAGGGATTTCTGCTGGCTCATCAATAGCTCAGGGTGAATAAACCAATGTATTACCCCTTTCATTCTGTCTTTTCTAGGTTGAAAATTTAAATACACAAATGAATAATTGGATACATTTTTGTTCTGAAGACAGAATACCTCCTGATGGTGAAGTTCTCCCCCAGCAGCCAACATTTGACCTTTCATTTCTCTCACAGGGGCGGCTTTGACACCTTCAGATAACTGACACTGCTTCACTTGTGCTGAATGCATGCGTGTAAGTCCCTATAACTTAGCATATCCAAAGTTGTGATGAGTTTCAAATGAATCAGTTTTCATATTGTTTGACAGTTACATTTATTCCTTTTTTATTTACTCAAAAAATATTGAGGGAGCATGTGCCAGGCATCTTGCTGGGAAACCATTGTAGGCAAAAGAGGGACGTGTCTTCCTCTCGAGGAGCTTGTGTGTGGGTGAGGAGACCTACAGATAAGGCTTTAATCATCAGGCAGAATGAGTCCTGCGAAGGGAATGGGCACATCTCCGCGAGCTTGTGACAAAGGAATGTAAACGAGACGTGGCAGACAGGAAGACTCTCCCAAGGAAGTGTGCTGACCAGTGGAAGTTAACAAGGTGAAGAGGTGAGGGAACAGTACTGCAGGAAGAGGGAAGGACAGTCATGTAAAAAGTTCTGATATTTACAACATACAGGCATTGTTCTGAGCCCTTAGGATAAGGATGCAAATCAGATAAATACTGTTCCTGTTTTCATGATGTATGTGTGTGTGTGTGTGTGTGTAAAAGGGTCAGATGACACATGGCTGGTTGTGGTAAGCGCTGCGAAGGGAGTGACGCAGGATGATGTGGTGCAGAGTAAACAAGTGGTGGCTTGGTGCAACATGAAAGAGACTAAATATCCCCGTCTCACACATGGGTTACATTGAGAACACTTTTGCTCCGTCAGGATAGAAGTAGGATTTCAAAAGTAACCTGACTGTTGCAAATAAAGTCAAGTGGCAAGGGTGAAAACAGGAAGACCATCTCAAGCGCCCATGATGGTGGTTTTGATCAAACAGAGTAACAGTGCAGATGAAGAAAAGTGGGTGGAGTCTGAACTTGCTGAGGACCCGGAGCTGACAGGTTTCATTGTTGGATTAAATGGATGTGGGAGCCAAAGGAGTAGACCTAAAGATGCTCCTGGATGTTTGGCTTGAGCAGCTAGAGGCTGACATTGCCTCTTACTGAAAGGCAGAAGAGAATGGAAAGAGGGGGGACATATTTGGGAACTACATGGAGAAATAAGATCGGAGGGTGGAACTGAGGGGAAACAGTGGCTCCAGGGGGGCGTTAGAGCTGCACCTTTAGGTCCTTGTCTTTATTACTGTGGGAAAAAAAACCTCTCTCTCTTCCTCTCTCTCTTACATGTACAATAATTAAGTTTTACTTCTGTGGGGGTTCTCAAGCTTAAAATCTCAGATTCAAATTAAAAAAAATTGTACAGTCTCTCTAATTCAAAAAATAGTTACTCTGTTACCCTAGTCAATCCTTTCACTGAAACTGAAAAAGTCCCTCAGGAAAAAGGGTTATCACGTTATGTTTAATAATTGAGACAACTGAGTCCAAAATAGTTACGTGACACACTCAAGTTCATTCAGAAAATACAAGTAGCATTGTACTAGGTGCCAGAGCTCCTTGCTGCTGCTTAGTTGGCAGCTGTTAGAAGAAATGAGTGAAGAAAAGGGCACTTTGCCTGGACAGAGAGAAGAAATGGACACGTGGTGGGCATTTCTCATGATCAGGAGAACGCTTAGCCATAACTCTGCATTTCACACATTGCTCTGAGGGGCACAGCTAGTGTCCAGCTGTGCAGGTCAGCACCGTGAAACTTGTGATTAGGGAGAGAGGCTGACAGGGGAACTGATGCAAACATTGAAGTCATTTCATAGTAGCTTGGGGAAGAGATCATAGGCCTTGTTTATGAGGATGGCAGGCAGTATTGAAGACTTGATCCAATGTAGCAGTATTCAGGTAGGGACCCTAGAGAGGTGACTGCATCAGGAGGGCACTGGCCTTGCCAATGGATCAGTCCCATTGACAAGTTCATTAGCTAAATGGGCTGTTAGCAGGTGGGACCTAGTTAGAGGAAGTAGGTCACTGGACACCTGCTGTTGGGGGCCACATCCTGTCCCCAGCCCTTTCCCTTCTCTCTGACTCTTTTTCGCTCACTCTGCTTCCTTTCTGACATGAGGTGAACAGCTCCACCCCACCTTGTCCTTCCGCTGTGATGTTTCTGCCTGGGATCCTTCCGCTGTGATGTTTCTGCCTGGGATCCTTCCGCTGTGAGGTTTCTGCCTGGGATCGTGAACTGAAGCTTCGGAAACCACGAGCCAAAGTAAACTTTTCTGCCTTTCAGTTGCGTATGTCAGACGTTTGGGCGTGATGATACAAGCTGACCAGTACAAGAGGTTACAGTGTGAATTTCGAGGTGGTTTTACTGGACAAGTGTTGATAGCCTTCCTCCATGGGAGAAGCATAACCTAATATACACTTATCTCACCTAATTCCAAAGGTAAATGTATTGTACCACAATGGCCATTTTCTCAGGATTTGTATCTTTCTAAAATGCTTATTCTCATTGAATTTACTTAGTTTTAAAGACAACATTCAGAAATAACGGTATCCTTTGAAAACAAAGATTTTAAAAATTTACCTGAGATACTAGAGTGATAGCAACGTATTTTCCATTCTCTTTCCCTTAACTACCCAACATAGATCTCTACTACGTTAAAATGATAGCTTGAGTAATCCATCACAATTGTTTTTATAATTATATATTTCTTTTAATTTTTATATAGCATGAGACACTTTGAACAGGTGCAGATTAGTACTGATGTTACAGACCTCATGAATGGGCTCCAAGTTGTTTTCATTCAGTGACAAATCTAAGCCCACTAAGATCAATGGCTAATTACAGTAGTTGTCTGTTTCCCTTACGATGTCAATAACAAAGTTAGTGCCCCTTATGGAACACTTCAATATAATCGACATCTGTTTTAGAATCTAGTAGGATAAACTTCCCTTACTCTCCTGATTTTGTTTGTATTGAAAATAATCAAGGCAATATTGAAAACAAGCCATATGTTCAATGACATTAAATGCTTTAAGTGGTCTCTTTGGACACATCCTTCGTTTGGAGTGCAGCAAATGATTAATGCAGATTACTGTGCAACTTGCACGTGGATAAAAAGATTTGAGATGTTCTTTTCTTCTCACCTCCACAGCTTTGTTGATTGACATGCATGTCTCTTACTTATTAATACATAAAGGGAAAGAGTAGAACACACGTTTGCCAACATGGCATTCACAACAGGACTGAGTAGTAGCTCTAGAGCTTATTAAGATTTATTTCCCTTGCTTACTTACTGCACAATTATTTTTGTATTTACGTGGTTGCGTAGGAAGAAGAGAAGGTTTTTCCTGGAAAGTTCTCCTTGCCTCAAACAATTAGAGTTCAAGGAAGTATGAAATCAAAAGTGAGAAATGTTTAAAAATAAAAGCTGTATTAGTAAATGATTGCTAATAATGATGTTAATGATGCCTAAAATGTAAAGACAGAATATCAACAAAGCTGGTAACATATGGCACACCTGTTTGTTCAATCATTTAGTTTTTAAGGATCCTAAACAATGACAAATTGTCCCTTCCCTTCTTTTGGGTTTGTTGAAACGGTGGTTTTTTAATATTTAACATGTAACCTAAAATATTTACATTCTGAAATATCAGTACAGTGGAGCTTTCTTCACCTTATTTTGATTTCATATTGCAATCTTCAGTTTCTTCATAGAGGCAGTTGACTCATTCTCTGTGGGAATCAGTTTGCTACCCTCTGTGGCAAATACTCGTATCTCCCTCACAGAGGCGCTCTGTACACAGAGGAGGGTAACTCTGTGGCAGTGCTTGGTACAGAGCCAACCTCGATAAAAAGTATTACTCCTTTGCATCTTCTCTACTTCCTTATTTTCTCATTTCCCTTTTATGAGGGAAATCCAAGTTATGAATTTTCAAACTAACACTATTTTATGGTATGATCTTTCTAATTTAAGATTATCATAGGGATTTGCCTCAGTCAAAATGAAAAGTAGAAGGTTTTGCTGTTCTTGCTATCCTTGTGGTCACCCTTGGTGATGTCAGCGATGAAACTTGAACCCAGGGTCTTGCACACACTACCTAGGTAAATGCCCTTCCACTATTCTACATTCCCAGCCCTTTTAATGGTTTTGTTGTTTGTTTGTTTATTTGTTTTTAAATTTGGAAACAGGGTTTCCTTAAATTGCTCAGGCTGGCCTTGATCACACAACTACAGCCACTGATTTTCAACAAAGGGACCAAAAACATACATTGGAGACATGACAGCCTCTTTAACAAATGATACTGGGAAACCAGACATCCATCTCTACAAGATTCAATTAGATCCTCTCTCTCTCTTTGTACAGAAATTAGTTTAAGGTAGATCAAAGACTGAAGTAGAAACCACGAAATTTGGAAACTCCTAGAAGAAAAGGTAGGGGAGAGCCATGAAGTCACAAACACTGACAGACTTTCTGATAGTTCTTCAGCAGCACAGGGAATAGTAGCAAGAATCAACAAATGGGCCTCCATCAAATTACAAAGGACACAATTAGGGTCTGGGGATTTAGCTCAGCGGCACAGCACCTGCCTGGCAAGTGCGAGGTCATGAGTTCGATTCCTGGTACCAAAACAAAAACAAAAACAAAAACATACAAAGGCACAATGAACAGAGCACAGCCTGCAGATGGGAGAAAACTTTGTGACTAACTCTTTTAATAAGGGATTATTGTCTGGAATATATAAAAACTCAGCACCAAAAATATCAAATAACCCAGTCAATAAATAGGCAAATGGTATGTGAAGAATATATTTAGCCATCAGGGAAATGCAGATCAAAACTACATTGAGGTTCCTTCTCACCCAAGTCAGATTTAGATTCTTCGACATTTTCCACAATGGCTGCCATATCGCCTGCAAAGGGGGATGGTCTCATTTCTTGTTTTGTAGGCTGTCTGTCTTTATTTCCTTTTCTTGCCAAATTGCAGTAGCTAGAATATTTAACATCATTTTAAATAAAAGCAGTGAAAACAGACAACCTAATCTTAGGGGAAGGTATTTAGTCTTTCCCACTAAAACCATATATTTTGTTTTTTTAGAGACAAGGTCTTGCTATGTAGTACAGGCTGGCCCTGAATTCACTTATGTAGCTTGAACTCACGCTGAGCTTCCTGCCTCAGCCCCTTAAGTGCTGAGATTATAAGTGTGTGCCACTACACCCAGCTCAAAAACCACTTTTTAAAAGAGAGGCTCTTTATCAAGTTAAGAACATTCCACTTTATTATTTTTCTGAAAATTTTTATTGTGAGTGAGTGTGTAATTGTGTCAAATGCTGTTTTGGGGACTACCAATATGATCATATTTATTTTTTTCTTAAACTTATAATTACAATGGATTATACTTACTGAATTTTGAATTTTAAACCAGTTTTGGATCCCTGGGTCAAATAAATCCTAAGAAGTCATGATGTATAATTCTTTTTACATGTTGCTTTATTCTACTCATTAATATTTCACTAAGGAATTTTATATTGTATTTTCTTATTTAATAAAGCCAGCCACAGCATCAGAGTAATTCTTGCTTTATAACATGTTTTGAGAAGTGTTCTGTCTTCTGTTTTCTGAAAGAATTACTGCTAATTCTTTTTTTAAAAGTTGGAAGAAATTTCCAGTAAAAATTCTAGACCTAGAGATTTTTTAGGGGGAGTTGTTAAATTACAAGTTTAATTTTCGTAATAGCTATAGAACTATTCAAATGATCTATTTTCTGTATTTTTAAAATAAGTGTTCCATTTTATCCAAGTTATCAAATTTATGTGTGTAGAGTTGTTTGTAGTATTTTCTTTCTATCATTTTGATGTTTGCCATACTTAGAGTGATAGCCCTTGTTTTATTCTAATACTGTTCTCTCTTTTGTCTTTGTTAATATTGTTAGATTTTGTTGATTTTATTAATTAAAAGGAAGAAACCACTTTTTTCCCCTCAGAGCTCAGGATTGAACCCAGGGCCTCACTCACACTAAGTAATCCTTTGAAACTTCCTTTTTTATTCAGATTACTTAAAAATATGCTGTTTCGCTTTGAAATGTTGTGCGTATTCTGCTGGTGAGTTCTGTTCTGAGTCCATGTGTTCTGAGAATATATGTGGGGTGACGAAAATTCTTTGAAATTTGTTTTTTTTTTTTTTCCTCCGGTACCGGGAACCGAACTCATGGCCTTGCGCTTGCCAGGCAGGCGATTTGCCGCTGAGCTAAATCTCCAGCCCTCTTTGAAATTTGGTGAGACTTGTTTTATGACCTTCAGTATGGTCTAGGGATCTATTGCAAAGCTGTTTGAAAAGAATGTGCATTCTGCTGTTGTGTGGATGGTTCTATAAAGGTTGAGCAAATCTTTTTGGTGGATGGTGTTGAGTTCCTTCACACTCTTGCTGATTTTCTGTGTAGCTGTTCCATCATTTACTGAGGAAAGGTTGTTGGGAGCTCTAACTGTAATTGTCAGGATGTCTGCTTCTCTTTTCAGTTCTCTCAATGTCTGTTTCACACATTTTGGTGCTGTGTTGTTTGGTGCATCTACGTTTAGGATTGCTGTCTGGTGGACAGACCTTTTCATCACATCATATCTCTTCTTGTTTCAGGTAGTTTTCTTTCCTCTGAAGTCTGTGTTATCCAGTACTGTGTTAACATACACCTCTCTATGCCCTTGGTAATGTTTGAGTGCTGTATCTTTTCCCATCTTTTTACTTTCATATTGACTATATTGTTAAATTGAAGTGCATGTATCCTGGGATTATTTTTAAATATTCACACTGCCAATGTCTGTATTTTAACTGATGTATTTTCACTATTTGCATTTTTAATTTAATTTTAATTTTGGTGGTGCTGGGGAAAGAGCATGTACTTTACCACTAAGCAACACTCAGGCTCTAGACCACTTAGATGTCGTGGGTACATTTCATGATGTGTTAGAGAAATCTATTATCTTATTTTTGTTTTCTGTTTGTTCTGTTTCT
The DNA here is from genome assembly GCF_000276665.1 of Chinchilla lanigera. NCBI lineage: Eukaryota > Metazoa > Chordata > Mammalia > Rodentia > Chinchillidae > Chinchilla > Chinchilla lanigera. Next base: position 36,112,573 of record NW_004955406.1, on the reverse strand, counting down.
TGTTGTTTTATTTTTTTTTTCTGATTTTCTATTTGAATATTTATAGAAATCCTTTGTAATTTATTTATAATGTATTGCATTTTCTTTTTTATTTTTGAGACAGGGTCTTGCTGTGTAGTTCAGGTTGGCCTTGAACTCACTATGTTGTGAAGGCTGGCCTCAAACTCATAGTGATCCTCCTGCCTCAGCCTCCCAAGTGCTGGCATTACAGGTATGTGCTACCATGCCCAGCTCTATAGTGTTTTTTTTTTTTTTTTAGTCTTTTTTTGAGACAGGTTCTCACTGTGCACTTCAGGCTGGCCTTGAGCTCACTTTGTAGCCCAAGCTGGCCTCAAACTTGCAATGATCCTCCTGCCTCAGTCTCCCAAGTGCTGGGATTATAGGCATGAACCACCATGCCTGGCTTCTGTAGTGTTTTTATGTATAACTCTTCATGTAATTTTTTTTGGAGACACGGTCTCTTTATATAGTTCAGGCTGGCCTTGAACTCACAATGTAGTCTAGGCTGGCCTCAAACTCATGGCAACCTTCCTAGCTCATCCTCTTGAGGGTTAGGATTACAAGTGTGCACCACCATGCCCAACTCTTCAAGTAAGTTTTAAACTGCCAGTATAACATATATATATTATTTTTTAATATATATATTATATACATAGACATAATATATATACAGATTGATATCCCTCATGTCTTAGCCTACTAACATCATTTATAGGTTTGAATGCAGTATAGCAATCTTGCTCTTTTCATTTCTTTACCTACACATTTATGAAGTAATTGTCTTAAAGTTTTTTTATATGCATCTAGAATCTCATCAGATAATGTTATAGATGTTACCTCTACCTTCAAGCACAGTTGAGAAAACTCAAGAGAATGAAAGTCTGTTGCATTTTCCCTTATTTATTTATTTTAAAATTTTCTGTTTTTCCTGAAAATCAAGTCCTTATACATGCTAGGCCAGGACTCTGCCACTGAGCTACACTCACAGTCCAGCTGCCCTTCTCTCCCGGTGCTCCCAGTTTCCTTCTCTTACTGTTTCTTTTCTTTTTAGTCATTTTCCTTCAGCTAGTCCTGTCTTTGTGCAGTGCTGGGGACTGAACCCAGGATCTTGTGTATGCTGGGCGAGTGCTCTACCACTGAACTCTATCTTCACTAGCTGTTCTTTTCAGGGCATGTCTGCTGCCAATATACGGTCATTATATTTTTCAATCCTAGAAGTTTCATTTTTTTGATATGTCTTCTATTTCTTTGCTAACGTGCTGTATTTCTTCACTTGTTTCAAGTGTGTCAGATAACTCCAGCATCTGCATTGGATGGTAGCATCTGCTGGTTTTCATTCTTTTCCACTCAGGAAGGGAAGGGCACACTTTCTGATTACTGCTGGTTGGGAAGCAAGTCCAGCTCCCACTCCTGGCTTCTACTGACTGTAGAGCTGAAGGAAGGGGAGCTACAGTACCAACACAGGTTCTCCCTGGGCAGGCGATGGGAATTCTGGATCCCCATCAGGACTTCATGGATACTCCCTATCTGGAAGGGGTAGGAGTACCCCAGTACTGCTCCTCATTTGGCCTGTACTTTCACAAGGGCAGCAGGAAGGGGGTCCTTATTTGACTTGGTTATTGCTCCTCTACAAAATTTTCATTCTTCCCCAGGAATTCTCTAAAATCATACAGTGCAAAAGGATATAGGTACTTCATTTCTACCTGGTGGAGGTGGAAGTTAGGTGGGAACATGGTCTCCACCACCTCTGCGGAAGAGGCTCTGTTTTTGGCAGGTGGGTCGGATAGTCTCCATTCTGTACTTGTTCTCTGGTCCACTCGTGGGGGCATGTTAGGGTAAGCATGGCCTCTTGGGTCCCCACTTGGTCTTTGAGGGCATGAGTGGAGACAGGTCCATGGTGCTTCTTGTGAATGCTGGACTAGAGTTTTCTCTTTTGCTCAACTGACTCTCTCCTGCTGTTTTGGCTAAAGGGAGCAAAAATCTTGGGGCTGTTTATGGAGAATTTTTATTTTCTTGGAATTTTTTCCTTTAATCTTCTTTGGCATTTTCAGCTTGCTGGTTTCTTTAGAAAGTCTGGGTGGAGAGGGAAAAGAAAACAACTCAGGAAGCTCACAATTATGTTGGTCTTGAGGTGTCAGGTCCTCTCTCTGGTTTATGGACCTTTCTACCTTTCCGTTTGCTGTATGTATGATATTCAGAGCTTTTTATTGCACTTAATGGGAGGAATAGGAAAAACTGCTGTATACCTTTTGTATCTTCCTTAGAAACTAAAGCCTCCTAAAATGGACCTATTTGTCTAAATAGCCACTTAATTTTGTTAAAAACTTCTTCAGCTATTTGGGCAGTAGTTGTTAACATTGCAGTTCATCTTTTGTCCTGAATCCCTCTCTCTTTTTCCAAGCACAAGTACACTTGAAGTAGAGTAAGGACAGGAGTTGCAGAACTTTCAGTGCAGTGTTTTAGATTGGGTCTGAATTCTTTAATATAATGATCACTAATTATTAGTTAATTCTGTTAGGGAGGATGGTGTTCTAAGTAGTAATGTGGATATTTGCCTGTGAGGTAGTGCTTATGACCATTTGCATCTAAACATTGTTGAAGTTGCTCATAAGGGACAGATAACTTAATACTGACACAACTCTCAGTAAACTGAAAAGGCATAAACCAGAGCAATGAGATTCATAAAGCTGTTAATATTAATAGAGAAACCTTGTGGGAAGCATGGTATAAAATCAAAGAGACTAGGAACCCTAGATGTACGTGGTAAGATTAGTTAATGACTAAATATTTGTTATTTTGTTTGAACCTCTTTTCAAGTCAGTCCATTCTACATTCTTAGAAAGAGTACACGTCTTTACAATTGTTATAGGAAGACAGAATGCAGAATTCTTAGAAAAGAAAGGTGAAAATTTACAGAGAACACAATATAATTCTTTTGGTTTTGTATAGGTATCAGAACAGTACTAACTATTTTAATAGAATGCTGGGCAGTCTGTGTCTGTCTCCTTATCCTTATTAGTGATATGTCTGCCACAAGTCTCCCTAACTCAGATTGGAAGGATTGACGTAGGTGAACAGGAACATGTATCTGACTCAGTGGTGACATGGGTAAACCTCTTCTCACCAGAAAAACAACCACGTTAAGTTCAGTATGACACGGACAAGTAGCTAGAAAAAATTTTTCTGAAGCAGTGTCAGGATCAAAGAACTTAAGACCTCACTGCAGAATGTGCATGTAAAACAGAATAACATATACAGCTTTAACTTTCCAGGTTTGTCTTTTTTTTCCTGGCACTTCCTTTTGCAACACCGTCCTGTATGTAAGTATCACATGTTCTTTATCCATTCATCTGTTCATGGACATATAGGCTACTTCCAAGATTTAGCTCTTATGAATTGTGCTGCTATAAATTTGTATATGCATATATCACTATAATATGATGTCTTTAACTTTTTCAGGAAGATACCCAGAAGGGGAATACTGCAGGCATTTTGATTAGGATTATATTAAGTTTATATATTAGTTTGGGAAGTATGTATGGCTATTTGATAATATTGGTTCTGCCTAGGGACAAAAGATGTGCTTTCATTTTCTGATTCCTCTCCAATATCCTTTTTCGGGGCACTAGTTTCGGGGCACTACTTTCTTTGTTAGGCCAATTCCTAAGTATTTAGTCTTTCTTGAAGATATGGTAATGGTACTGCTCTCTTAATTTCTTTCCTTATAGGTTCATTATTGGTGTATAGAAATGGTAATGATTTTTGTGTGTTAATTTTGTGTCCTGCTACTTTGATGAATTTGTTTATTAGTACCAGGAGTCTTTTGGTGGAATGGTTTTGGGTCTTGTATATAAAGGATCATCTGCAAATAAGGCCACTTCGACTTTTTTCCCTGTAAGCATCCCTTTTATTTCTTTCTCTTGCCCAATTGCTCTGGCTAAAGTTTCAAGTACCATATTGAATAGCAGTGGTGATAGTGAACATCATTTTTTTGTTTCTGATTTTAATTAAAAAATATTTCAATGTTTCCCCATTTAATACAATGTTGGCAGTAGGTTTGTCATAAATAGTTTTTCTCAGATTGAGATAAGGTCCTTCGGAACTCTTTTTTTTTGAGACAGAGTCTCACTATGTAGTTCAGGCTAGCTTTAAATTCACTATGTAGCCCAG
>NW_004955406.1:36105242-36107862 GCF_000276665.1 Chinchilla lanigera | reverse complement strand
TTTATATCCTTAGAATGAAGTATGATGAAGTTATGATGTACGATCTCTTAAATAGTTTATTGCATTCTGCTTGCCAATATCTTGTTGAAGAATTTTGCAGTTATGTTCATTAAAGAGACTGGTGGGACAGGCTGTACCTAAACTTCCTATGTAGCCCAGGCTGGCCTCTACCTTGTGAGATACCTGCTTCAGCCTTTGGAGTCCTGGGACTACAGGTGTCCACCATCATGCCAAGCTCATTCCTATTCCTTTTTAAAAGGGTTAACTATAAGGTCACATGGCTAGTTAGTAGTCCTTGAGTCAGTTGTAGGGCCATGTTATCTAATTCTCTGATGTCTTTTCCCTAGAACGGTCTTAATAAAATCTCAGCTGAAATGTGATCAGATAATACATGTACTTCCCTAGCCTCTCAAATGTAACACTTACAATCATAAAAAGTAAGCAGAAACCCCTCAGATTTTACTGAATTCAGATTTTCCTCTTAAAATTTTAGATTAGAACTAAACACTCTGCAACTGTTTGGTGTTCCCTAAGAAGACAGTCCTCTTGGAACTGTACATGTGAGAAAATTGGTGAATTTTGGCAAGTTGTCTTCCTAGCCTTCCTATGTTGGCAAATTCATTTATGATTGAATTGTTAGTGACCCATAGTGTATTGAACACTGAAGATGGAATGTCACAGTGCTGCTATTTTCAGTAATAAAATTGGCAGTGTTGTTGAGGCATAGGTTCTTCTTCCCACCTTTGCAAGCTATCTCCTCAAAAGCCATATGCACAGCTCCGACCATTCATGGTGCTATTAGCTGGGAAGTGGGTTCGGCTGGTTCTCTGTATGCCCACAGAAAGCTGCTTCATCCAGATCAGGATGTCTTGGTTGGGTCTCCACACAGGGAATTAAGAAGTGGGATTCTTACAGTCAGCAATCTAAAGAGCACTCATAAAGGCATCTAAGGGGAGAGTTGAAATAATAATCGCATGATTCAGGAAAATGCACTTTCGCCTGAAACACTCAATGAAGAGTTTCCCTTTAAAATTCACTGCAAGAAGTTTCAATTTTTCTTGACTAATATAATCACTTCTACAATATATTTGCATATCCTTTTTTAAGGAGCTTAGAGTACATCCCACACACTATTTTTCTAATCTCTACAACACCACTTGGAGCCCAGGGGTCAAGCACCAGGCTTATGGATTTCTTCATCAGAAAATCCCTAAGAGTCATTTCCTAGCTTGGATAGAAATCACATCATTTGCTGCTCACTTATTATTTATCTGAAAATGTTTGCTACGTGGCTGTGTGGAATTATCCATATCCTAGGAAATACTTCCTTTTTAAGGTAGCTTTATGTTTATGAAAGATTTGTTTGTGCAGGGGTGTACATGTATAAAATTCATTTAATTACACTGTACCTTTGTAACTTATATGCAGACCCAAGTGCTTCTCCTTCATATCTCATGCACTGCCAGCTATGTTTAATATACTGACAGTTACTTGCCTGTCTACAAGCTTCACTCCTCATTTAAAGCACATGAGTAAAGAAGGGCAGGAAGTACTCAGTAGAGAGAAATCAGCAATTTTGCTGGAGTCTGACCATAAGAAAGAGTTATCAAGGAGTTTCTGTCTCTTACTTTTATCCACAGGCTTTATGGGAAGGTAGTATTTAAAGTGATTAATACATGATTTTTTTTGACTAATGTATTTCACATTCAGAAAACTAGAGCAGCAGGGAAGTGAGGAGAGAGAACATTATTTTTAACTTACTTTATAATGACCAGTTTTAACTATTTGAAACATAGGTGAACTGACTTTGTTTTGCATTGTCTACTTTGCAATTTAAAAAATTAACTGGGAAGACTATCAGTAAATTTGTGATGTGCAGTGCAATTTGTTTATATGTTAGAATGCAGGTAAAGCACATCTTCTCTCTCTTTTGCTTTAATATAGCCCACATATAAATCCGCTGTTGTCACAAGCTAAGAATTAAACTGATAGGCTTGCTTCTTTCTCATCACTAACTTTATTGTATAGCAAGAGTAATAATTACCAAGTGTTATGACCAGAAATTCATCTACATAATGTTAGCCAAACGAAGTTAATTATTACATTATTTTTGTAGATTGATAGCTTGGGAATTGAACATTCAGGGTTTACATTTTGTTGTTTGTGGTACTGGGGATTGAACCCAGGCCGTTCCACTGAGCTACATCACCAACCCTTTCTTATGTTTTGTGACAGCATCTCATGACATTGTTAAGTTGCCCAGGTTGGGCTTGAACTTGCCACCCTTGTGCCTCAACCTCCCAGAGTGCTGGGATTACAGGGATGCTCTAACATGCTGGGCTTGAACTCTGACAATTTTAAAGCAGGCTAACTCATGTATAAACATATTAACTCAAATTGTTTTTAGTAGGGGCTGGGGATTTAGCTCAGCGGCAAAAGCGCCTGCCTGGCAAGCGCAAGGTCGTGAGTTTGGTTCCCGGTACCGGAGAAAAACCAAAAAAAAAAAACAAAAAACTGTTGGTATAACATTTGCATTGTATGCAGTATTACAAGAATGTAGAAGTGATTTAAAGTACATTGGAGGATATGTGTGTTTTATATGTAAATTTTGTTCCATTTT
>NW_004955406.1:35930496-36105142 GCF_000276665.1 Chinchilla lanigera | reverse complement strand
AGCTCAGCGGCAAAAGCGCCTGCCTGGCAAGCGCAAGGTCGTGAGTTTGGTTCCCGGTACCGGAGAAAAACCAAAAAAAAAAAAAAAAAACCAAATTGTTTTTAGTAATAGCCAATTACATAAACCAGTATAAGGTAGAGTGACCTAGCCACTCTTCAGTGGTATCCAAAAGTGCCTATTTCATTGTATGTTTTTCTGTTCTTTGTACATGTATTGCCTTACCTTGCACACTTATCTTTCCATTTATCACTATTAATTATTATCTTATCTCTCATTCAAATATCCTTCATGAATTCTTCCCAAACCCTCTCAACTGGTTGTACTGTGTACTATTTTTCCTTCCAATTCCTAAAACATTTTACTTGTACTCCTGAATTAAAGAAGATAAGGACAAATGTAGAAAACCGTGTCACAGTCCAGCTATATGCTAGGGTAGCTTGGATCAAGGAGTTGGTGGGGGAGATAAAGACTGGTAGATTTGAAAGGTAGATTGCACGTAATTTGCTGATGGACTACGTGTGAAGAATGAGGAAAAGGAAGGAATCCAGAATAACTTCTCTGTTTCTGATGTTTGACACCAAATGGGGGGGGAACCCCTATTTCCTAAATTAAGGAAGGATGCTGAGCACAGATATAGATGGAAGTCATGTTATATCTGAGATGCTTATAAGAAAACTGCTAGTTCAGGATGTTATCTGCCTTTCTAAGCAGCAAATAGGTCCAAGAATGTTGTAAAGTAGGTAACCTGATCTAGGTAACTAGATCAGCAAGACAGCACTTTTCCGTGCACTCGCCTCTTCCCCATGAGGCTTTAACCATCACATAGCTACACAAGGAGGAAGAGGCAAAGAGCCTGATGCAGCCGACATGGGAGGTTTTCATGGCTCAGGCATGGAAACGGGGCACAAATCCCTTCCGTTTGCATTCTGTGAAATAAAACAAAATCAACTCGTCTTCACGTGCCTGGGCAGCGTGGTCCAGTTTTATGCGCACACGTGGAATAGCTGAGAGCTAGAAATCACGACATTCAAGGCAGAGAGTAGGCAGATGGATGGTGAGTCTAGAGCGTGGGGAACTCTGCCCTGGAGACCCACATTTGGGGAAGGTAGAAGATAGTACTTAAAAGTAGGAGACAGGGAGAGTGTCTCTATAGAGAAGGCATGGCAGCCAGAGGTTGTAAAGGGTGACTGCATGAGACAGACACCACCATCAGGTGGAGGAGAGGATTAACTTTCCTCATTGGACCCCTAAAACCTTCAAGACCTTCAGTAGGGCAGTTGATACCTCTGGGAAGAGAAAGCAAACTGTTAAGGAAGCTGAGAGCCTGCAGTCCTAGCACTCTGGGAGGCTGAGGCAAGAGCATAAAAAGCTCAAAGATTCAACCCCATCTTGGACAACTTAGTGACTTAATGAGATCCTGTCTCTCAAAAAGTATAAGTAGGTCTGAGGGGGTAGCTCAGTGTAAAGTCAGTTGCCAGTAACATTTTCCCACTCACATGAAACTAAGTGAAAAAGAAGGCTAAAAACTTGGAAGAATGGGAAAAATACAGGATGGAGGTTCAATTCTGAGGATCAGAAGGACCAGACTGGAGTTACGTTAGATAAAACAGAAAGTGGAGCTGAGCACCGAAACAGATTCTTTAGTGTTTAATGGCTGGAAAGAGAGGTAATGGGACAGGGGCTTATTTCTGCATGATCCATTTTACACCTATGGGTTCCTGGTTAAGTTACTGAGTTCTCTAATTGCCCATTTGTAAAATGAACATAATAATGATACCTTTCTCTAGGGTGATGGGAATTAAGTGAGGTAGAAATGTGAAAGAGTATAATCCCTGTCGCGTGGCCTGGGCACCATGTCTCCTCCCCTCCCCTCCCCTCCCCTACTCTTCCCTTCCCTTCCCTTCCCTTCCCTTCCCTTCCCTTCCCTTCCCTTCTCTTCTCTTTTCTTTTTTCTTTTTAGGACAGGGTTTTACTATGTAGTTCATAGTCTTGAACTCGAGGTATCCCAGGCTGGCCTCAAACTTCTAGTAATCCTCCTGCCTCCACCTCCTGAGTGCTGGGGTTACAGGCATGAGCCACCATGGCTGGCTTCTATGTGTTTTTAAATCTTTTTATTTCAATGTCTTTAACTGAGCATCTTATATTTATATTTACACAGTCTTGCACAATGTTGGTAGTTAGCAAATGTAGAATGAATGAATGAATATATGTGTGTGTGTGTGTGTGTGTGTGTGTGTGTGTGGTAAAGGTGATGTAAATCTTAATGCTACTCAATGCTACTAAAAGATAATAATGATAAAGTGATAAATCTTAAAATAATATTATGTGAAGGACTTTGTAGCCTTCACTTTCAGGAACAGAAGAATGTTTTAATATACTAAAACATTCAATCCAAATTTTAAGACACTTGATAAAATTATGGCATACGTTTGATTTTAAAAGCCCAGATTTGTAAGAAGTTTTTATTCATACAAATCTCTTTAAATTGAAATTCTTATAGCATTAAATACTGTACACATTTCATACTTTTCTTAATTAAAAATTCTGTAATTAATTCTTATTCGAGTATGCCTGGCTACTGTACATCAATACTGTTTTCAATTCTCAGATCAATAACCTGTGTGTTTTGGGGGAAAAAAACCCTAATTAGTCTCATGGAGGGGTTATGTGGTAGCACGGGGGAAAGCTCCTGTGTGCCTGAGATATTGACCAGGAAGTGAGCGAGGTGGAAATGCTCTTTAACGGCACCCTACCAGGTCAATTGAAGTGCTCTGGGCAAGACGTGGGAATGCTAGGCGATGTTAAGACTGCTAGTCTTTTGCTCAGCCCAGTTAGTACTATGCTCCTTACGTTTGGTAAAACGTGCATTTCACATTGGGTTCTAGTTTTATACAGGGATGTTGTTCAAATGCACAGACGTAGTCAAGGAACAAAACAAAACAAAACAAAACAAAGCAGAACAAAACACAAAGTGTCTCAGCATAGATCCTGGGCTTGTGTTGGTTCTTTGGACATTATTTCAAAACACTACTGTAGGAAGAGGGAATTAATGTCTGTTTTCAAGAGTTTGCATGAAAATTGCATGGAAGCATTCCTTTCTTCCCTCCCCCAAGCATACCTTTTGTTTGTGGGGACTTTCTGGGAGTGTGTTACCCAGCCCTTTCCATTTCCCTTCAAAACTCAAATGTCACTTTGTCTTTGACTCTTTCATTTTCCTGTCACTTCGGGATTTTTCTATTTTGTGACTAGAGTATTCTGTTCTTGCTAAGATTCTAGCACTTTTCACAATTCATTTTAAGTATTTATTTATGGGTCTACCTGTCAACTTGATTAGCGTGGGACCCACACAGGGAATTAGTATAGGACACATCTGGGTGTGTCCGGGTGAGCTATGACCTTGGTTACATATCTGGTCCCTGGCCCCTTTCTCTTTGGCACTGTTCCCTGGCACTGTTCCTGGTTACCATGAATGAAGCTGCTTTGCCCCTCCATGCCATGATGTTCCTGCCTTGGAGCCAGCTCATGATGGACTGATGCTTCTGAAATCATGAGCCAGACAAACATCTTCTTCTTTAAGTTGTGGGCATCAGGTACCACGACCCAGCAATGGGAAAGCTGAGTGATACACTGGGTTCCTTAAGGATGTGCTCCATATCTTATGTATCTTTGTATCTCTAGTGCTTAATATGATACCTGGCATATATTTATCCAATAGCACCTTTACCTGAATACACAAACTGCTATTAAGTTCAGAGACATCATGTCCTATGTCCTATTGCCTTAATATACTACAACCATGGGTCTCAGCGGAAGCGACATTTGTCCTTTTGTCTTAGTTGCCTTTCTCATTGCTGAGACAAAATATCCAACACCCAAAGTTAAGGAAGGGAAGATTTATTTTGGCTCACAATTTGTAGAGGTTTCAGTCCATAATAGGCTGGCTCCAAGGCAGGGTGACATGACAGAGGAGAAATAGTTCATGGTGGGCAGAGGACAGCAAAGCAAAAGGCATTAAGCATTGAGGTAGTGAAGCAGCAAGAACAGCAGCCCTCTTTCTGTCCCTTATATTCTACCCAGGCTACCTGCTTTAGGATGGGTAACACTCACACCCAGGGTGGGGCAGCCTTAATCCCAGCATCACACATTCTAGATCCAGCCATTTCTGAAAAGCTCCACCTATGACCACATGAGGCTTTGGGGGGATATCTAGATACAAGCCATAACAGCCTCCAGCATACCTTTAACTATGCCTAGAGACTGTTTTGATGGCTAAAAGTATATGTGTGTGTGCTAGCATCTAGTGGATAGAGGCCCAGGATATTGCTAAACATTGTACATTGTGTAGGACTATCCCTAAGACAAAGAATTATCCTACCCAAAACATCAGTTGTTCTGAGGTTGAGAAATTCCATAGTAGAAGAAAAGAACTCTGTATAATCATATACTTTCCAGTGGGTTGACACCAATCTGTACAGGATCTGTGATTTTATATCCTGGTACTGCCAGAATGAATGTTCTAGGGTCCTGATTCCTATGAATCCTTTTGTTTTCCTTCTCTGACACTCTTTCCCTCCCTCCTTCTCTTCCTTCCTCCCCCTTCCCAACATTTAAATGTCTTTTTTTATCCCTTTCACTATCATATTTACTCAGCATTTCTGTCTGCAGGTTTCAAGGCACCTCGAACCAAATACAGCAAAAATCCACTTTACCATTTTCCCTGGATATTCCTTCTCAACTACATATGTTTTTCTAGTTTAATACTTCCATCAATATTAATTAGCTTCCCAAGACAGAAAACATATTCATCTTCAACATGAAATAAGCCCCGAAGTCTTTATACCCTTTGAAAAACTTTTAAATCCTTCAGTTCCATCCAGACCCTTACACACTCTTGTGTTGAACATTACCATCTCCTTGACCCTGCAATCCCTGAGCACATTTCTGTAAGAGTAATTTTTTAAAGTATTGATTCTTCCTGACTATAAGATGACTGTGTAGCCATTTTAACAATTTGGAAATGCCAAAATCAGTAAAGAGGAAATTATAATTCATTTGTTATGTTACTACAAAAGTTTCTTTTAGCTATCCTTCTATGCAAATACTGTATATTTCAAATAAAATTAGAATAATATTATTGGATACAGACTGAATCTCTGTGTATCTGAACCTTGTTCTAATTATACAGGAAATGCTTGGATCAGACTCTGTTGGCTGGGGAAATGTATGTTAATAAATGAAGTCTGTGTCTATGCTGAGTAGGATTGTGTTACATGTAACATAGTGTAACGATGTACACTGAATAACACTGACTGGATGGGCCTTTCTTGCTCAGAGGCACTGGTCTCCAGGACCCATCCTGTACCAACCTGTTCTTACTTGTACTTATTAAGTTTAATGATGAGCAGGTAAAAGTGACCAATGCCAGCAATTTCATGCACTGTAGTCCCATACGTGAGGCTGATCTTGGTAGGGAGATGACCAACTTTCTAGAACGTCTGATGGTGTATTAGCTTTCCATTTCTGTGACCACATATCTGAGACAAACAACTTAATGTGAGCAAAGACTGATTTTGGCTCATGGCTTCAGAGATTTCTGTCTTTGGCTCCCTGGTTCCAAGGCAGAAACTTGGCAGAAGGGCAGGGAGCTCAGCCACTCACCTTATGGCATCCAGGAAGCAGTGAGGCCAGGAGTAGCCAGAGAGAAGGGGAAGTGTTGGAGCCAAGAACACATCTTCCAGGTTGCACCCGCAGTGGCCTGCTCCCTCCAACCAGGCCCCACCTGCTCATAGCACATTCAGCTAGGGACTTATCAATGGGTTCATCCACTGATGGGCGTAGAGTTCCCATGATTCAGTCACTTTTCAAACACCTGACCTCTGAACACAGGAGACTTTGGGGGGCATTTTGATCCAAGCCATAATAAGTGGGCCCTGTACTCCTTTTACCTTGCTATATGTAACTGTAACTATGGGGGGCTGGGGATTTAGCTCAGCGGCACAGCGCCTGCCTGGCAAGTGCAAGATCGTGAGTTCGATTCCCGGTACCGGAAAAAAACCCCCAAAAACCAAAAAAAAAAAAAGTAACCGCAGCATTCTAATGAAATCTTTCGGGGACTTTCAGAACTTAAACTTTTGTCAGTTATCTGCAAGTGTTGATTATCCCAGTTGCAATGATTTTCTTCCAAATTCTCTTCTCTCTTGGTTTCTTTTGTTGTCGTTGTGGTTTGAGATAGGATCTTGCTATGTAATTCAGGCTGGCCTCAATCTCACAACGATCTTCCTGCCTCAGCCTCCCAAGTGCTGCTATTACAGGCATGTACCATCATGCCCAGCACTTTTTTTTTCTGTACTGCTAGGGATTGAACCCGGTGCTTCAAGTGCTCTACCACTGAGCCATATCCCCAGCCTGAATCTTCTTGATTAAAAAGAACTTTCTTTAATTTGTCCAAATGGTGTCAGGTCTGACAAGGTTTCCGGTCTGACCAGACATCTGGCAGATGTGATCTCACACACTCTGCTACTCTTTATTCACCTCCCTCCCTTTACAAATTCTGCAGTTTTGTCCATCACCCTCCAGCGCCAGTCCCTAGCCACGTTTTGTTAAGGTAGTTGGGTACCTTCCTTTGGGTGACATGGGCATGGAGTAGATCTGGCAGCTAAGTCATTCTCATGATAACACCGTGGTGAGGAGCCCCGCTATAGTCCTGGTCTTCAACCACTGAAACTAACAGGTGCAGTACCTTGCGTGGGTCCCTCTCGTCCTTTTCCTTATTAAGGCAAGTGTAGCTAACGGTCTCCTCCCCTGTAACCCACTTAATCTGAGCAGCACAGTGGTTTAGTAAGAAAATTCTACTTTTGGGGATCACTAATATATTTACTTGTTTATTTATTTATTTATTTTTACCATTTTATTTTGTACTGTTAGTAGTTGCCATTGTTTTCTGTCTTTTACTCTGTGAATTTTGTTTCTGTTTCCCTCTCCCACGTTCTGAACCTCTCACATGCCCAGTCCCACCACGTGTTTCTCGCCAGTGTGCTTCTCCTCACAGGCTTCCCCCAGGATCTGATGCTACTCTTCTGCCCTACCTCCCGCTCCCTTGCCCTGTATTTTTCTGGGAATTTTAGTTCTGAGTGAATGAAAATATATATGTGAATGAATATATATATATGACAGTTAATGAATACCTATATGATAATGAGAGCTGAGTGCTGGTTTTCAGATTGGTTCAGACTCTGGGTATTTAAGATAGGGGCAGGATTTGGAAGAGGGATCACACACTACCGCATTCCAAGGCAGTGGGTTTAATTTTAGCCTGGAAACCAAGAGAGCTATTGGAGGGACTCTAGACTGGGGACGACTTGTTCAAAGCTGCATTTCTTTCACTCCCATTGGACCGGATGTTTCTGCTTCTCTGCCCAAGCCACACATTCCACCTTCCAAATGTGCGTGGTTTTGATAGAACCTAAGTCATTGTGAGGAGTTTTGAACACCTTGGACTTTATTAATGTAGGTATCTCTGAGTGCTACACTTTTAAGAATGTATACAGTTCTTGATTTTTGTGTTTTTCTGCTTTGTTCCAAGGTCAAGAATTTATGAGAATTTTTATCATATTCTACTATATGTATCTGAAAAAGAGTCACTAAACAAAAGAATGAGTAAAAATTAGTTACCTGCAACTTACCCCCTTGATAGGAGTCTGAGAAATGCAGAACAAAGTGGTTAGGAATTTATTAACTGGAAACCACATCTTGCATCCATAGCTTAGTGACATTTGGTAATAATGAGGGTTCTAAGTCTCCATGACACTTGAAGTTATTTTTGAAACTATCAGAGAGAAAATATTATTGTTTTCATTATCATTTCAATGTACATTTTATTGTGATCTAATTCTTTGCACACTTATGATCTTTGCCCATCCACACATTTCATATTTAGCAGATTTTTAGATAAATTAGAGCATCTCCAATGGGACTTAGTCTCCTTTCCCAAGTTCTGCAGTTTTACTCTCATTAAAATGCTCTCCATATTTTGCTTCAGATCAGAGATATTTAAACATGTGCCTTTTTTCCTTGGGAAGTTGTTTGCTTTTGGGAAACAGGCTGTATGTTTTTCTCCCTGTACTGAGGTTTGAACCCAGCGCCTCATACACACTAGTCAAATGCTTTTCCACTGAGCTATATCCCCAACCCCAAAGGCTGAACCTTTTTATGTTTTCATTCCTCATATCTCTTGGGACAGCCCTTAGCACAAAATTTGTTTGGTAAGCATTGGTTAGCGTTCATGTTTCAAAGTGAGTGTACTATATCAAGGAATGTGGCCAGGAGTATTTTGAGGGGGATTAATGGCAATACTTTTTTTTGAAATTTAAACACACACTGTACATTCTGATCAGTCCTTGTACATGTTAAAGGCAGATGGATTGGGCTTGGGGGATAAAGAAAAAGGAAACCTGGTACCAGAAGAAAAATGAAAATCAAACAAACAAAAAAAAAAAAAAAGAAAAAGGAGAAATTAAGGGTTTTTCCTATATTTTTCGCTTGAGGATCATGGTGTTTTTTACTGAGCTGGAAATGTGTTTGAAGAGGGAAGATGGACAGGGTTTTTCACGTAGTGGTGTTCGTGTATGCACATGTGTGAGTGCGTGCGTGTGTGTGTGTGTGTGTGTGTGTGTGTGTGTGTGTGTGTCCTAGCAGCTATCTAAGAGAGATGTCAAGCAGACAAGTATACATGTGAATCTGTTTTGTAAGGAAAGGGTCATTTCTGGAAATACACAGAAATGTTTAAAGCATGGGATTGGAAATTTCTCCAGGGAGATTAAGGGACAGAGGTGAGAGAAGTCAGCAGGGAAGGAGATATTTCTACATTTGTCAGCCAACTGAAGCAGGGTCCACAAACCACAGCCCATGGGCCAGATCTTGCCTGGGATCTGTGTACGGCTGGCGGCTAGGAAAGGTTTATTGCTGTTGTGACTTTTTTTTTAACATTTAAAAAGCTTGTAAATAAAGACTACATAAGATAGCATGTGGCCAAGTCTAAAATATTTATGAACTAACCTTTTAGGCAAAGGCTCAGGCCTCTAAGTAGAGGATGTGGACGCAGCAAAGGAAACAGAAGGAGTGTGTGGAGACGCAGGAAGAAATTGGGAGAGCTGGATGCCGTAGAAGCCATGAGATGAAAGAATTTGAAGAAATTATCTGAAGGGCCACGTAAGATAAAGCCAAAGAATGACACAAATATCATAGATGACACAGTATAACATTAGCTTCCATAACAAACAATCCCAACATGTCAATGGCTTGACATAATATGAGCTTATTTCTGATTTTTAAATTTTACCATTGGCTGTGCATGAGGTGGTAGTTGTGTGTATGTGTGTGTATCTGAATTCTGCTTTATATAGTCATATGGCATCACTGGCTGCTTCATTTTATGGTTCTGTTATATGAACCTTGGTTCTCAGTGCAAAGTCTGCAAATGTAGAAAAAGAAATAATCCTATGCAAGAGCTTTCTAGTGGACCACCTTACTCTGACCTACGTTCAGTTGGCTAGAGCTTATATCACATGCTACATCCAGTATCAATGGAGGCTGGGAATTATAGTCTTACTACCATTCCTAGAAAAGAAAGCAGCTATGTCTTAAATTAATTAATTAATTAATTAATTAATTTATTAGCAGATTTTTTTTTTTTTTTTTTTTTTTTTTGGTACTAGGAATCAAACTTAGGACCTCGCAGTTGCTAAGCAGGTGCTGTGCCACTGAGCTACATCCCTGGCCCCAGCAGATGGGTTTTAATGGACGTGAAATAGTCCTTGTTACAGAGATATCAAGACAAACAGTTTCAGCAGTATAAAGTCCACAAAGGCAAAGCTGAGTGGCCAGAATGACTGTGGGGATAGGAATGTAGGGACAGGAAGCAGGGACATCTCTTTCAGTAAGTATATCTGTGAAGGGGAACAAGAAGTGGGAGGCGGCGGGAAGAAGATGACATAGGGTCAAAGGAGGTTTCCTGTGCAGGCAGTGCTGTGTAACAGGGACTGAAATGATGATGGCGACAGTAGGATGACCATTAGGCCTCCCTCTCATATGAGACCACCAGACACCTGCCCTATGTCCACTCATGTAATCTCTCCAGGGCTCTTAGTGGTAGGTACTTTTGTGTTTTCTATTTCAATGTAAGAGAAAAATGAAGAACAAGGAGGCTAGATAAAGAGTCCAACATTGCATAATGACTAGCAGGACTGGGATTAAAGGTTCATGTTTGCTGAGTTCATACCAGCTGCACTGTGAGGTAGGAAGAGAACAGTTTCCAGAATCAAGTGGACTTAGATTTGGATTCTCAACTGGATTCTTCTTCGCTGTAGGGAAGGTTACATAGTTTTCTCCTTTATAAAATGAAAATGTCTATTATCAAATTATTGTTAGAATTAATATATTTAAAGCATCTACTATCAGGCCAGACGTGGTGGCAAATGACTGTAATCCCAGCACTGAGGAAGCTGAGGCAGGAGGATTGCCAAAAGTTCAAAGCCAGCCTGGACTACATAGGGAGACCTTGTCTCAAAAAAAAAAAAAAACACCAAACAAAAAACCAAAACCAAAACTAGTATCATGTCTAATATTTAATAGATACATAATAAATGGTAAAATAGTATTGATGAAGAAAGGTGTAGGTCTAAATAGATTTTTTCCATGTTACATATTTCTTCTTTAAAAAATTGGCAACAGATTTAGATTTGCTCCAATTTATGGTTCTGTAGATATGAACAACATCACCGTGTATAAATATTTTAAGAGTCTCAGGCATTGAAGATCAAGTTGCAGATGATTTTAAATGTGTCTACCACTCTGCAGTCTCTGACACATCATGGGAGAAACTTTCACAAAGCAACCTGCTGCCTGACAGCGGATGGATGCTCTGTGTCTTTATTGTCATTTATCCCCTTATCTTGAATAAATGTGGCTTTGCTTTAAAAGTGCTAGATGTGGGAGCGACCATCTATTAAAAGACCTCACTGCCCTTCACATTCAAAAGGTCAGTTGCATTTTATAAATATGAGCGAACCAATGTATCATCCAGTCAGAAAGATATTTCACCTATCAAACCAGGGCCTCTGTTCAATGAAATGTGACACCTCCTAAATTCTCTGGGATTCATACAGCAAGATAATTCAAACAAAAAAGCAGAAAATACTGTGAGGGGTGGGGTATGGTCAGCTAGTAACACTTGCCAGCTAACAAGCCCATCCTCCCATCTTGAAATGTTTTTTTATTTTTAATTTTTATTTATTTATTCATTTTTTTCTTCAAGGGAAAAACAAAACATGCACACTGAAGTTGCCTGAGGTAGTTTTGGTTGGTAGGGTTAGTGTGGAGGTATTCTACCTTTCTCCAAGATACTTTCCTTCCTAAAAGTGAAGGATGTTTTGGGGCTGGGGATTTAGCTCAGCGGCACAGTGCCTGCCTGGCAAGCGCAAGATCGTGAGTTCCTGGTACTGGAAAAAACTGGAAAAAAAAAAAAAAAAAAAAGATGTTATAAATGCTACAAACAGAAAGTCCTAGAGAGGGTCCTGCACACTTTATGATTCTGATTCAAAGGCTATAAGCCATTTATGTTATTTGTGTGGAAAACTCCATCTTCTGGTCTCTAGGCCATATGAATTAGCAAATGCCAGGAAGAAATATGTGGACACATTCACTCGATTCTGTTCTGTTCCTTCTGAGAATTCCAGATGAACCTCAGCCTTTCTGCAGTTGTACCACTGAGCTCTTAGGATGCTGAAGGCTGCTGAGACTCCTCAGAGGCACCCAGGACCCTACTGGCTAGGGTCACATGGCCCCGGAACCACAGGCTTTGCAGCACAGCTTAGCGGTACAAAGCTGTGGGTTCAGATCATTTTTCTAGTAATCTTGTAACTCCCCAGTGGGAAGTGTGTTTAATTTCTTTGATCTCTGGTGTCTCGTTTGTAAAATGTGGCTGTCGACGCTCTTGATATAGAACTGCTATAAGAATGAAAGAGACAAAGAATGCAAAGTGCATTTCAGTGCAGTTCACCTACGGTCAGCCATTACCATAACTTTATTAAGCCATCTACCTGTCCAACTTGGAACTGGGAGATACTGAGTCATTGGCCTCAAAGACAAAATGAATAAAAAAGAATAAGAATAATACAAAAATCGAGTCCTTCTGGCCTCTGGAGCCTTTCATTCAAATATAGCCGTGGAGGAGCTTGGGTCTGGGAGAGATGTCAGGATAGGAAGCCAGCCCAGGGGACATAACATGATTGCTATTGTTTGGATGACGTTTTCTTTTCAAAATTCACGTTGAAACTTAATCCCAGATGCAATAGTGTCAGAAGATGTGGCCTTTGGGAAGCTGTGACTCATAAATGAGGTCAGCACCCTTCACAAAGGGCACAAGTTTGAAGGGAAGGTATCTTGCCCCCTTCTTTGAGTCCCCAGCATCCATCCTCTCCAAAGCAGGGAGAAATATGGCAGTGCATTAAAAGTGGGGAAGAGGCCCCGGCTGTGGCACCTTGACCTTGGGCTTCCCAGATTCCGGAACTGTAAGACATAATTGTTCCTGTCACCCAGTCAGTGTTATTTTGTTATAGTGGTGCAAACAGACTAAAACTGACTGTGACAGAAAAAATGCTCAAAAGTTGAAAACTCAGCTCAGACAAATACAGAATTGGAGATAATTGAAGGACTTATTAGGACCGCAGTGCTGGACATGCTGGATAATTTCGGCATGTGACTATCTGGGTGGCAAGTCTATTAGGCACAGGGAAAGGGGCAGCAGGGGCAAGGGGAGGTGGAGTCAGAGCGACGGAAGTCCGGAGTTCAGACTAGTGCACCAAGGGTCCGCAATGGCGGGCGACTCGGGTCTCAGGAGAGCGAAACCATGAGATCCTGGCTTGACATTCTTAGGTCCCTGGAACAGGAGGTGGGGAACAAAGGTCAGGTGTGGTCACTTAGAGAATGAGGTTGGAACAACAAAAACCAGGCAAAGAGGCCAAGGGCCCGAAGGCACAGTTGCTGTAGCATTGGATGAGGACAGTGTTCTCAGCCGTGGAGGGGAGGGACGGCAAAGGAAGAAAGGTCAGCTGTGGAGAATGGAGGCCCCCAGGTGAACGCTGGCCAGGAGTGAGCTGGACTGCATGCTGTGCCCAGGAGCAAGAGCACTTTGTTACTGCTGTGCCACGGCTCAGTTGTGCCCTGGAGAATGGGGCTGGACCCGGCCTGTGATGGGGCGGAAGTCAGACTCGGGCACGGATGGAAGCAAACCTAGGGGAGCCTCACAGCGCTGCGGTACCACTTCTAACAATACAGAGGCGATCAGATATGGCCTTCTCAAAGACTTGCAATAGATTCCATTGCTTGCGGAATATCTCAGCCACTTTCCTGTTGCTGGGACAAAATACCAACACCTGCAAGTTGAGGAGGAGAGGCTTACTTAGGCTCAGGATTTCAGCTCGTGGTCGGCTGGCTCCGAAGCAGAAATAGGACAGTAGAGGGGCCTGGCGGAGGAAAGGGGCTCAGCTCATGGCAGCCAGGAAGAAGAGAGAAGGCAAGGAGCCCAGGTCAAGAATATAGGCTCCCAGGTCGCTCCCAGTGACTCATCCCCAGCCAGGCTGCACCTCCTGATGGCACCTTCATCTACTGAACTTGCAAATGGGTGAACACACTGAGGAGTACTGTGCCCCGTGATCCACTCACCTTCCACACACATGAGAACGTGTGTGTGGGGTTTTAGACACGAAGCATAACTTGAGACAAAGTCCAAATTGCTTAGACTGGTTTCTTGAGGCCCACTGTGCACTGGCTTGAAGCTTCCTCACTGGTCTGACCTGGCATTTCCCTCAGGCTCCCCACCCCCCCAGGCGTGTAGAGTTACGCATCATTTCCCAAAGAGCTCACCAACTCCTGTGCTGCAGGACCTTCTGCTTTGTACATGTCCTAGTCATATTGAAAAGTACAAAGAAAGGGCTTACAAGAAAATTAAAGCAGTAGAAATTTAACTGTGTTTTAAGAAAAGCACATCCTTAAGTGTATTTGAATGTCTTTTTTTTTCCTGGTACCAGGAATCGAACTCAGGACCTTGCACTTGCCAGGCAGGCACTTGTGCCACTGAGCTGAATATCTTTGAAAAATCTGAATGTGTCTTTCCTAGCTAAAGCCAAAGGTCCTTTCCTCTGCTTCTATAGCATCTCTGCACATTTCTGTTATGGAAATTGGCACATTGTGGCACTTCTGTTTTTTTCCTTCTTTATTTTTCTAATCTTGGTGTTAAGCAGGGTATCTGACACCTAGATACTCATCATGTAGGTATTGAGTGATTTCTTTTATTTGTCTTTTTGAGACAGGGTCTCACTATGCAGTTCAGGCTGGCTGTGAGCTCACTTTGTAGCCCAGGCTAGTCTTGAACTTACAAGGATCCTCCTGCCTCAGCCTCCAGAGTGCTGAGATTACAGGCGTGCGCCACCACGCCCGGCTTTGAGTGATTATTGGAGCATCTGCAGACAGCTTTTCCTCTACTCTTTATTGTACATCAAGTGTACCTATATTGTGACCCTTATCTGTACATTTGTTTGTTGGTTTCAATGTCTCTGGTGTCTCATGCCGATGAGCTTAGGAAGGCAAGGACTGGTGATTTTCATTTCTATATAACCTGCACCGATGTAGAGAAGTTAAAAAAAATTGCTGACTGAACAAATGAGTGAATGATTATAATTGGCCCCCAAATAAGAACTTGAGTAAACTTTCAAAAGATAAACGACCTTTGTATACAACCTGTAAAAGTTGTGTTTGAAAATGTATTGTCCATTAAAAAATGAAAGTAGTCCCAGAGGATTTTTTTCTACCTACATAAAAGTTTTCCCATTATTCTTTGATTGGTGTTCAAGAGCTAAAACTCCTTTTGTTTTGTCTATTTCCCTGCACAATAGATATAGATTCTCTTCTGGGTCTCCCTGAAGTGAATAGCAGCATGTAAAAACTTCTATAGATTCAATATATTGATTGAAAAACTGGATATGTCATATGACTTTTATCTTTTTTATTACATGTACTATCTTAAAGTTATATGCAGGAAATATTTGTAAAAGTTTTGAATACCACTATTCTTGGGTGGGTATGGAAGAGAAATTTCTTAACTTTCTAGCAAGTAATGTTAAAGAAAATTATATTCTAGTGTCATAGATAATTTGTATTGATATTATTTTTTAGCCAATATCTTCACTCTGGGAAAGTATATAACCTGTAAAATAAAAGAATTCTAAGTATGAAAACATTAAGAAAAAATCATAAGAGTTCACATCAGAAAATTTTTATGAGCTGGGTGTGGTGGCATGCCCCTATAATCCCAGCATTGGAGAATCTGAGGCAGAAGGATTACCATGAGTTCAAGGTCACCCTGTGCTACATAGTGAATTCAAGGCAAGCCTGAACTACACATTGAGACCCTGTCTCAACAAACAAACAAAAAACAAAAAAGAAAATTTATATAGATTTTAGTGATATTTTCTTCTTTCATTAACATAAGAGATTGGTAATGAATAAAAAAGCTTGTGATTGGTAAACATTCGTGAAAGATTATTTCTCTTCAACTAAGGAAATCATCTAGTTTCAAGTTAGAAAATGGGCTTTTTGTTGAATTGCTTTAAGTTATTTTATTTTATTTTTACTTTACTTTATTTTATTTATCTTTTTGAGACAGGGTCTTGCTATGCAGTTCAGGCTGGCCTTGAGCTCACTTTGTAGCCAGGCTGGACTGGAACTCACAATGATCCTCCTGATTCAGCCTCCTGAGTGCTGGGATTATAGGTGTGCACCACCACGCCTGGCTTTTAAGTCACTTTAAAAAGGGAATTCTTCAAAATACATCTAAAAGTACATTCTGACAAAGACAGTTATGAGACAAATTAAAGCAGTGCTCATTCAAATACTAAATTAAGTTTATTCCATTAATATGAAATCTGAAAATTCAAGTACCTAAAGCATATTTAGTTTTTTAGTAGGTTCATAATACAACACTAATTGCCTTCAAGAAATTGAAGAAAATTAAGAGATAATATTAAATAAAATAAACAGCTATTAATCCTGTCTGAGGCATAAAATTTATTTATCTTAATATAATGGTTTTATTAGTATAGATACATAAAAGTCTTTATTTTTAATTGGCATATAAAATTGAACATATTAAAAATAAATAAAATTGGACATATTTATGGGGTACCTTGTGATGGTTTGATACAAACATTGTATAATAACCACATCAAGATAAGCACATTTATCACCTCAAGCATTTATCATTTATCTGTGGTGAAAACGTTAAAAATTCTTTTTCTCATCTTTTTGAAATATATAGTACATTATTGTTATCAATAGCTGCCTTACTACTTTGCAATTGAGCACTAAAACACATTTCTCCTATCTAGTATATCTTTTAAAATATGAATAAAGAATACTGGTGCTGCAAAAGTAATGTACTTTATGCTTTTTATAGTTTTTGTGAGTCAGATGCTTAAGCAAGTCTCTAGCAGTGTGTCCGTGGGTTGGAAAGCTACCTTGGGCAGCGTGGCTAACGGATGTTGACGGTAACAAGTGAGAGATGAGACACAGATCACTACACAGTAGGCCGGAAACTTCACAGTGACCTCTTTGATGAAATCCCAGAGGTGGACTGAGGGGTTAATTCCTCTCTTAACCTGTGTGGTGTTGATTGGCCAGTAAGGAAACCATGTAATTGAATCTAACTTTAAGCAAACCTCTTAGCAATTTTCCATAAGATTAAAAGAATGTTCTTCATATTAAGAGAAGTAGATGAGACACCATCTTATTTAACAGCCATAGTCATTTCTTATCACATTCCTATTAACTCCTCCGTACTTTCCTTTGCAACATCCTGCAAGTCTTTTGGGGGTTCCTAAAGGAAAAAAAAAAGATGAGAAATTAAAATTTTTGCTTTGTGTTTAGAAAATACCAGCCATTGGGTTTAAAATTGACAAAATCAGCTGCTCAGTTGATTGTTTTGTCTGTTTCCGGGGACCTCAAAGAGCTGTCTGTTAAGCAGGTGGTCCACAGGCTGGTCAAGCCCAAGAGGGGAGAAAAGTAACCTGAGGTCTGACTGGCAGTCCTAGTGGTTAAAAGGCAGAGAGTGGATCGTGTATATTCACAGTGACTTTCCTGGCCAGAATGGAGAGGACCACAAGCTCTGGAGTTTGTATTGTGCATTTATTAGGATGAGTCTGTGTCTCAATTTTGCTGTGTGTGCATGCGTGGGTGCATGTGTGAGCTCATGTGCGTGTGGCTGGGAGTAGAACCCAGGAGCTTGTGGATGCTAGGCTCTACCTTTCTCTGGGCTTCTTCCTCTGTTCCCTTAAAATTCCTTCAATTGGTAAGTCAAGATGAAGGTGGCGATTATGACAAACTAAGATGCTATCCATAGGTTATTTTATTTTACACAAATAATGTGTAGACTCAAAAGAGAGCTAAGGAAAGGAGAAGAGGAAAATTGGCTTATGTGACTCCAGAAGAATTACTATCTGATATTACCACGATTGCATCAAGTAGTAATTTCGGAATCACATAGGAAGACAAGATGTCCAATCTTCATTTTTTTTTTTTTTTTTTACAAACATCAATAATAATTATTGAGAAGAGCTTCTTGGAAGTAAGATTGTATGTCTAGAAGAAAATGTACTGTTTGTAGAAGCTAGTGTCCTGGATAATCTGTTCTTATCACTAATGAGATAACATATTTTTAAAGAAGTATCTTTACTCTGATATTTCTTCCTTTTCAAAACTAGATGGTGTGCTAAATAATTTCTAAGGTCTCTTCAGCTTCTTGTCAGGCTATAAACATGACAATCTTTTTTTTTTTTTTTTAAATGGGAATCAAACTCAGGACATTGCGCTTGCCAGGCAGGCGCTTGTACAGCTGAGCTATATCCCGGGCCCAACATGACGATTTTTGGTTACGTTGAATTTTCTTCCTTTTCCTTGTTGGTCCCATCCATGAGCAGAGAAAAGGATTTTAGTGTCTAGTCCATGACAGTGAAACAAGACATTTGGAGACAAAACTGTTCACAAAACTGAGACCTGCTAAATAATGGAGACCATCTCCCAACAATTGCTTCAGTTGTTTTAAATATCTTGATCTGTTAGTGACTTAGTAGCTTTCTAAGTCACTAAGAGGGGAGGAAGTTGGAGAATAAAACCACTGACATTTAATTAAGTTTGTGTGTTTGTGGCACAGGTAGACTCCTCCAATGAGCTCCTATGGAACATAATTTCAATGAATGATATATTCCCTTTTTATTTATAACTATCTGTCACAGTGGCTTTCTACTCTCGTAGCTATGAAATGCAGGCTCTGTACTTGATACCAGGAGCAAGGAGGGCTTTCTTTACATCTTCTCTCTTGATGGTCCCTCCCTTTGACTTAACCTCAATCAGTCAAAATACCAATGGATGTCATGGTGACAGATATTTTTCCTACTGTTGTAGTGTCTGTAAATCAAACGCCATCAGTGTATAACAGAAGGCATCATGACGCTATATCATCTTTTGCTCTTCCACCCGTGTCAAAGAACAATAAGCATTACTTTAAAGAAAAATATTTTTTGAAAATAAATTGAGGCAGTATTTCAAAAAGTTGAATTTTCTAGTGCAAAATATGGCTGGAAATTCAGCTTCTTGTTAGTTGTTTTTTTCCTTTTTTTGCCACTGAGCATGGGAAAGAAAGGCCAGCACCAGAGAAAAGGAGGTGCTGTGTGACAGACAAGAAGGAGAAGAAAGGGTGTTTCTTTCTGTTTACCAAAATGTTGAGAAAAAAAGTTGGAATCTAAATAACTCTAACACAAGGATGGAGTAGATCTCTCAGGAGACCAATAATGCTGTCCCTGCAGACCCATAGGCAAGAGAGGAGGAAAAGACTTCTCCTTTCCGTGGATGAAGAGGACTTGAGGTGGTAACTGTTGCTTGTAAACAGAGTTGTTTTTTTTTTTTTGGTTTTGGTTTTTCTCCGGTACCGGGAACCGAACTCACGGCAGGCGCTTTGCCGTTGAGCTAAATCCCCAGCCCCCTGTAAACAGAGTTTTAATGAGAAGATTCCTGACAAGAACCTGAATGGCCAGTAAGAGCTGAGGAGGGACAGGAAGCCAAAGTCCATGTCCATTCACCTGTCCCCGAGATGGGTGTGGGTTGAGCTTCTCTGGAGGGCCCAGGTGGGGCTTCAGGGTAGAAGAGAGTCCACAGGGCTGGTGAAGCAGGGCGTGTTGACAGAAGCATAAGCCACAAGCTGGCGCACAGGGCGCTGTTCTGTCCCAAGGGAGGGTGGAGGGTCATAGTTGCGAAGGTGGCCATGGGTTGTGCTGAGGTGCGAGTGAGATGGGTGGTTTATCTTTACTCCTGGTTTTTACTGCAGGTGCCACAGCGGCATGACATAGTGCTTGAGAGTCTTTGACAGGGCTTAGTTCCTGACTCTGCCATTCAGTGGTCGGGTGATCCTTGAGCTGTTTTGTTAACATTACTTTGTCTTGGTTTTACCATCTCTAACATGGGCGTACTGATTTGGACTCATCTCCTGAGGTTGTTGGGAGTGACCAGTCACTGTTTACCAGTACAACATGTGGGACCGTGCCCAGCAGAGAGTCAGTACCAAACTGCTAAGTGAGATGTGCAGCAGCATTCAGTCAAATTTGGGGTCTGACTCCTGTGTCCCACCTTGCTTTGATTACCAGGCCCTGGGACAAATAACGGCACTTGAACCTCACATTCACAAGGTGTTTAGATGACCAGTCAAAATTGGAAAATGTTTCCGGAAAAAAAATTTGCCACAAGTCGTTACTAATATTGAGGTGATGAAATCTCCAGGGCATACCAAGGAAAACCCCTTCTGTGGACTACAGAAGGGTGTAGGGTCATTTCAATATCCCTGATTGTGCAGAAACAGAGCTGTATATGAAAAAAAAAGAGAAGAATCTATTAGAACTTGAGAGAAAGCTGATTACAGATGAATGTAGGGCAGGGTCACGTTAAGAAGATTAAGGATGCTGGACCCTCGTTTTCCCCAGGGATATTCTAATGTGACGCTGTCCCAATCAGCAGTACCCAAAGGCGATCCTTCCCGCATTGTGCCTCCCTTGCTAAAGAGTGAACTCAGGCATTGGCCAAAGGTAACAATAAATATTCAAACCTTTATTATCAATGTTTGATAGCAGCATGAAACATTCATATTTATGTATTATTTCGTTTGCTGGGAAGATGCAGGTGATTTTAAAGATGCTATTGCTAGGTCATTTTAAAAAAGAAGAGCTAATTATCTTCTTACCAATTTCTCTTTGTTAGAGCTGAGCAGGTTGGACTGAACAAAGATAAACTGCACTGGAGGAAGGGCTGGGTAATGTTTGCTTCCAGTTAAATAATTTGTTCTGCATCAAGGTCGACAGTATAGAGGCGGTTGTGTTTTGCCTCTTGCTCCATTTTCTATTTAACTTCCTTCACAATCTTTCTGTGATTTAAAAACAAATGTGCACAGACATTTTGGCAATTACAAAAGCCATTTTCAAATGATAGAAAACATTAAGACGAGGGCCAGGACATTAAGAATTCCTTCAGCATAGACGTGGTTGAGACCTTGTTCTTTATGTAGCTGTCTTTGTGCAAAAAATAAGAGACTCGAGCCCCCCATCTGCCATACTCCTCTATATCAACATCATTATGCCAGTTATTTAAAATATTTTGTTATCAGAAATGTTGGTTATACACGAATGTTTAAAAATGTATACCATAGTGGGATTAGGACCAAAAATGCCACTTATATTTGTAATCATCAATCCCTAACTGGGCTGTAGAGGTGGCCAGAAAGAGCACTGGGCTCTAGTTTTAGACTGCAACATATCTGCATCTGAATTTGTTTTCTCTTTCTCTCTTTTTTTTCTTTTTTTGCATTATTGGGAATTGAACCCAGGGCCTCATGCATGTTAGGAAAGTACTGTACGACTCAGCACCCCCAATTCCCAGCCCTGTTTGTACTTCATGTTGACAGAAGATCTCACCGAGTTGCCTAGGCTGGCCTGAAACTTGTGACCCTCCTGCCTCAGCCTTTCAAGTGGATTACAACTGTGCAGGATTGCACCTGGCTGAATTCCTCTTATCATTTACTGCCTGAGTCTTCTTGGGCACAATATTTTCTGAGACTTAATTCTGCTGTCTGTAGAATAAATAGAATGACACTTTCTGGGTGATTGTAAAGATGACGTAAGATGACACTTGTAGAAATTCTTCACATGTTTGGTGGACAGAAATCTGCTTGTTAAACAGTCGGTGTTTTCCATTACCAACAGTGCGTTTGCTTGCTACTTTTAGAGGTGAAAATAATAAATCACATGCATTCTGCACGTGTACTTGTTTTCTCAGATCACTTAAAAGTTGAATTTTTGGCATGTAAAGGTTATCTAGCTTCTTGAAAATGTTCAATTGTTTCCCAAAGGTGAAGAATTTACTCTAGCTTCTCAGAATTTCCAGTCATGAAGATGTAGCTTTGAAGATCTATATAAAGATGTAGTTTCAGAGTACAGTGAGTGTGTATATGTGTGTTTGTGTGTGACTTCTAAGCAACTCTTCATGTATATATGTAGGTATTTTTATTCTTACCTGGACATGCTTCAATTAAAGCGAACATGGAAAAATTTATACTGGTTCTAATCTGCTTCATAATCTCTGCTCCTGGATGCCTGGAGGTCTGACACAATGTAAACCATGTACATAATAAATAATTCAATACATCTCTCTAAAAGAGCCAAAATAATACTTAAATAATTAAATATATGTCTCTAAAAGAGACAAAAATAATACTCTTGATAATGACTTCAAAAAGTACAAAGGACCATTCAGCCATGCAGTTGAGACACATGTTAATTAAAAATTGAAAGTCATAAGTAGTAGAATATTGATTCCGAGTTCCTGCCCAGAGGGCAAGTTGAGGACTGGCAAACCCACATGGGAGGGAAAGCCTTCTGCAGACATCCAAGGGAATAACACGTCTGTAGGTGGGCCTTGCTGAGCCTCGGCTGGCTGGTGGTCTGGAAAGATCCTAGAAACCATCCTGACCAAAGGGACCCTCAGCCTTTCTGGCTCCATACAGCACTGGTTGTGTCCTTGTCCACGGCCCTCAGTGCGACAGGGCCGGTGCTCACGCAAGGAAGCTGTTCGGGTCCTGGGGGCTCTGGGTGTCTGAAACGTAGCTGAGAGTGTTTTTATCTCCTGAGAAAGTTTGGCTTATTGAAGGAGAAAGAATATAGAGTGTTTTAACAATTTACTATATTTTTATGATCAGAAAGTTGTATTTGTAGTCAAATTTGGAGAAATCAAAACACAAAAGTAAATTACTTATAACCATCCTACACAATGCAAATACTTGTTAACGTTTTGGTGAACTTCCTTTGTTTTCCCTTTCACATAAGTTTTAGAGAATAGAATATGAAGAAGTGAGAAGAAAATTAATTAATAGGCCCAGATATTGGGTGTTCTTATAATGAACAAAATAAGCTCAAAAGTAGGGAACTTAATACTCAATCTCTTTTTTTTGGTGGACTACCTTTCATCCCAAAAGATGTACCCATGAGTTTGTTTTTATATGTATGTGAGAGAAAGACAGGTGTCAGGACCTTTTTTATAGGAGATATTCAAGGAGTAGAACTTCACCCTGTGATTCACACCTCAGAGTTCTGTATTGTGTCCTAAAATATCGTCTTGTGGGGAGGACTCCAAGAAAGAGAGCGATTTCAACTTTGAAACACTTGGCTGAGCACTAGGGATGGAAAGGAGCAAGTACTATGCGTATCACAAAAGATCACTCACTCTGCATGACTACAGACTGAGCATCAGGAGAATTTTGCATAGTTTTACTTAGAGGACATCGAATGAGTATTGGAAACGTTACTTGCTTGTACAAGTACTTCTAGAAGAGGAGGAGGAATTTGTGATGGTGTCATAACTCCTGTCATTTGTTTTATTGGTCTGCTAGATTTGAATTCTGTAGAAAACTCTTTGGTAGGTCATAACGCTAACCCATGGAAAGACAATCATCATCATCAAAAAATCTAATAAAAAGTGCTGGAGAGGCTGTCTGGAAAGAGGAACCATTCCATACTGTCAGTGGGAGGGTAAAATTGTACAGCCACTGTGAAAATCCGTATGGAGATTCGTCAAAAAACTAAAAATACTTGCATTCTTCCATCTGGTAATCTGAGCAACTTCACTGAAGATAACAATATGTAATATAACAATCACTGTTAATTCCTATCATTTTGTTTTGAAACCCTGTATCATTTTTATTGTTTTTGTTTATGCTGTTATTTTTTTTATTGTTTTTAAAATTTTCTATAAAAAACCTAAAAATAGAAATTCCATCAATCCAGCTATTTCCCTTCTAGTATCTTTCTGAAAGAGTTAAGCCATCACACTACAGGGGTACATGCACACCCATGTTTATAGCAGCACAATGCATAGTAGCTAAATCTTGGAAGGGGCCATCAATAGATGAATGGAAGAAACTGTGATATTTATACACAAGGGTGTACTACTCTGTTATAAAGAAGGATAAATTGAGTCATTTATAGGAAAATGGATGCAGTTTGAGTCAATAACATTAAATAGAGTAAATCAGACACACAGGCTTAAATATTACACAATTTCTCTTATCTGAGAAATTCAAAGTATAAAATATTCAAAGAGCAAAATAAAAGATAGATAATAAGGAAGGGAAAGAGATCTTTTACAGCTAGAAAGGGGACCAAGGGAAGAAAGTAGGAAAGAGGCAAGGATGGGGAAGGGAAGGGAAAAGAATTGAGATGTATTATGTAGGTGTACCAGCTCCCTAGGAGGAATGTAATCATTATATACTGCAAACACGAACTAATAAACAAAAATAGAGAGAAAGGAATACAATATATGTCATCATGTATTCTCAGCAGAGGATGATTTGGGAATAACTTGTTTATGGAATTTTCTTCTTTTTGGTACCAGGAATTGACCTCAGGACCTTGTACTTGCCAGGCAGGTGCTGTGCTGCTGAGCTACATCCCCAGCCCTTCTGGAATGAAAGCATCTTCAGCTTTCACATTCTCATGGGTACCCTAAAATAATGGAAGGAGTTTCAAGAGGAAATGGAATAAAATGTAACTGTTCTGGGTGAAAATTAAAACTCAGTAGAAAGGGGAAATTTTAAGTCTCTGAGTCAAGAGTGAATTTTTTGTTTGTTTTGGGAAACTGGGGATTTTTCAGTTGCTCGCAATCTTACCTGTTCATTTTTTTTTAAGCACCTCTACTGCATTATATTTTGCAGGTTTAAGATGAAGTCATTTCATGCCCATCTATCCCCTTTTTTGAAGAAGATATGCTTTTTCAGTTCAGGTAAGTCATGTCTAAATTTCTGGTTAACTCATCATAAATCTTCCTAAAATCATCAGTTTAATAACTCATCAAACATAAATCTTTATAACTTATTAACTTAATCTAAATTATGAAGAAAGAGTTAATCTTCAGAAATGGAAGTTTTCTAAACCCTTGACATACTAAGAGCTAAGTAGTGTAACTTCCTTGCAAACAAAATTTCTGGCAAATTGAACAAATTAAAATATAAATTTCTGAACTAAATATATAAAAATAGTGGAAGGAACAAGAAAATTTCTTGGATGATTATTTGATATCAACTACTCACATGCTACAAAATTATAATGAATAATTGTCCCTGAAAATTTTGATATGAGGCTCTATAAGTAATTGTTATTTTATAATGAAAGTGATAGTCAAAGTGACAGTGATTTAAATTGTAGGATTATTTAAACTTTTATCTAAACATGTTTAAATATTGAATTTCTTAAATTACCTAATTCCCATTCTGTTGAGGCTATAGATAAAAGCAGTTAAATTAACTTTGTAAAGTATTATATCTATTTCATTTTACATTAACAAAATAAAAAGCACTCGTTAAATACTTGCTACTTATGTGCAAGCCACTGTGATATGTACTACAATTGTGTAAAATAAAATTATCTGCATGGGGATCTTAGGGATTTGCCTATGGGTACAAGAAATTCAAATTAAAACTCTTAGAGACAAAGAAGCTTATAGTAAAATATTTATCAAATAAACTTTTGATAAGTTTAGTAATTGCAAATGGCTAAAAAAGGAAATCATTGATCTCTTAAACACAATTTTTATTTGTTTAAAAACAAATGAAATTTGGTATATTTTATTCATAGATACAAGTAGAAAAGCAATATACAGAGATGTAAATGTGTGTACATGTACCTAGTATTGGGAAATAAAAACATACACTTACATATGTGAATCTATGTATTTATTACTATATCTGTAGAATGTTAGTGATTAAGAGTGAATCAGAAGAAAAAAACTTCTAGATTTGAGCACTTATTAATCCACTTTCTGATATAAAACACTTGAAATGGAGGACCAATTTCATAGAATAGGAAACACCTAGAAAAGAGAAAGTTGTGTAAATGTAAATTCTCAATTTCAAAATTAATACTTGAGATGCAGATGATAAAAATCAAAAGTGTGTTATTGAAACCTTCAGCAAATTCTCATAATGCACAGGAGGCATGAGGTTGAAGGTGAGGAGAGAGAAAAGAGATATTAAGAGTAAAATCTGGAGATTAAAATAGTGTAAAAGGACTAATTATGTCTGAAACTTCTTAAGAAGGACTAGATAAATTAACATTAGGGCCTTTTGTTACTCGTTATCATCCACTTAAAAAGTACGTGGTAGAGCTCTTCGTTACAGGTTTGAAATTTAACATCGTTTATCTTCTAACATAAGTTCATTTTTTCTTATCTGCTGGACAGTTTTTTACTAACGGCTCTGCAATGAAAGTACTTTTCATTGGCAGTGCCTGTGTTCTCTTGGAGACCTCTTTCTTTCATGTTCACAGTAGGAAGGGAACCACACCTAGAGAGACTGGTTCTTTTTGTCAGCTTGAGCCTTACACCGAAGTGGGTTTCTTTAAGTTTTGCTTTTACTTTTTGTGGCTTCTTACCTTTAGAACAAAGTCCTTATTTATATGTTCTGCAAATTCCCTTGATTTCTATTGCGAAAATGTTGAAGGTAAAGATTTTTTTCCTCTTATACACCTACAGGAGGGTGATAAATACTTGTTTGTCAGTAGATTGATCTCTGCAAGAATAATATGAGGTGGGTAGAGACTGTTCTTATCTGAGGGTCCCTTCACCCCAAAAACCTTCATATTCAGAATCTTAGTGCCTAAAATTCTTCCCAAAAGGATGCATTGCCTTAGACTAGTAACCATGCTACAAATTCTTTGACTGTATTGATTTTTTTTCCATCAGTGAAGTGACTGGAGTGGAAGATCTCAGGGCAGCTGGGTGGGAAAGAAGTGCTGAAGGAAAAGAGCCCTAGAGAAAATGTAACTGGAGAATCTCAGAAGGGAAAAGAGACCAATCATAAAGCAATCTGACTTTGTGATTTTGCTTCAAACTAGCACTGAAGCTCTTTATTGTAAATTAGCCTAATCTTAGAGTCGAACTTTTATCAGGGAGGGTAACCCAGAAGAGAATAGTCAGTGTTGCAAACAACCCAAGGAAATTTTGGATACGATTCCAAATATCTGAAAACGAATTTCAATTAAGGTCTGATGTCAATTCATTTAAACCTCTTTATATATAATGTATTTATGGTGTGTTTTTAATACATCAAAGACGTCTTAAATGTTCATGTTATAGAATGAAACCTTTGTAAAGGAACTATATGTGTTGTGTATAGAGATAAAACCAATTTGACCATTTAATGTATGGGTTCCCCATCTCCACTGATTTGTCCCCTTGTTAAGAGGCAGACAGATCAGTGTGAGATGGCAAGCACAATAATGATTTTCTTTTGAGGAGCATATCTTCATGTGTCCCAACCACTTTTATTGCTCAATGGAAAAACTTGTACCACATAGCTTATGCATTTTTAGATACTCGTTTAAGACAAACACAGGTTTTTCACCGTTAAGTCTATGCTGGCATTTATTTTGATTCACAGTACCGCGCATAGTGCCAAGAAAAGACTGTCAGATCTGCATGCTGACAGAGATTCTTTTAATTACGTGGATCACACACAAATTAATTGAAATCACAAGATTTTAAGCTTGCAAGGATGGTTACCTATCCTTCATATTTCTTATATAAAATATAAGCAAACAGTTGTAAAATTACATACTTTATTGGACAATCAAATTTAATAGTGAACTTATTAAAATTATAATATAATGAAGAATATGTATTGCTAAATATGGCCAGCAATATGGTTTGGCCATTCCTGGATCTGAATCCTGCCTATGTTACTTCCTTCGGGATTGGGACATATTCCCTTCTCTGATTCAATTTTCTTATCTATAGAATGGAGATAATACAATGACCTCGTAGAGATATTTTAAAGATTGTAGCACGTACTGCAAATGAAGCGCTGGGTACAGTATCTAACATTGTAAGGATTTAGAACACATTATCTAATTATTATTTTTATTTATAAAACAAAAATTTAAAACAAATTATTTATTTTGCTTAGGTAATGTAGAGTTCATACTCAAGTAATCTGGAGATGGACTCGAATGTTTTATCTTTCCAGTTGATGCCAAGGGTAAATACGTATATATTGTATTATGTCTGAGTAAATGGGTCAGCGTAAACTAGAGGCTTGGCTTGGCTGGACAGTCAGATATGTGCTAACCTGATTATGACAATGTATTTGTGTGTTGGAACAAAACCAGAACTTGCTGAGACTAAATTAAGTCTTAAGGTAATAGGCTTTCAACTCATATACAATGATAAACCTTTCTGTTACATTAATACCTAAAGGTTTCTTTTAAAATAATATGATAATATGAAGCCATCTCTCGCTTTCTTTTTTATATAAGCTGGGAGAATATTATAATCGTTCCTCATAGAACACTGTGTTATAAAGACTTTTTGTAAATGTCCACAGGCGTCCTTAGATGAGAATGAATCTATTTGAATAAAACCCGTAATCTGAAGGTAATTAAAGTAGTTTTGTAAGGTGCAGTAAACATCCATTGTTGGGTCTACGCAGCATTAGTTTATGCTATTGTGAAGAAGATGTCTTTTTAGTCCCCGAGCTGTTATGAAAAATTTCAGAGGCCACGAGTCTGAAAAAAAACAAGGACACGATAATGACTGAAGACACAATTAATCCTGGTGCCACTGCATAGTACAAACTATTATAACAATCAGAGAAAAAGCTGCACAAGGGTGATAGAAAGAGAAGTTACTTGCGTAGTCTTTAAACAAATGAAAAGCTTAACTATAGAGTGGTAAGTAGATGAGATGAACAATAGCTAGGAAATGAAAATCGCACAAGACAGGTCATTGTGTTGCAAGTAAAGGGCAAGTGAATTTAAAATGTTTCTGGAGAATGCAAAATAAGATTTGCATGGGTGTGCTGGTGAGGACGAGGTTACATTTAGGTAAACACTTTTGTTTCTTTAGGTGTGCCCTCAGCCGGTGCGGAGGCTAGATTTCAAAAGGTGGTCAAAACGTCACACACTCCTTCCTCAAAATTCTCCCCTACTGTGTAAAGGGGCTGTGCATTGCTTGAACAAAATCACTGCTGCAGAATCTGAAGGTCAGCTTTTTTCTAGCAGCAACTTTTTATTACTTTCACCTCTTTTCAAACTTCCTCCACAGTGGTATGTTCCATAAGGTAAACCAGAAGAAAGAAGAGTCTTTTGGGACTGATTCCTACCTCAGGAGCCTTCAGACACGGTACCGGACATTGGAAGTTAAATCTCAACTTTAACATGGAATAGTCACTTCTCCATGGTGCAGCTCCATGTGCAAGCAGAGAGATTTCAGCTGTCTCTACTTCCTACTCCTTTCCCCACAAAACAGATTCAGTCAGCATTTTAAGAAAACCTCATTTTTTATCCGTGGCTGTTTCTTATGGAATCTTAAAATCTATCAAGGGAGCATTCAGTTAGGCTCAGTGACCTCTCCCAGAGTCTAGGACAGGTGCTCACTGCCTACTGTTTGAACCCACTGCTGTTTCAGACAAGTAGGAAGCATCTTCTTTGCCCTGAAGGTAGATGCGATAGAGGCGTTTGGTTGAGCTGGGCTCCATTAAAGTGGTGTGGAGTTGATGTGCTGACCTAAGTCAAATTCTTCTGCTCATTCTCACCAGTTATGGGCAGTATTTTGATTCTAGCTTCAACTGGTATACTTGTGATACATAATATGCAAGTTCATTTTGGGGAATTGGTACATATATCATAGGTTTTCATATAGGCACAAATGCCTTGATTCACATATCTTGGGATGCTCCTTGTCTATCTACATAGAGGTCGTAGAAGCATCCTCAGCTCCTTTTAGGCTGGGTGCAGGAGTGCATTATAGTGCCGTGGAAGAATAACACTTTGCCTTGAGGAAAGCAAAGATGTTTCACTTGAATGGTTTATTGCTTAAGAGTTCCATTCACATCATATACTGACGTTCTTTTCACACATAATACCTATACTTTTTAGAGTTTCTGGTTTCTCATTTACAAGGAATTTTTCATCAAAGTAGCAGCCAGTCTGAGCTAAAGCTCTAATGTCCGTATCTCCTTGGAACAAGGTGGCCAGATTTCCCAACAGACAAACGGAAGTGAGCAAACTTCATAACAAAATAGAATGTCCAGTTAAGTTTAAACTTCAGGTAAATGAGGATTTTTTAAAAAAGAGTAAATTTGTGCCATGCAGCAGTGGGGACATATACTAAAATATTCCGTGTTTATCCAAAATACAAATTTAATTGCACTCCTTGTATTTTATCTGACAATCCTATTGGAGACAATTACTGAAAGCAGTTGGAAAAGATGTCTCCCCTTCGTAGCAGAGGAAGTGGAAGCCTGGAGCGGTAGAAGAGCTTATTTCCAGTATCTCAAGAGTTGCTGTGTTTGACTGTTTTCCCATGAGGTACTTCTCAGGAAGGAGGCAAGATGGTCAAGGCGCTTCTTACATGCTCTTATTTTCCCTAAAAAGGCATTTCCCCTAGTTTTTATTTTTGTGCCTGTACTGCTATATCTCCCCACGTATTCAGATAAGAATCAGTTGGAAGGGCCTTACTGTACTGTTTTGCCATTGTGAATAAATTATTGATTCACTGGCTCATTTACTCTCTTCATGGGGTGAATGCACACTGGTGGAAATTTAGGCACCAATACGTGCTAGGTGGGAGAAAAAGTTGGGTACTGTGGTGTGGGCTTTCAAAAATTATTAGGTTACGCCAAATTCTAGGAGATCCTAACTATTAATCCTGTGTATTGTGTAACAGAGTCCCTTGGCAAGATGAAGGATAGGTAAATATCAGATTTACACCTCAGTATCTTGATCTCTAGCAACCCTAGAATGGGGATTGAAAATATGCAATTCACCCTCAATATTGTTATGTAAAAAATTTTAAATACTGCAAAGTTGAAAGAATCATACAGTGACTATATATCTACTACCTACAGACTGTAATTAATGCTTTGCTATATTTAATCACATATCCATTCATCCATCACTTCATTTTATCTTTGATGCATTTCAAAGTTCATTTATAACATCAATATACTTCATTCCTAAACAGTTCAGCAGATAAAACTTTAATTGGAACTCAATGTTTATTTATGATTTTTAAATAAAAAATTATATGTAGAGAAATGCGCAAATGGTACTGTTTTGGCACGATTTGGTGAGTATATACACTATTTAGGATATAGAAAATTATCATCACCTCAGGAAGTCTCTCTGTGGCTCATTCCAGATTGGGCCGTATTGCTCTGATTTTCTTTTACACTAAAGATTTTTTTTGCCAATTCTAGGGCTTCATAGAAACAGAATAATATTCTGTGTACTCTTTTGTGTAGGGTTTTGTTTACCGAGCTCATGTTTTTGAGATTTATCTGTGTTGTAGCAATAATTTGTTTTTTTTTAATTGCTGAGAAATGCAGCATTTAATTCTATGAATATTCCACAGACTGTTTAGCCATTTTTCTGTTGAGGGACACACGGGATATTTTCAATTTCTGGCTGATATAAATCATGCTGCATGGACATTTTACTCTATGTCTTCTTACGGACATTTTCATCCCCCTCCCTGACAACTTTCTGCCTCTGGCCCCTTTCCTGAACCCCAAGCTCTGCTACAAACACTCAGGAATGGAATCGCCCACATTTGGGAAACATTTGACTGGTTCATATTATTTTGAAAAAAAGATTTGTTGTCATATTAACTTCCTGCTAGCTTTGTTCAAGGGTACAAACCTGGACTGATTTTAGTATTTCTTCTGGCTCCTTCTCATTTTGCACTCAGAGCTTGGAGGCCCTAGATCCACTCCAAACTGTGGGACCTGCCAAGGATGTGGATCCTGTGGTATGAAACTCTCTTGAAGGAAGTCCTTATTCTATTCTGGATGTGGAGCATCTCTCACAGGGTCTTTTTTGTAGTCAAATTATATAATGGAGGTGAAGGTGCAATTGATTTGTTTTTCTATCCACTAAGCATGATGTAGTGGATGCTACATATCGTACCCTGAGAATATGAAGGTAAGTAAACACTAGCTTCTCCTGTCAAAGATCTCCTAGACTTGTGGAGAAAGAGACAAAATGAAGCAGTCTTTTCAATATAATGTGGTTAAGATTTTGGTAGAGGTCAGTATAGGGTGCTGTGAGAATACCTGAAAAATGCACTCAATACAAAGTGAGGGCACTGAAGAAGACTTCCGGGGTATGTAAGACAAATGGCAATGTAATGGATGGAGGAGGAGTTAAATAGGCAGGTAGCAGAGGGAAGTGCATTGCGGGCAGAGGGGCTGCTATGAAGTGCTGGAGGTGAGAGGTTGTGAGCAGCTTGCAAGGAGCTCAGTGTGTTCCACGAAACTAAAGAGAAGGTGGAATGCAGGTCATGATGAGTTGGGATTAAGCTAAGGTTTTAAGCTACGCTCTGCAAAGTTCCTAT
Organism: Chinchilla lanigera; assembly: GCF_000276665.1. Lineage (NCBI taxonomy): Eukaryota > Metazoa > Chordata > Mammalia > Rodentia > Chinchillidae > Chinchilla > Chinchilla lanigera. Next base: position 36,073,117 of record NW_004955406.1, on the reverse strand, counting down.
GGACCTATGTGTGCCCATTTATTTTGATAAACTGAAAGCAGCCTCAGTTTAGACCCTTAAACATGTGCTCACTCTTCACATGAGTTTCCCAACGACACGATGTGTGCAAGTGCTGAAACTGGTGACATTTTCTTAAAACGAGAGAGTCTTGGTATCAGGCCACATTTGAAGGGACATTCCAGAATCTTCGTTGGAACTGGTAACTGCTGACCTTAGCATCCTTAAATTAACCTCTCAGGAAATGCAAGATTTATAAGTTGTGGGCTTTTTTTTTCTTTCTAAAAAAGGTCTTAATAATTCAAAGAAGTTTTTAATGATTTTAAAAGTGCATGTTAAGTACTTGATGGATTGGATCAATTCAGTCTTTGTAGTGTTCTGTGTTGACATCCTCCTCTCTACATATGGAAATTCGACAGATGTACAGAAAATGCTACACAGGACGGGATGTTTCTTTATGGCATTTCCTTGTGCATTTCATTGCAGACAAGAAATGTGTACATGCACTTTATAGTGAGTCATTAACTATAAAAACAAGCTAATTCACAATCCTGCTTTGATCTGAATTTCCTGTGATTTATCTTTGCTGCCTTAGCATGCGCTGAATTCCTGATTGCTATTAACTCCCCAAATATTTACATCACTCCAGATAATCAATGCTTATCACAGTCAATACAGATGTTACAAGATCCTAGAAGAAAGATGGTGTCAGCATAATAACATTTTAATTATTACAGCATGTGTTTTCAACTGTATCTTTTGTTTACAGAATCAGCTAACACAGCTACTGTACGCATTTAATTCATAGAAAGCATTAAAATGATTGCACATGTAAATTATAGCTTTTCCCACCAAAGACCTGAAGCAATAGCATGTAGCTGCTTGAAGGTACTAATGCTTGTTTAATTAATTTAAATCATGCTGGTAAGATGGTATTTTCCCTTTCTGTTCCCCTGAGTTTGCACTCTGCAGGGTTATTCAACCATTATGTAAAACAAATTTGCATGTGGATGTTTTAATGATACAAAATATGTGGTTTAAACTAACATATCAATTCTGCTAATGAAATCAGAAACTGAGCTATCGGAAGGGGAAATTAACTGTGTTTTGTTAGGCAAAATCCTATTTGCTTTGGCAAAATCCTGTTTGCTTTGTAAATTTTATTTTCAAGCATCACACACTTTACTTTTGCCTAGGCAGAATATGACCACTGCACAGTGCTTTTCTCTGACTTCCTCCCGCGTATTTCACAGCCCGTGCTCTTGTGGAGTTGGGACCTGCACTTTGCAGAAAGGATGAGCAGGATCAGGTTGCTGGGGCAGCATTATCCAGCTTTTCCCCAGTAATATCTGACGACTGCTTTTGCACACGGCACAGGTTTGCCAAGATGTGGTCAGAGTCACTCTGCTTATTGGGAGAACTATGGTTTTACAACAAGCTGTTGCAGTAAAGGCAACTCCATGGAGGTGAAGCTGTGTGAGGATGCATTAGAGGGACCAGCCAGCTGTACCTCTCTCCCTCACCTCCACCTGAAACCTAGAGGGAGAGTGAGAACTTGCTAAAGGCTGACGGTGGAAATTCTGGCTTCTTTCTCCTGCTCAGTACAGTGATACAGTCAGATCCCTCTGCCCTTTCCTAGGCATGGGGCTGGATAAATGGCAAACTATATTGTCAACAAATAAGAAATACCATAGGGCCTTGGTCTTTTTAAATAAAAGACCAAAGAAAATATCTGGTAATATCAAAGCTATTGTTATAAATAGAAGCAGATCTGTAATATTAATTAAGAATCTCCTTTAAAAATTTTTTTTTGAATCCACTGGAATAAGGGTCCCTGGAAATAGAATGTGACCGAGTTAGCAAAGCTGGTTCCATGCCCAGTGCTGCTTCTGTAGAGGGTGTAGGAGAGGAGCAGTCTGAAGAAAAGAGGAAACTGAATCACCAAGAAGTACTACAAAGCACGTTCTCTTTTCTAGGTCTCTACTCAGCAAAAACCTAACATGGCTGCCCTCGCCTAACTAAAATTTTCGTAGGTATTTTCTCTTTTCCAATTCAAGGCTCTGAATGTGTGGAACCTCCTCACAGAGATTAATGCAAGAAGATCTGGACTAAGTGCAGACTATCACACTGGAGCTCAGTTTTGCAGCCAGGGTGGAGAATGTTAGTCAGCTCTAGCTTCTTACTTATGGGAAAGTTCTAGTAACGCAAGCAGGGACACCAAGTTCTGAGAGGGCCTCCAAACCAGGTGGTAGGAGCATCTTAGTCTTAAAGTTGGGGAATTTTCTAAAATATATTTTTTATGTTTGAAATGCAGTAATGGTATATATATGGGGCACAGTGGGACATTTTAATACATGTATACAATATGTAATGACCAGGGCACATTTGTCACCTCAAACATTTATCACTTCTTTGAGTTGGAAATATTAAAAATCCTCTCTCCTAGCTGTTTGGAAACATTTAATTAATTGTTATCAGCTATAGTTATCATACTGTGCTATAGAAGTTATTCTTCCTGCCCAGCTATACTTTTGCATGTTAACCATCCTCTCAAAAGCTGGAGAATTTTATCCAACTTATCCAACTGGAAAAAGAATGGGTATAGGATTTACATACTTAAGAAGAAATAAAGAAAAAAAAAAAAAGAAACAGAAAAAGAAAAACACTTCAGATTTTTCCCAGCAGACCATTTTATTCCATAAACTAACATCATCAAGTTCCTTTATCTTACCCAAATCTGGGATATTTCACTTTAATTTCATTCTAAGAATTTTGTCAGCTGTTTAATCACGCATCAATTTGGAGGATTCACAGATGATCAAATAAAGAGATAAGAATGATAAAATGTGGGATGGAAAATCAAAGAAATATGCTGGAGATAATACTGAGAATTAGGGATTGGGTAACTGGCCTGGTTTGGAGCAGGAATTAGTCAACAAAAGCTCTTTGAGAGAGTGTTGGTTTTGTGGGAGGATAAAGAAATTAAGCAATGATGAGAGATAAGCCTATGTTTGTAGACGGGGACATTTCTCTATATATGAGCTTTTGTAAAGGCAACAATTTGCAGAAGTTTTCTAGGTACAAAGCTAAAATATGAATAGTTTAAAGATTATGTACATATTAGAGTGAAAGGAAAAAGTTATGTTCTGACAAGATTGAAATTCAAATGTTAGGTAATACACAACTTTCTTCGTTTTTAAAATCCTTATTTCATAGACTAGCATGGCTGTATTCCATTTAAAGTATTATTCACTGCTTCTGTTTATATTAAAAAAGTGATTCACCAGTGATTGAAGGCTTCTAGAGTATGTAAGTCAATTTTAAAAAATGAATTAAGCCATTTATAAAATGCTTTTATTTAATATATATTTTGATCCAAGTTATCAAGATTTACTAACATTTTATTATTTTGGGTTATGTTAACCTTGAGTTAATACCACATTAAGGACAGTTGGGTTGGAACAATTTTAAAAAGTGAATAATATTTCTAGTGATAACTTAATTGAAAGTAATTTCTACTTTTCTTTTTTTTTTTCCAGTACCGGGAATCGAACTCACTACCTTATGCTTGCCAGGCAGGCGCTGTGCCACTGAGCTAAATCCCCAGCCCCTGAAAGTAATTTATGAGTTAATCTGAAGTAACTTCTATTGCACTTAATAAAGTTATATCTTCCAAGAGCTGGATCCCCAAAATACAGAATATATTCTCCAAATAATAAAACCTGCATTAAAAAAACTTCGTAATTTAAACTCTCCAAGTCAAAGTTAACAATAATTTAATAATCATTTTATTTTTAATGAAATATCTAAACAAATTGTTTTCTATTTTAAGTATAGCACCGATGTGTTCGTGATTTACATGCTGCAAACCTCAAAATCTGGAAAAAGCATGTGTGGGCTAGAGCCATGCAGTCCCTAGTGCAACTCCAGGGGGCGTCATCACATAACTGCAATCTGAATTGGGACTAATCCCTGGGGTGTAAAAAGTAACTAACTATCCTGGGGGTTGCAATGTGGGGCTCAGGGAAGGATATCTTCTAAAAACATATCCTCACTCAATAAACTGGTTAATTTTTGATTTAGTTATTTCCCAAACTGTCTGAGAAAACCCTGGTGAAAAGAGAAAGCTCAAAGATATGATTGGACCATAAGTTTCTATAGGCGAAGTGTGAGAAACCCTGGTTTAAACAAATTTCTTCTCTATAGGATGTCATATAGCTTTTAAAACATGTTGTGACTCTATAGCATAAGCAAGAACTTTTCCTATCCTTGTTCCATCATGGAAATGGTTTTTGACCGGCTTTGCAGTATTAATGCTACAGCGTCTTATTGGTCTAGTTGTTTTGTCATCACAGGTAATCAGATCAATGGGCCATTATCATGGATCTTAAAGAATAGGCAAACATGTCTAGAGTGGGAGCTAATTCTGAGTAGGAAACATAGGAAAAATACTGTCTAGACTTTGAAAAATAAAAATGAGCATTTGACTTTATTCTCAACTTTTAAAAATCCTACCCTCCTTAGTGATTCCATACTGTACTATAAGGATATATCATTTATACCTATTTAAAAGAGAATAATAAATGCTTAATAAACAACACATCTAGTGTGGTATTATCCAGAAGAGAAACTTCATGTTAAGATGCATACATACATGCACACACATATACATATACATGTATAGAGTAAATTATAAATAGTTTAGATTAATGTAATACTTTGCCTGTAATATTCAGATGAAAGGTGTCTCTTTTTCCTCTTCCCATAATTGGTCACCCCTTTTTCTCCTACCTGGTAATGGTAAGTATTCTCAACTATTCAGAAAGACTGGAAGAACTTATTAAAGGACTGGAAAATGGAAATTGTCAGGCATCGGTTTGAAAGACCCAGGCGGTTGGTCAATTATCACATGGAAAATGTCACATCACAAGGCAGTGACTAGATGTGTTTAAAACAACCTCAGGATGCTCAGGTAACTACAGTAGTTTTGAGGTGGTATTTTTCATCAGATTGCCACTTTTTTTTTCAGAGTGGCTTAGATAGAACTTTTGTTTTGAACAATCAATAGGTATGTCAGTCTTCACATCCCACTGTTTGCTTCTTTGTGCAAAGAAATAATTACTTTATGGTGGCACACTTTCATGATTTTTGTTCACTCAATCTTAATGGCTAGTTAAAGATAAAAGCATTTTCTTATCACTTAAAATATTGCATCTATTTAACAATTTTCTGAATTGTTTTCCTTTCACATTGTGAAATGAAATCCACATTTGTTGGATTACACACCAAACTATTGTAAAAATGAAGCGCTAGAAATCAATTCGAATGTTAAATACAAAGGACATCCTTGGCTCATTAAGTAAAAATATCTCATTTAATGAGCAAGAAAGCACTGGAGCACACTGAACCCTGACACAAAGCAAATTATTTAAGTGATAAATTATCTTTTATGGGGAGTGTAAAAGTTAATAACACTCAGGGGCATGGTAATAAATGCAGAGGTGTAACTAACTTCATCGACTGCTTTACTTACAAACATGCCATATGTGCTTAGTAACTTGAGATGCTCCTAAAAAGGCAGAACTAAAACCACAGAAGGATTCCTACAGCTACCTCTCTGCACCTGTTTTGCAGGGCATCTTTTACATTGTATTATTTGCAGAGACTCTGTTTTTCTTCTTTGTTCTCTCTGCCATTTGCAGTATTTTGCTTCCGTCATTTTTGTTTTTACTTTTGGTTGCATTGACCTTGTAGCAGTTAAAGCTGCAGGCTGCTCCTTATCTCCTGGCAGGACTCATAAAATCAGTCATGCATTCATCTCCTCTGGTGCCCCGTAAGTGACCTCAGACCTCACTTCAAGAGGACCAACATGGGGTATGAAGAGATGGGTGGGTGAGCTTTTGTGTTAGCAGCGCCTTCGCTCTTTCCCAAGCGAACATTTCTCCGTGGTGTTGAACGAGCCCCTAAACGAATGTGGTCCAGAAGCTCCAGCTCCGCTTGCTGCAGCGCACAGAGCTCTGTCCGCTAAGCTGTCTCCACACAGCAGGATGGCAGGGAAGGTTCATGGCAATGCTCTAGGTAATTACAGGTTCTGAGAAAGAGTGAAAGGAAGTTAAAAAATTCCCTTTCAGTGAAAAAAACACATTCTATTTGAACTCTCTTTTGTAACAAAATTTATTCTTTTTTTTTTTTACTTGCCCCTTGCCTGCTTTTGAATCATGAGTAAATTCTAATGCCATATAATTTTGCCTCTGTTGAGAGGTTTTAGCTGAACATGTAGCTTATTAGTGCTAGGTGAATGGGTTTTTTCATGGCTTAGAAAATAATAGAGCCTTAAACTCTATTTAAAGGTGACTTCAGGTTTTGGGACCACCGTGAGCCTACGTGCAGAGTGGAAAGTAGCAAATTCCCTTAATGCCAGGACAAATATGACTTACAGTGGGATTTCACATCTCTGAGCAAACGCAGATTCCATTTTCTCTGCCCGCTCACTTTTCCTTCCTTGCATTCAGCAGACTTCAATGGATATTTCAAACCCACCTCTGACCTGGACGCTCTGTCCATTTTCTTCTTCGTCCTCTTCAGGCTGAACTAGTTTTCTTTTTTCTGTGCAGCTTCTCTTGCATATTTATGCTACTGCCTTCTTCTTATATTAAATTTTATCTATTCATATTTTCAGCTATGCTCTAAGTTGTATGAATGTAGAAACCCTGCATGATCCCCATTGTATATCTCATGTCTAGTACAGATAGTGGCCAGTAGTGAGAGAGGTAGACAAAAAGGGAGGATGGATGGGTGGAAGGAAGGAGGGAAGGAAGGAAGGAGAGAGGAGGAAAAGAAGGAAGAAAGGAAAGGAGGAAAGAAGGAAGGGAAGAAAGAACTTTCTTTTTTTGGGCTGATGCAGACTTGGACTAGGGTGTAAAGTTGGCCAGTGGGGAACATGACTGAATATCAGTTCTCATCCTCTCAAGGTGGAGAGAGAAAGGACTAAGGAGGTAGAAAGAGAAAAAGAGGTTCTAAGACATGGAGGTGAGGAGTAATGTCTACCTTAACCCCTGGACTACGGACTACCTGAGAATAAGTCTACAAATCTTCAAGTTTCAGTTCACAGAGGTTGGCAGAGCATCTAGCACATAGTGTTTTAGATGTACCTAGTGAACTGAATAAAACTATTGATGTTTGAGAGATCATATGAGATTGCTTTCTATATATAGCAGGCAACGGGATGTGGAGGGATTGTAGAGAAGAGGAATAGTTAGAAGATGGAGAAAGATTAACATGGCCCTTGGAGAAGAATTTGGAGAGCTGCGACTCACTTGGCTACAACTGGGAAGCTGAGCTCAGTGGCCAAAGGGCACTGCAGTGCGTGCCAAGAATGACTGTAACTTCATGGAAAAACTTCATTAGTTGTTGCAGGTTGTTTTCTGGAGATAGATGCTATGTAAACCTCAAAGATGATCATCCTTAAATAAAACAGAGAACTATTATCGCAAAACAACTGCAAGTAATGAAATACATGTAAAATGAGAATTGGTTCTCCTAAGACAGTGACAGTCACAGCTGTGTTCACACTGCAAATAATTGCTAACAGAACCTGGTATAGTCTACAAATTTTAAAATTGCTTTTCTTGACCTGGATTATAATCATCTTTATGATAGGAAAATCTTATCCTTTGAAAGTAGTGATTAATCTACTATCCGGGTGATTCCCCCATTTCTGCTGCCTAATTGGGGGCAATTTGGGCAACTTAAATCCTTCAAGATTGTACTTAGTGAGCTCTAAAATGGGCTCAAATGTATCTAATCCAGAGACTAGATGGCATAGATGAGATCATGTTTGCTGTGTGCTTAGCATAGAGTTTGACTTCAATTATAATAATTATTACCACAGCCTGATAAAATATTTTCTAAGCAATATTTTTCATATACATACACTTTTGCTTTTGCCCATATTGTTGATTTTCTTTTGAAGAAGGGTCTTTCTTCTGCCTTCAATTCACTAGAGCTGATTCTGTCTGCTGGTTGTATGAAGGGCACTTCATAGCCCACCCATTTGGAGCTAACCAACATCGGTCTGGAGCTTGGATGTGTGATGTGTTCCCTTTCACTATGGTTGCACGTTGGAACTACTGGTGGTGTTTTTTTCACTTTACACAGAGGGTTTGCCTGAGAAATTTACCACTGCAAAAGATAGTACAGTCAAGCATTATGGAGAGAGAGAGATCTGGGTGATATTTTTGAGTATCTGAATCAATTTCAGACTGAAGCTAGAGCTAGAAGCTAGAAGTATCTCTGGAATTTTTTATTTGTTTGTTTGTTTTGTTTTTTTTGAGTCAGGGTCTTGCTCTGCAGTTCAGGCTGGCCTTTAACTAACTATGTAGTCCAGGCTGCCTTCAAACTCACGGCAATCCTCCTGCCTCAGCCTCCCGAATGCTGGGATAACAGGAGTGTGCCACTGTACTCAGCTTGGAATTTTCAATATGTAAATTTTGATTAAGTTAATTTTAGTTGGTTGTTTCTGATTTGCAAATTAGGGTCAATAACTACTGTATTTGTGTAGGGTAATTCATAACAGAGTGTCAGTGACCATGTAGATTTCCTACCAATACTTACTGTTTATGGGGAAATTTGACCTATTTAACATATATATCTCTGCAAGTATCCTCTTTCTAGTTAAGAGTTAGAATATTCAATAAAAATGAAATCTAGCTATCCTCAGTGATGATTTATTTAGAATAAGATACTAGCAACTATAGGGTGTGTGTTTAACTTTGAAAGCATACTCATGTGCTTACCAGACTATTGTAGACAGGGTTTGAAAAGACACAATTTAATACAGGACATATCATTTATAGGATTATTTTATGGTAGTCATCTAAAGAGTCAAGTACAAAAGAGTACAGGAAACCTATCCACACACTAAAGACCCAAAGAATCCAGTTGAGGGCCTGGATCCCAGGGCCATGACCTGCATGAGTCCAGCTGAAGACCTAGAGCCCGTGACAACGCCCCCTTCGGATTCCACCCGGGGGCCAGGGGCCCGGACCATTTTTTTCGGGCGGGCTTTTTTCTTGGTTTTGACTTGGGAGGCCCAGAGGTCGGTGGTGGATGCTAGAAAGTCTGTGCCAGTGGGATGAAGGATCTGTGCCTGCAGGCTGAGGGATTTGCACTGGAGCCAGGAAGCAACACTCAAAGTAAGGACCAGAGCTTCCCAGAAAAGTAGCACAGCCATCCTCAGCAACAGCGAGGTACCAAGCTCCTCTGATGATGAGAAAAACTGAGTTCATATCAGGAAAACCAGCATCACGAGCTCTACCAGGAGAATCAACAGCCTCCTGTCTTCCTCTCCAGTTTTCCTTTATATGTCGCTGGCAGCAATCCTCAGGTGGGTCTCCCACACCCAGCACTATACTGGCTCAGTTCAGCTGGGTGTTGTTCCAAGTTGACAAACCAACACACCAGTTGTCTGTTATTATTATTATTTTTTTCTTCCAGTGCCAGGAATTGAACTCGCGACCTTGCACTTGCCAGGCAGGTGCTTTGCCACTGAGCTAAATCCCCATCCCCTAACACACCAGTCGTCAGTCCAACACACAGACTCTTCCCAGGAAGCCGCGCTACAGAAGGAACACGTCTCCTTCACTTTGCTGTACCTGGCCCCGGGCACAGTGCCTGCCTCGTCACAGGAGTCACTGAACTTTTGTTGATTTTAATTTAATTGTTTACTTCATAGGTGTAGAACAGTTGTTCCTTCCCTCTCTCCCTGCCTTCTTGCCTTCTTTCCTCATTGAGAAGAAATTTAGACATGTTAATAAATACCAAGATTTACGTAAGAGGATTTATGTGGCCTGTGTCTCTACCTCACATTAACAGCAATTAATATTTTGCTCTGTTTTGTTCCAGATCTTTTTAATCTTCTTCCTTTGATCTTCTCCAACTTTTTCTCATTTCTTTTGATGGTCAAACAGAATCATTGCCTTAGTGTATCTCTTTCTGTTTATTTTCTATACCTATGTACATTCTTATACATCAATTATCTACCTATGTATATAATTATCATTGCTTAGTGTGTATTAATAAATTGGGTTAATGGTACATTGCAGTACATATTGTCAACATGTGTGTTTTGATTGACACTATGCTTTATTTTTTGACACTGGGAATCGAACTCAGGACCTTGTGCTTGCCAGGCTGGCTCTGTGCCACTGAGCTATAGCCCCAGGCCTGCACTATGCTCTTCTATTATCTATCCCTTTTGGTTCCTTTCAACAGCAGTATAATATTTCATCAAATTACTTTATTATATTTCATTTATCTTTTGATGGATATCATAACTTCTTTGTAAGAACTTTTTGTTAAACCTGTGTTCACAAGCCAGGTTATTATACTGTGTTTGAGCTTCCTCCTGATAATTGCAACTTAAATTTTCAAATGGAGCCACTGGGGAGCAATGAGAAAAGGAAAATTATGCAGAACTTCTGTACAATCATTTTTACCGGTTGCAGGTTTCTTGTTGTGCTTCTCTTATACATTAACTGTGGTCATACTGACATAGTTTTACCTATTTTCTTTTAAAATGTTTATGTGTGATTCATTATTGGAAATCACATTGCCATTTGCGGTAGCCTCGTGCTCTTTCTGCTGTCCTTTGAGGACGCAGGTGCAGCCCACCAGCTCTGTGACCTGCTGTCCCCTGTGCCTGCAGTTGTTCCCAGATCTCCACGAGGTGTCCTCTCCTCCTTAGGGTCTTTTCCCCACTTGGCCCTTGCCTAACCCTATTTAAGGTACATCTTCACCCTCTCGAAGGCACTCCTGATCTTCTTTTTCTGCCGGTTTTTACCATTCTTCTTTTTTCTGTACATTTAATTATTTTCTTTTACGCTATAAATTCTACTTTTATGTTTGTTTGTTCTTTATCTTCTCATTGCAGCAGAAGCTCCATGAAAATAAGGATTTTTTTCCCGTTTAATTTTTCCCTTTGCTCTACGCTCCATGTCTAGAACAATGAATGGTATGTAGTAATGCTTAACAGTGAGTCAAATGAGTAAATGAAAGATAGCAAATGAAAACTTTAGATGGTAAAATGCAGCTAGGAAAGAAAAGCATAGGCTGGGGATTTAGCTCAGTGGTGCAGTCCCTGGCTGGCCAGCATGAGGTCCTGAGTTCAATTCCCAGTACCCTGCCTAAGAAAAACAGGAAAGAAAAGCATGAACTGATCTCTCAAGAGCAACATCTTATTATATTGATATTTGGTGATTTTAGATATATATTTTTCCTCATTAAAATCATGTGATATATAGAATTTTTAAAAAATTATGCCTGTATTGTTTAGGCTGAGTATTATAAGCAATTCTAAAATTTTCAAACTTAGATGAAATCATGTTCTTTCACATTATTTGGGATTCGGGGTAGTTTTAATTTTGGATTGTATAAATGACACTATGATGAATATCATTATGTTGGAGCCTTCATCTGTGTTTTGTAGTTTTAAAAATAATACATTCATAAATGTAGAATTACTGCATTTGGGTGAATGATGCTTATGCCCAGTTATATTTTCTCCAAAAGACTGTATCAGAAGACCTCATATCCGTGCCACGTGAAAAATGTCCAGTTGATTTCATTTTCTTCATTTTCATATGAAGCTGATTTGCTCTTTTTTTTTTTTTTTTCCTCCGGTACCGGGAACCGAACTCACGACCTTGCGCTTGCCAGGCAAGCGCTTTTGCCGCTGAGCTAAATCCCCAGCCCTCTGATTTGCTCTTTTCACAGGAAAAAGGATAATCTTGTATTTATTTGCATTTCTCTGGCAGAACAAGAAAGAGGAGAGAAACCCACCTGTCCCTGCTCTTTTAAGTTACACAGGAAGAATAACAATGGTGGAAGCTGTGGCAAGGAGACCCTTTTGGTCCCAGTGTGCCATCATTTTCAGTCAGGGGAAAGGAGGTTCGTCCCAAGAGCCTGCGGTATATGGGAAAATCTGAGGACGTTCCATCTCCTATGAAATTGCCTAATAATTTCTATATAACCTATGTGCATCACCTTGTGTACTTTAAATCATCTGCAGAGCACTTATAATACCTAAAAAATGTAAATGCTAATTAAATAGTTGTGATATGCTAGCATCAGTTGTTTTTTTTTTTTTTCTTTTGGTGCTGGGTATCAAACTCAGGACCTTGCACTTGCCGGGCAGGCCCTTATGCCATTGAGCTATATCCCTGGCTCAATAGTTGTGATATTCTATTGCTTAGGTAATAACGACAAGGAAATAAGTCTGTACATGTTGAGAACAGACACATTTAAAAAAAAATTTTCAGTCCATGGGTGGTTGAATCCACAGGTGTAGAAGCCCAGAGACAAACTTCAGTGTGATAGCTCTAGAGGACCTCTGAGAAAAAGTCCACTGTATTTCAAATGTGAGACCTGTAGAAGACAGAATCTTCTAGAGTACCTCAATACCAAACTGAGGGTGGATAGATCAGGAAAGTAAAATGGTGCAGAGGGTAAAGCATGACCATCGGGCTACTGTGGCAGGGGACTGAACTGGTGTCACAGTCTCTCTTCAGGGAGCCTGCAGCTCCAGCAAGAGTGGAGGCGGGGCCCTCTCGCCAGGGAGAGCAGTCTTTCTGGAGTAGATTACGATCCAGATGTCCAAGTAGATGGCTTCAAGGAATGTTTAGGGCACAGAAACAGCAAGATTTGCTAGGAGAGGAAGGAGGAAGGATGGGAAAAGTTCAAGGAGAAGTCCCAAATTTTGGGCATTAATAATTTGGTGAATTAAAATGACATTTGCTAAGATAGAGAATACTAGAAAATGGAAAAAGTGTGAAGTTTGAAATCAGTATCTGATTTGCTAGAGTATATCTAGTATAAAGTGGCCACAAAATAATCAAGAATAGTGTATGAAAAAGCAATAGGATATATGAGTGGGCCTGGGAGGGAAAATTCATGCTGGAAATACACATTTATATAGTAAATGAAGGCATTGGAGTGGGTTAGAGGCTCTCAAAACAGAATAGAATAAAAAGAATAGAGAACTCAGGTCTGAGTCTGGAGGAACCCAACACTTGGATTAATGAAAGAAGAAAAGGCAGAGGAGCATGAAAAGGTCAAAGGATCAGGGTGAAGCCATGATGGTGTGATGCCAAGAGATCTGAAAGGAGGCAGAGAGAGGAGGGAATGCTTACCTGTCACTAGCTGTCCAGAAGACGGTTGGGAGTCATGAGTCCATTGGAACGAACAAGGTAGGGGTCATTAGCCACCCACAGGACACTGTCTTATCAGGCTGTTGCAACTCTGTTCCAGATAGTTGGAATTGGTTAGCTAACAAGTCCACAGTGGCTTCATTTCCTGAAGAACTGCACTCACCTTAAATGGGGGAAGTTGCATTCCCCACCCCTAACTGCTGTGATGTGTTCTTAAATGTTTAATAACTAGCTTAAAGGAAAAGAAATTATCTAGTCTATCTATCTATCTATGTATCTATCTAATATCTATTTATCTATATCTATCTATATCTAACACCTATCTATCCCTCCTATCTTATTATAAATTTTACTGATATGACAGATGCATAGAATACAATCTACCAATACCAGTTAAATACTAATTTATTCTAAATTCTATATAGCCAATTGATTCTCAACAAATTCTTTCCTTTCTCCTCTCCCAAACTCTTGTATATATAGCCAACTTATATATTAAGTTGAAGAACAAATGCAGTTCTTACATAAATGCCAATGGATATTTTTGTTTATGTTGATGAGTGCTATTAGTAATAACTTCATTCCTGAGTTAGATGACAATTTTCAAATACTACAAGAAAAATTGATTATTTTTTGTGCAGCTCACAATGCGAGTGGTTTATTAGCATTTTCTCTATCATCTTTTAAAGAATAGATAATTAGCATAACAGCCAAATTTCAACATGTACTGTTTATCCATTTCTATGATGGAAGATCTCATCATGGCTAATTTAAAGCTACCACGGTGTCACTGAATCTCAAGTTGGAAATGGACATTCATTAGTCCACCATTATGTAGTGTTTCTACCTACACTTTTACAGTAGATGTAATTAACCTCAGGAGCCTGGGTAAAATAATTAGAGAGTGCTGTTTTGAGTATGGATGACCTTTGTTTTTAATATGCTTTATTTCACTGTAGATTCATCCAATTTAATTTTTAATAAGGGCTGTGCTTAACAATTTGCAAAATTTGGGTACATTTAAATATTGATTCTTGCTAACAGTGCAGGCCAGCTCCAGTGTATGATTCTCCCCCATTCCACCCTTCCTCTGGCCTACAGCTAATGATTGACTGATATGGATGTAGAAAGCCTACCCCTCTTGCCTCTGTGGGGTAATTCATAGAACTCCCCATGGGTTCCGCTGAAGCTCGTCTCCAGTTGTAGGACAGTTTTAGCTTTTTTTCTCCCTCTACTCTGTTATGCTTCTTCCACTCTCTTCTCCTGAGAGCACTTCATGAATAAATCATTTGCGCAAGAATACCCATTGCAGGCTCTGCTTCTGGGGAATCCACCTAAGACATCAGCTTGTTAAGAATACTTCTGGTAGGGCAGAAGCCTAATTGAGAGAAGTGCATCATAACACGAGAGAATGGAGACAGCTCACGTACATAAATTATTTGGAAAGTAAGAGCGAAAACAAGGGAGTGAGAAACTGAGTAGAGGGGGTGGACTGTGCCGCCGACCCACGTCGCTGGGCCAGGAATCGATGCTGGGAGAGTCAGGAGACGGGGCTTGGCGCTCGGGTCTGGTGCTTCCACCCATAACTTCTTACCCTCTTTTGAAGCATTTAAATACTTGTCCCACTTGATAATTATATTTTCACTTGTGTATTGATAAACAATTGCTGCCTTTTGCACAAAAGACTGAGAGCTCTATAAGTGTAGTGTTCTTGGGTTTATTCTCTGTACAGGCAGTGCCACACAGAGTGGGCATCCCAGAATAGCCTTTTCTGAATGAATAGATGAATAAATAAATGAGTCTCACACCAGTGGGCAGATTGGATGACACAGCTAATGTATTTTTTGTGTTAACACATTCAAAGTGAGTTCTTCAACTTAATATAATACATAAATACTGGGAACCAAACTCAGGACCTTGTGCTTGCCAGGTGTGTGCTTGTGCCACTGAGCTATATCCCTGGCCCTATATATTATATTTTTATTTTTGTTACAAAACTTCTAATGCACAGAAATAAAGAATTTACATAAAACATAACTAATTGACTTTAGGTAAGGGGATTATGAGTTAATTTTTAATTCTTTTTGCAAATCTAATTGTTTCATTTTGTCATATTCATAGAAAATAACATGGGCCTGGGATATAGCTCAGTGGCACAAGCACACACCTGGCAAGCACAAGGTTCTCAGTTCGAATCCCAGTACCAAAGAAAAAAGAAAGAAAAAAGAAAAGATACAACATAATATTTATAATTTTAACCATTTATAGATGTACAATTCACTGGCATTGAATATTTTTTACTTTTTTTTTAAATTTTAAAGAGTAAAAGAAGGATAACATAATAATAGGGGGACTTAGCAAATTACAGACAAAATGGTAGGAAATTATCAATGGTTATCGTTTTACATATTGTTATCTACAAAATAGTTTCTCAGGAAAACAAATAGACAAATAATAGTGAGTTAGAGACAAAAGAGGTAGGAGATTGGCATTGAATATATTACCACTGTTGTATAATAATCACCACTATTCACACCCAAACCAATATCATCATATTCAATAAAAACTGTACCTGTTACAAAATAATTCCCTTCATCTTCCTCCCTACTACTTGTGACCTGTATTCTTTGTCTTTATGAATTTGCCTATTTTAGGAACTTTATATAGGAGGAATTATACAATATTTATTCTTCTGTGTCTGGCTTATTTCACCAGGCACAATGTTCTCAAGATCTGTCTATACTGGAACATACATCAATATTTCATTCCTTTTATAGGTATATAATATTCCATTATATGTGTACACCACATTTTGTTTATCTGTGCATCTGTGGATGGGCAGTTGGGTTGTTTATACCTTTTGATTTTTGTGAGTAATATTGCTATAAGTGATGGTGTACAAATACCTGTCTGAGTCCCTGATTTCAATTCTTCTAGGTATGAACATAGGAGTAGAAATTCTGGCCTTTACAGATATTTAATCTTTTGAGAAACTACTAAACCTTCTTGACAGCTGTAATGCCAGGTCACATTCCCACCATCAGTGGACAAGGATTCCAATTTTCAGCCTTTTTTGTTTGTAGTCCAGGCCAGCCTTGAACACACTATGTAGGCCAACCTGGCCTTGACTACAATCTTCTTGCTTAGATTCCAGGCTTTCTGCATTCTTGCCTGAAAGTATTCTTTTCGCTTATTTTTCATCTCCTGGTATGTGAAGTGGTATGTATTTATGGTTTTAATTTGTGTTTTTCCCACGAGTAATGGTTTTGAACAACTTTTCCTGTATATTGGCTGTTTGTATATTTTTGTTGGAGAAATTTCTACTCAATTACTGTTTTTGTTGTAGGATTTTTGAAGGTCTTTATTAATATTAAACTCTTAACAAATATATCATTTGAAAGTATTTTTCCCATTCACTGGGTTGTCTTTCCAATTTCTGATAGTAGTCATTGATGCACAGAAGTTTTTCATTTTGATGAAATTCAGTGTACGAGGTTTTTTCTTCTATTGTCTATATATGTGGTATCATATCCATGTCACCAAACCCAATATTATAAATATTTTCCCTCTAGCCTTCATTTTTAAAGTGTATTTTTTCTAGAAGGCTAGGCTGCTCTCTTTTTAAAATTTTTCTTACTTTAAATATATGGTTCAATTGTCCTGTAGTTTGCATTATTTCTGATGAAAAATGAGGTTATGTTTACTTTGTTTTCTGTATGCAATGTTTTTCTTTTCTGTCTCTGCTTGAAAGTTTTATAATCACAAGTTTTCAGCAATTTGATTGAGATATATCTTAATGTATTTTTCATTTTTGAAATCCTGTTTGTGGTTCACTGAAATTCTTGAGGTCTGTAGTTTACAGTGCTCATCAAATTTGAAAAAAAAATGCCAGTATGCCATATCATTTTTGTTCTCTTTTTTCTGGAATTCCAATTGTATATATGTTAGACCATTTAGCATTATGCCACGGATCATTGAATTTTGGTTAAATATTTTTCCAAGCTCTTTTCTTCATGTGATAGAGATTAGTTTACTGCTGTCTCTTTGCTTTCTCTAGGCTTTTCTTTCTACAGTGCTTGATTTGCTGTGTAGCTTATCTACTAAATCTTTCAATTCAAAAATTTTAATTTTCAGCATTTTAACCTCCATTTGGTTCTCCCTTATGTTCATGTTTTCTTTGAAATCTTTGGGTATATTTACAATAGCTCTCTTAATATCCTTGTCTGCTGATTCCATATCCCTGACACCTGAAGCTCCACTTTCATTGACTGGCTTTTCTCCTGGTTACAGATCACATTTTCTTGCATCATGTATGTCTTATAATTTGTTGTAGAGGTAGAAAATTGTAAATATTTCTAACTAACTATTTGATTTCATGTCTTTTTCTCAGGGATGTTGCAGTTCTATCAGGTTGTTCAGTTCAGCTGGGATTCTTCCTTTTTCTGGTCCTGTGCCCTTCAAATTCCAGCCATCTGAGTTTCTCTGAATTCCCCTTTTTACCCCCTCTACTTAGCAGTGAATTGATTGTGTTTCCCTCTCTGAGCTACAGTCCTCAAAGAATTCTTAGATAAAATGCTGTGCAACCTTAGGACTAAATGTTTTGGTTCTTTTCTCTCAGAGACACAATACTATGCTTCCTTTTGTCCAGTATTTGAAAATAGTATTTTCTTGTATTTTATCCAGTTTACAGTTGTGTACAGTGGAAAGCAAGTCTTGTTCCAATTACCCCATCATGGAGTGAAGCAGCAATGGATCCTTCAATTAGGAAAATAGAAATTCCTTGAGGAGATTCTTGCAATGGTTTAGATCTAAAATGTCCCCACAAAGGTCTCATGTGTTCAGAGCTGGTGTTTTTTAAAGGCTGTTGGAATGGGTAATGGAACTATACTCCTCAATAGATTAATCCACTGATGAATTCATATGTGAATGTGCTGGGGACTGGTAAGAAGAGATGGATAATTGGAGGTGTGACCCAGAAGGGTGCATTTATACCCCCCATTCCTCTCTCCTCACTATCTCTGCTTCCTAGCCACCACAGACTAAACAGGTTTGCTCCACAATACCCTTCCATCATGTCATTTCTTCCTTAGTGCCAGCCATTGTGGACTGAATCCTTGGAAACTATGACCCTAAATAAACTTATGCTCCTTTAGGTTGGAGGTTAGGGTATTGTGTTTTAGTAGCAACAGGTATACTACTACAAAAAGTTGATTCCAGGAATGGGGTAATTGCTGTGACTACATCTGACCATGTGATTCAGAAGTCTTTAGGACTCGTTTGTGGGAGGAGTTTGGTAAGGTTTAGAGATGCAAGCTAGAGAAGTTACAGATTGCATTAAGCAGACATCAGTGGGAGAATCTGATGGGAGTGCAGAAGACCAGAATACATATAGAAAGGAGGAGAGGTAGGGGCAGGCTTATGAGTTTTCAGATGGGAGTGAGGGCATTATTAGAAGCTGGAAGCCACGCATATTATGTTTTAGCACAGAACTTGTGTATATCTTGCCCATATCCTAAGACTTTCTGTGAGACTAAATTTAAAGTTGGTGGACTAATTAATCTGGCAGAGGAAATTTCAAGGCAGCCCAGTGTTCAGGCTTTGGCATGAGTACTGATGGTTACTTTTAGTCAGATCTACAGTAAGAATCAGGAGCAAAGAGAAGAGCCAAAAGATGTGAAAATTTGTAGCATGACCAGAAAGGAAGTGTATTTAAAGTTGGAGACAAGGAGCTTGTGGTTGTTGAAAATAGAGCCATTAAAAAAAGATTAAGTACTTTGTACTGGAACATAGGAAAGATGTTTTGAGGGTGTCTTAGGAATTAGCCAAACCCTGAGGCTCAAGGGTATAAAAGGGTAATTGCTTTTGAAAGATGTTGAGCAAAGGGCCTCCTGGTGCCTCATCCCAGGAGTACCTAGGGAAGTAAATCCCTGAGTTTTGTCATCCTACAACTGTAGCTGTGGTCGAAAGGCACTAAGCTGTTGCTCAAGCTAGAGGTAGAATGCAAGAGTTACAAAGTCATGGAAGCTTCTATACAGACTTCAGAGGCCAGACCAAAATGTGCTACAGGGTCATAGTTTCTGCCAGGAACCCCTGAGAGGGGTTCAATGCTTGAAGCTGTGAGAATAAAGCCAAAGCTACAATGGAGACTCCAGGAAGTGGAGAAGCCAAGAATGTGGAAATCTACCAAGGGAAGACACAGGCAGTGAGTCGAGCTGGTCAAGGAGAAGTCATGCAGACTGTAACTAGTGAAGCCATAGGGCCAGGGCATCTCATGTCTTTTGGAGCTCATATCTCACAATAATCTTTTCAGGGTGCTTGACCTGCAGCTACAGGATTTAAATGTTTGCCCTGCTAGTTTTTAAAGTCTTGTTTCATTCCAAATCCTTTCTAATGTACTAGTCCTACCTTTTGAAATGGTAGTATTTACCATTGGAAGTATTTAACATTTTTTATTAAGGGCTCATGACTAAGGGTTTGCCTTGAGTCTCAGAGGAAACTTTAGACTTGGACTTTTCAGCAGTGCTGGAACTGTGAAGACTTTAGCAACTCTTGAAGATGAACTTATTGGATTTTACACAATGAGATAGACATCAGCCTTTGGGAGCTAGGGTCAGAATCTTATGATTTAGGTCTAAAAGTGTCTCCAAAAGTCTTCATATTCATATGTGGGGCTTTTACAAAGTGATTGGATCATGAGTGTGCTATATTCATTAATAGAGTAATCTACTGATAAATTCATACATGAGAGTGCTGTTTGGAGATGAGCCTTGTTCAGAAGAGGTAGATCCCTGGAGATGTGCTGTTTCAGGATGTATTCTTGTCCCTGGCTCCTCACTTTCCTCTCTGCTTCCTGGATGCCATGGGTTAAGTAGCTTTTACCTATAATGCTCTTCCACCATGCCATTTCTGTCTTGGAGCTAGCTTACCATGGCTTGAATGGTCTGAAACCATGAGTCAAATAAACCTCTCCTCCTTTAATTTGTAGGTATCAGGTATTTTGTCCCAGAAAAGGGAAGGCGACTAATACAATTATAGTTTTTTAAAAAAATTTATTTTAATTAATACATTTTGGGGTATATATGTAATAGTGATATTTATCATGGAGAATGGTACATGTACATAAATATCTTAATTTTTCTTTCATTTTCTTTCACTCCCCTCCCTCCTCCTTCTCTTCATCTTTTGGCCCCCTTCCCTTTTGCAAAAATACACATACGATTCTTAAATTTCTATGTATAGTCTACATATGTAAGAGACAGTTGAGAAATAAAAATTATTGTTTCAATTTGTACATTTTCATCTCCATTTAGAATCTTCATCTCCAATCAGGGACACATTTCAGTCTCCTCCACCTTTTCCTTATTAGATTTTCTTGGGCTTTGTGCTTATGCTCATTTTCAGTGACAATGAAAGATTCCTGTGTGTTTGATCAACGTCTAAGTGTGATGGTACATGCTCTGGAATCTTTACTACATGAACTGCCTTGCTTCTGATAACCCTGTTATCTAGCACTCTATATAGTGGTGCACTGTTTGTACAAACTTCATTTTATTGTGCTTAGGTTTTCGCTTTGTAGTGCTTTTTATTCTTGCCCAACTGTCCTCTGAGGAAAATCTTAAGTCTTGATTCCATCCATGACTACAAGATAGAAGTCTCATATATGCCAGCAATATTTTTGTTGAAAGCTTTTGAATTGTAGTAGGAAAAAAACACTAGAGCCTGAAGCTAGATAAATATTTAAAAGCTGTGCAACGTTTGGAGACCTATAATTTAAATATCAGTTTTCATTTTGTTAAATGATTGTTTTTATTTTGCAGTGCTGAGGATCAAACTCAGGGCCTCATGCATGCTAGGAAAGTCCTTTACCACTGAGCTACACTTTCTGGCCCTGGTAAATGGTACTCATTTCTTTGTGCACCTCTGCAGTGTATAGTAGCTATTTAATAAGTGCTAATTCACTTCTATTAGCATTTAATAAGTGCTAATTCACTTTCTATTTAAAAATATTTACTCTGGGTATAGAAACAACTGTGCATTTTTTTGTCTTATAGTCTAGTTAAGACTTTAATGAACCTGTCTTCTCAACTATTTTGAACATGTTCATTCTTAGTTTTCTGTAAGCTCTATAATTTCTCTGTGATTTCACCCTGTCAGTACAGTGGATATGATAATTCAGCCTCTAAATGAAGTCTATTTGTATTTCAAAAAATTCATTTAAGGTTAGTGTCCTATTTGGAAAATAGACTCCCCAAACCTAGACAGATCTTTTGTTTACTCAAATTTCCTTTTTTTTACTTCTAAATTTTTTCTCATTGCATAAATGTTATTACCCTTACAAATATGGTTCTTCAGCCAGATATTAAGATTAGCAGCAAAACCCCCAGTAGTTCTATGTTTCATACCTTGTAAAAACCTCAGGGAAGAACAGGGTCATACAGATATCCTTGGTGAGGACTGAGAAAAGCAGATGCAAAGAAAATAGGTGAGATTGAATACCCAGAGATGCTGAGCTAGGACTCTGACTTCGAAGTCCCTCTGAAACAGTGCAGTTCATAGAACGTGTGAGGAGGGACGTAGTCCTTATTTACCATCTCCAATACGGAGAGAAGGCATCTGTAACTGCTGTCAGGCATCTGTAACTATTGCATACTTAAAATATTGCTGGAGTGCTTGAAGCGTTGAATTTTATAATTTTAATTAATTTAAATTTAAATCTACACACATGACTTGTGGCTATTGGCTTTTGAACTATGTAGCTCTGTAATAATTTTACTTTTATTATAGAAAGACTTTGTAAGGGATCAAAGCAATTATCCCCTAATAGCCCTCTCAGCTTTCAATTGTAGATTAGAAAATGCTACACGTGGAAAATGTATTTGGATAGGCAATGTATAATACAAGAAAAATATTTTGGATTCTGCAAGTGATAAATTCTTGTTAATACATACAGAGGCCTTGAATCCAGAGATAGGAGTCAGGTTATTTTGCTTTGTCCCATGAAGTTACAATTGCCCAAATTTTTAAGAGGAATTAATATTTTCTGGGGCTTGTTTTACTCTCTGTCACTGAGCTGTGTACCTGCATCCTGTCCTCCTTTTTCTGCCTAAAATAATATCTATCACAGAAGATCAAATTATTGTAAACTCCATAGGAAAATGGAAATATTAAAAAGCCATGATAATAATGTATCATTTGTATTTGGGGAAAGGTCTTCCTTACTTCTGTATTCTTTGTAAAAATTAATTAAAAAATAATTTCAATATCATATTTGAATGTGATTGAAGAACAATACTTCTGTGTATTTTCATCTGTTTTTGGTAAGTAAGTAGAGGAGATGTGACTTTTGTGCCTTCAGAAAATTTAGGAGATTGGTCCTTGGTGCTGAGGATTTGAACTCAGGCATTTTTACTCCTTGTCTATTCTTTCTCCAAGTATGCAAGTTATATTAGTTAACGAGGCTACTGGATTTTCCAAATCAATAACTTGTTCTTTCTGTATCTACAAAACATCATGACTTCAAGTTTGTGCGACCTCCCCCTTACAGGTCCTCTGCTTCAAATGAGAGAAAGCTTCGATTCATGTCAGTTGTTTAAAATTAATGGTACGCTCATATTTTATTTAATAAATATTAATGGTTGGGTTTGGCAGTGGGCAAGGGGTTATTTTAGCCCTTTACTGTAAAGAAGATCATTATCACATTCCCAAATTTGATTTCTAGAGTGCATCTTTATCAATATTTATTAGACACTTGGCTTAGTTCTAATTATGTTTTCTGGCCCACCCTGCAGAACACCTTTCAGGCAGTGTCACTCCAGCTAAGAGTATTCCAGAGTGCACTTATTTAGCAGTTTTGTCCTTCAGCAAAGCTTTGCTCTATATTTGAGACCTAACACTGTTGTTGTTGTTTTTTCTATCAGCACATGATACAATGGAAATCCTAAATCAATACTACTTTTTATTCCTACACAATTGATGCATAACAGCCTTCTTCACATCAAGGTTTAATGTGTTGTAAATTAATTATCTGGAATGAATACAGAGTCAATGGACCTTGGTATGACCAGGATGTGATGCTAAAGTGCTCTATTTCCTCCTCTGCTTCTCAGCATTTTTACTGACTTTTGTGCATGACAGTTGTGCCAGCTTCCCTGATAAACTCCCTTAGGAATAGTTAATGCCCTCTAGGGATGGATCAATAGAAGAAAATTTGCTTTCCCATAAATTTGTTAAAATGTTTTCTGCCTTCTAGACAAAAAGGAAAAAAGAGATTTTTATTTATAACACGCCTGGTGACGCTTTTTTCCTTAAGAATATGTAATTGAAGTTTGCGTTTTCCGAAGGAGTGACACATTTTCTTTTAATTCAGAGTATCTAAAAAATTTGTACGAATACAAGTAGCACTCATTATCGACTACTTTTCAAAATGAGAACAACGGCCTGTTTTCCAGAATTCAGTTCAAAAAAGGAAATTTTGTCTGACCCATAATCTAAATGTGGATATGATGGCAATCTCCTCTCAAATGGTATAACATCAGGCTCGGGGAAGTGGATTTTCCATCAGAAGAAAAGCAATTAAAAAGCGGGAATTCACTAAGTTTTAAAGTACTCAATTTTCTATTTTCTTTAAAATAAGAATAGAAGAGGCAAACTCCATTATAGGTTCCAGGGTAGCTCTGCTATTAGTAGCTATAGAAACAGGGAAAGTGGGTAGTGAATGAGAGAAAGGAGGGCATGAGAGAAAAACAGAGTTATGAGTAAAGGAAAGAAAACTATAAAACTAGCTGTAACACTTACGTGCTAATATTATGGTTTTGAGGCTGGTGAATTGGAAAGTAGATGGTCCAGCATCTCTGCTGCTTTATCAGTACCATCCTAGCAATGTCCCTTCATTGTTAATGCCTGTTTTCACCGAGACTTAGGTACGCAAAGGCGCAGCCAAACAAAATGAATATCGCCATCTTCAAAGCAGAGGTAATGAAGAATAGGGACATAAATACAGAAGCACCAACTTGCAGGAAGCACGCTGGGGTCAACTTCATAATCTTTTACAGAAGCCAGTTTGCTTCTGTCAAGTTAAGGGATGGAGAGTGGAACCAAATCTACTTTACTTCCCTTGACAACGAGGTCAACGCCACTTGTAAATCCGACTTCCTCCCACTGCAGCTGTGTCAAAGAGGGGGAGCTTGGTGGGACGCTGAAATCATACAAGACAGAGCACATTTTCCGAACTCCAACTTAGCACATGTCTGCTGGAAATGCCTCTGATCTTAGCTTAAGTTCCCCAGGAATATTTGCAGCTTAGACTTTATCCTCACATCTGTCCTGGATCATCAGAGTGTATTACATTGTTGCTTGATTTTTAGAAACAAGTACCCTAACAACCAAACTGGATGCTCTACATCGGTCAGGCCTCGTGTGGGTTTTTTTTTTTTTTTTTGCCAGTCCAGAGCCTTAGTGGACCATGCAGGTATAAAACACAGCCTCTGCGCTTCTATTTATGAGGGATAAATTATGAGATGTCCTAACAGATGTCGTTGCTAAAATCTAAATTTTCATAAAAGGGAGTCTTATATTTTCAACATATTTTTATTGACCCAGCGAAGTCACTGTATGGCAAAATAACAATGACTATGTAGAAGCAACAAAGTGATTTTAGATTTTCAGCATGAAATTTACATATACAAAGAGGGAGTATGCTGTCATGATGATTAACTTCCAAGTTGACACACTACAGCCACAGCCAGTCAACCACGTTAAAGTGTTTGTAAATAAAGTTTTATTGACACATATTCACTCTTGTACTGTCTATGTCTGCTTTCCCACTGCCATGGCGAAGTTGATTATTGTGGCCATATGATCTGCTAAAAGGCTTCCAAGAGGTTGTATTCTCTGCCAAACTGAAACTACTTACATTTTAGTCTCAGTGATTCCTTTAGATGTGTGGACTTTTGAGTCACAGTGTCTGTATTTGAATTCTGATTTCAGAATGTACTGGTTTTCATACCTGGACCAAATGTTCATTCTGCCCCAGTTTTCTAATCTATAAAATGGGCACACAAATAGCAATTTCCAGTACATTGCTGTGCAGTTCACATGAGCTCCTGTGCGCTATTTACGAGTCCACCTGGCATAAAGTCCTCAGTCCTTTTCTGCTGCCTCCATATTCTCAAAAAGTTTGTAAGTCTGAAGATTTTTAGTTCTTGAAGACATCAGTAACAGGGATAAGGGGGCTAGACCTTTGCAAAAGGGAAGAGGAATAAGGTTGAGGGACGAGGATAGGAGGGAAGAAGAAGGGGAGCAAAACAGGAATTAAGATGTGTTACGCACCAGCTCCCCGCGAGGAATGTAGTCATTATGTACTGCAAACACACACTAATAAAAAAAACTGAAAAAAATGTAAAAAGGAACTGTAAACACGACCAGCCCCTGCTTGTTGGGCAGAATAGGCTATAAGAACATCAGACATCCTTGGAATTTTCTCTTATCGTTTTAAATCTCTAGTGTTGTCCAAATTTTGGCAGCCAATTTAGTTCACAAAGAAATTTACTCAGGTGTAAAGCACGCAGAAAGAGTAGCAGATGCGGGGCTCCGTCGTTCTCCCTGGCAGAAGTATAAGATAAGGCAGAAGAAAGAAGGGCGGTCAACAGACCACTCACTGTGAGACAGCCAAGGCCGTGTCTCCCAACCCTTAACTTCTGTGTCCTTTCGAAGAGGAGAGGAGTCAGCATCCTCACGCCGGAGACCAACGAGTCCCAGGGAGCGATGTGCTGTGGCCCCCGGCCAGTTGTACCAGACAGTGTTGCCAGGTTGATGAAGCAGCATATATTCCAGGGCCTGACACCCTCTTCCTCTCCCTCAGGCCCCCTCTCCTTGCTGCCCTTGGTGGATCACAGGCCCCTAATGCATTACATCCCTCGAGTCTGGCTGCCTTTCTTGTGACTCATGCTCCAAATGATCTTTCCTCTGCTCACTTCAGCAGTCCCTGAGAAAAACTCAGTTTCAGACTCATCTATGTCAAGCCAGAAATGCAGCTGATCAAAGTAACTCCTTTTCAAGGAATACCTATATTTTAAAAGGAGAACGTTCAAGGCAAATGTAATTCTAATTAGTTCCTCTTACTTTCCCATGTTGAACTCCCTCTCCCTGCCAGTGCCAACTGTCCATATTTTACTATCCCTCTCTTCTGATAGATTACTAAATATTGCACTAAATTATAACGTATTATGCTGTTTCATTGAAGAGTACAGCTTGAGTATCCCTTATCCAAAATCCTGGTCTCAAACTACCTTGTAGATAACAATATGTAAAACAACAACCACTGATAATTTCCTACCACTTTGTCTGTAATTCAGTAAGCCCCCCATTACTATGTTATCCTTCTTTTACTCTTTAAAATAATAATAATAATAAAAAAACCCAAAATCCTGGTCTCAGAGTTTGGAGATATTTAGATTTTGGAATATTTGCATCCTCCTCCTTTCCCCTCAGCTCTGCACAAGTAGCAGAGCAACCAGCTTCCATGCGGAACTGCCTTTCTTCACCAACATGTAAAATGAGTAGAATAGAACCAATGTAGGAGAAAAGCACAGAAGGCCTACATTATGATTCTCTTGGAAATCATGACTGATCACATAGTTTGGCAATACGGTGTATATATTTAATTCTTAAAAACTAGAATCAGAAAGATTGGGAATGTAGCTCAGCAGTGGGGTGTTTTTCCATGTCTGCAGCACTGCAGAAATAAAATAATAACAAAACCTGGAATAAAAAGACAATTTGAAAGTGCAGTCAATACCTGGGAAGGATGAGCAGCAGTTATGGTGAGAAGAAAACAACATTCTTGGATGGAAAAGGCTCTTCTTTGCCTACTTCCTGCATTATCTACTGGGATCTCTTATTTTAAGGGGATTTGGTTTATCTGTGGGAGAAGGTCACCATTCCTTTCACACAAGTTCTCTATCCCTCCCCTCCTCAGGCCTTCTTGAAGAAGGGAACAAAGTCCGTTTTTGAGATCAGTGATCATGTGTTTTCTTGCTGGTTAGTGTGAATCTGCCTGCTTTACCTGGAGCAAGAGAAGAGGTTGTGAGCTGAAGGAGTAGACATATTCCCAACAGAACTAAGGACTGCATACTATAGTGATGCGTGCACACCATGTTTATAGCAGCACAACTTGCAGTAGCTCAGCTGTGGGAATAGCCTAGATGCCCCTCAACCAATGAATGGATAAAGAAAGTGGGGTATTTATACACAATGGAAAGCCACAAAGAAGTATGAAAATATGTCATTTGGCAGGAAGATGGATGGACGTAGTAACCATCACATTAAGTGAAACTGGCCAGACTCAGAAAGTTAAATGCCATTGATTTCCCTTATATGAGAAACTAAATAGATAGGTAAATAGGAGAGAGATGGGAAACCAGGAGGTAGACTTCTGAGGATGGGGAAGGAAACAAACAAAAAGGGGTTGGAGGGAAGGGACAAGGGAACGGTGGGACTGACCTTGATTAAGATATGTTAAACACATACACTAACTGGTATGGCTTGTGTCTACATGTCCCTCCAAAGCCTCATGTAGTCAGAGGTGGGGCTTTTTGGAGGTGGCTGGATCTAGGATTTGTGCTGCTATAATCAAGGACCTGATGCTGGAATTGATTCACAGTGTCATGCTAGAATTACGGATGTGAATGCTACCCACCCTAAGCGCAGGTAGCCTGGGTAAGATATAAGGGACAGAAAAAGCTGTGGTCGTGTCTTGTTGCTTGTTGCTTATAACTCGGCGCCTTCTGCCTTTTGTCTTCTGCCCACCATGAACGGTTTCTCCTCTGCCATCCATCATACCTTGGAGCCAGCCAACTATGAACTGAAACCTCTACAAACTGCGAGCTAAGGAAAACTTTCCTCTTTCTTTCCTCCTTTCTCTCTCTCTTTGCTTTCTTTCTTTCTTTCTTTCCTTCTTTCTTTCTTTCTTTCTTTCTTTCTTTCTTTCTTTCTTTCTTTCTTTCATTTTAAAGAGAATAAAAAAATAAGAAAAAAACATTAAAAATGATACAGACTTTCAAAACAAGATGACAGGAAATCAATAATTGTTGTTATATTACACATCGTTATCTTTAAAGTAGTTGTTCAGATTATCAGATATAAGCATGTAAAATTGGTTCAAAAAATTAAGCATTAACTATTCCTCAGAGTAAACCAATAGAAATTAGTAGTACAATTATCTTATCTATCATATATATGATAGCTAAGATTATATATAGATATAAACATATATATCTATATAATTTCCCCCCTTCTTTTTTTCTCCTTTATCTAGCAGCTTCTTTCCCTTTCACAATATCTATTGTACATTTCAGATTTTATTTACTCTTTCAGTTTCTTACACTAGGGAGACACATAGAAAGGATTAAAAATATCAGGCCCCCAAAATTCAAACACCCAATCCAAAAATGGGCATCTGAGATGAATATATACTTCTCAGATGAAGAAACACAAATGTAAATAAATATATGAAAAAAATGTTCAGCATCATTGGTCATTCAAGAAATGCATATTAAAACAACACTGAGATTCCATCTCACCGTGGAAAGAATGGCTATCATTAAGAAATCAACCAGTAACAAAGCTGGAGGGGCTGTGGGGAAAAAGGAACACTTCTCCACTGTTGGTGGGAGTGTAGACTGGTGCAACCACTGTGGGAATCAGTGTGGAGATTCTTCAAAAAACTAGAACTGGAGGTTCCATTCAATCCAGATATTCCCCTTCTGGGTATTTCTACAGAAGAAGTGAAAACATACCGCAGTGATATATGTGCACCCATCTCTGTAACTGTGTAATTTGTCATAGCTAAGTCATGGAAGCAAATGTCCATCCACTGAGGAATGGATAAAAAGATGTGGTATTTTTATACAATGGAGTATTACTCAGCTATAAAGAAAGATACACTCTAGGCTTTTATAGGTAAATGGATGCAACTAGAGACAATACTCATAAATGAAATAAATCAGACCCACATGTGTAAACGTCGTATTATCTACCTTTCTTCCTTTAACTTTGGGTGTCAGGTTATTTTGTCCCAGCAGTGAGAAAAGCAACTAAGACACCACCTTTCCAAACAAACCCCATTCTCATGTAAAAGTAACATGCACCAATAATTTCTTTACAAAATAAAAACAAGTATAAAAACACAGCTCAAACAAAACATTCCTAGTTTTAATCTACTGGACCCAAACTATTCCTGGGTATGGTGGGCCTAAATTGGAAACCACATATAATTTGAAATGAAAAGAAAAATATATTTATATGGCCTGGAGAAATAAGAGAGTATTTTTAGGTATTTCAAATCAGTTTTTTGTATATATTTAGATTTTTATTTTGTGTTAATGGCATCCTTACATTTGAGATGCTTCCTTGATGCAAGTTCTTATGACATATTGTGTCACGGGCAAGAAGTTTCAAGTAAAGACACAGGAGAAAATAGATCCCTTTGCGAAAGGGTGGCGATTAGGGTGCACTGTCATCTTGATTGGTTTTGGGAACTACTTGGGTTATCAGGGGCACATACATCTCTGTGGGTCATGGAGGCATGGCTTTGATTTTATATGTGGTCCCTGGCCCCTTTCCTGGCTAGCATTGTTTCCTTGCTGTCTCCCCGCAACCATGAACTGAGTGACTTTCTCTGGTATGCCTTTCCACCATGATTTCCTGCTTTGGAGGAAGCTAACAATGGACTGAATCCTCTTAAAACATGAGCAAAATGAAACCTTTCTCCTTTAAGTAAGTTGTAGGTGTTGGGTACTGTGTCCCAGTAACAGGAAAATTGAGTAATAGAGACAGGAACCGATGGGAAGACTTTTGCACAGAGTGGTTGTCAAGGATGACACGAGGAGAGGATTCTGAAATAATGTACAAAGAAAAATATCAAACTTTTGTAAAGACTAGCAATTGGTTCTAGGGAGGAGCGTGTTGGTGAAATGCAAGTGATATTTCGCTGACTATTTTTGTGATTTCCCTACCTTGACTGCAGTGACTAATTTCCTTTTCTCTAACCCTGAACACAGCAGTGATTCAGACCCCTGTATCAATAGCAAGCAAAAAAAAGGAAGGAGAAAGAAGCTTAGAGTCCATAAATGGGTTGGACTCTAAGGCCTCACTATTTGAAGATGGTACATGGAATAGAATCCTTAAAAGGAATGCTTTTTTTTTTTTTTGGTATCTTTTTGAGACAAGGTCTCGTTATGCAGTTCAGGCTGGCCTTCAACTCACTTTGTAGCCCAGGTTGGCCTAGAACTCACAATGATCCTCCTGCCTCAGCCTCCCGAGTGCTGGGATTACAGGTGTGCGCCACCATGCCTGGCCCAAAAGGAACCTTTTTTTAAAAAAGAGAGAAATGTTTTTTTATTACTGTGCTACAGGTAAGGAAAGTAAAATTTTGAGGAGCTATATAGCTTAACTAAGCTAATGGTAGCTCTGGGATTCAGGAAGGTCTGCTTCTGCAACCTCTTGCTCTTTTTATCGTCTCCTATGTGTGTGGTGGTGTAGGCCTCAGGAGGAGGGAAGGGATTCTTAATGCACACAGCATATGTTATGGAGGGGAGATAAGCCAGTTCCAAAGACACAGATAGCTGGGCTTCCTGAGGGCAAAGGTTTCAATTCTCTTGGGACTTTTCCAAGAATCTCTTTCTAATTTCCCTCTGAATAAAGTGAGTTTTATACAAATGCAACCAAAATGACTACAGCAGAAAACAGTGTTTAAAAAGAAAATTAATTTCAAGCATATTTATGTGATTATAAAATTAACATTTGTTTGATTTATGTTAATTTAAAGACAGAACTTCCTCTTACTCTACTATATTCTTAAGAGATTTGAAAAATGTAAAATACTACTTATCAATACTTTTTCCACTGAAATGTAGAATTTTTTCTCTATCTTTATATCCTGCATGCTCCTCCATTTTTGTTTCACATGGTTACTGAAATGGAGTTAAGTCATAACATAATTATCACATACTACCTTTCCTCTCTCTTCCCCTCCATAGCTACTGGGTGCTATGGTTTAGATACAGTTTGTGTTTGTTTCCAAAGTGTCCATGTGTTGAGAGTTGGGTCCTTACTGGTAGATTTGCCGTTGGTGCTTATATCACACCAGGGATTGAACTTAGGCCCTTGCACACACTAGATGTGTGCTTTACCACTAAGCTACGTCCCCAGCCAAGAGTCTGGTTTTTAGTGTACTTATGTTAAGAGATGGAACTTTCAAAAGATGAGTCCTAGTGGGAAGTTCTGAGATCATTTGGAAGCACACACAATGGACCCTGGGATCCCAGTCTGTCTCTGGCTTCCTGCTTTGAGATGTGATCCTTTTTTTTCACATACACTTCTGCCATTGTGATGCCATTAGTCATTAGATCCTCAATAGAAGCTGAAACAATAGGGCTGCTAAATATTAGGCTTTGTGTCTCCAGAACTAATTCTTTCCTTACAAAGCTACCTTTTCTCAAGTATCTTACCGTAATAATGCAAAACTCACTAATATAGAAAATTAGCATCAAAGAATGCATCATTATTATACCTGTGCCTGAAAATGTGGAGCAATGGACAGAGGCTGGGAAAGCTTAGAGCAGCAAGCTAGCAAGAGCCTGGAATGTTGTAAATAGAGTGTAATGGGCAATTCTGGTGAGATCGGGAAAGATGAGGAAACTAGAAAACTAGTATTCAAGGAAAATGAGGTCTGGTTGAAATTGGAGGAAAGGGTATTCTTGCTATGAAGTAGACAAAAACTTTGGTTGTGTTGTTAACCATGCCTTAAAACTGTGGAAAGCTACAGTAAAGAATGAGGGATTAGTTCATTTGGTGGAGGACATTTTAAAACAAAGCATTTTGGTTATAGCATGGGCATTTATTGGCCACTTACTCAGATTTACAGCAATGAGACTTGGGAACAAAAAGGAAGCAGAGTAGAAAGATTTGAAAAATTTGCAACCTGGTCACCAAAAAGGCAAAGAAAAATAAATGAGGGTACTGCAGACCAGGGCATTGCAGAGAAATCATGGTATTCAAAAGAGATTAACAGGAATGTTAATTGTCAGGGCAATTGGAAAGGCTTCCTGGACATCTTAGAAATCTGCAAGGCTGCCTATGCCACTACCTGCCAAGAGGCTTTCCAGGGTAGAATCTTTCAGAGACCTCATGCAAGTGTGCTCTCAGCGCTGGAGATTTCTTTCAGCAGGGAAAGCACTCCATGGCTGCAGCTGGCTTCAAGCGGGCCCAGGTGCAGCCCTTGGCATCCTCATGGAGCTGACTTTGCAGGCATGCAGAATGCAAGAGTTTTGGTGTCATAGTGATTTTCACCCAGATTTCACAGGAAAGCCTCACATTCAGGCAGAAGTTTTCCACTTGGTGCGAGTGCCTTCAGAGAGTGCCTGACAGGGTGATGCCTAATGGAGCTGTGATCATGGAGCAAGGGGATCCAGGAAGGGACAGTTGTCAGTAATATGACCCACGTGCTGGACAAAACTGCAGTTATCAGTGCGCAGGCCTGAAATGAGCAAAGTCCTGGGGATGGGGCTGCCCAAGGCCCTCACTGCAGTGCACACAAGATGCAGGAGACGCTAGACCTGGAACTTTAGGAGGTGATGTCTGTCCCACTAGTTTTGGATTTGCTTTGACTGATTAGTCTTTTCTACTTGCCTGTTTCTCTTTTGTGGCGTAGAAATGTTTACCCTGTGCCTGTCCTGCCAGTGTGCCCTGGATATATGTAACTGGCTCTCTGATTTTATGGGAGCTCACAGCTAAAGGTTTGCCTAGGGTATCAGATGAGCCTGGGCATTTGAATTAATGTTGGAATGAGTTCAGGCGTTCAGGGATGTAATGATTGTATTGTGTATTGTAAGAAGGATGTGAACTTTGGGGGCCAGGGATAAATCACCATGGTTTGGGTTTGGCTTGGATATGTCCCTGAGGGTTTCATGTGTTGAAATTTAATTCCTATTGTGAAGTATTAAGAAGGTGAGATCTCAGTATGACTCTGATGTTTAGAGCTGGGGTCTTTGGGAAGTTATTAAGACTAGGTAAAGTCGGCAGTCCCCATGATTGAATCCCGATGGCTTTACAAAAAGAGGGAGCGAGACCAGAGGACAGACATTGTCCCCAGCCATGTGATGCACTGCATCACCGAGGAATTCTGCCAGTAAGACCATCACTAGATGCAAGCTCTTGATCTTGAGCATCCAGAACCATGAACTAAATAAACCTCTTTTCTTTATAAAGTTATTCAGGCATTTTGTTGAAGCAATCCCAAACAAATACATTTATTATTTCAAGATGCAGTATTATCAAATACATCACTATATAATTTTTTAGGCACTGTACACAATTTCTTTGAAAGAACATAGAGAATGTAATGTCCTCATCTTTTAAAATAACTGATCTATACTGTCTATAACATGAAGCGAAAAAAAATCAGTGATTTCCTCTTTTTATCCATGCCTTTCTAGATGAAGGTAGCCTAGTAAAATATATATGTAAGGAGTAGTAAATTCATTAAAGTGAAGCACAGGTCTGCATTATATGATATGTATAATTGCTGTTTTTAAACAATGGTTTGGCTTTCCCAAATTCTACTCGAATAATAACAAATGATGCCAGGCATGGTGGTGCATGCCTGTAATTCCAGCACTCAGCAGGCTGATGCAGGAGGATTGCCACAAGTTTGAGGCCAGCCTAGGCTACATAGTGAGTTCAGGGACAGCCTAAACTATAGAGCAAGATCCTGTCTCAAAAACCAAAGCCAAAACAAAAACCAAAACAAAAACAAATGATACAATCACCAAGCCCAGACAGTCATCTTTCCATCACTTGATAAATACCTGAGACAATTTAAAGAAAGGAAAGGTTTATTGTGGCTCACAGTTTCGGAGGTTTCAGTTCATGGTCACTGGGCCCTGTTCCTTTGGTCTCGTGGTGTCAGAGCATGTGGAGAAAATTGGGATGCCTCATGACAGCCAGGAAGCAAAAGGAAAAGGGGCGGGGCTAGGGTCCCACTCTTTCTTTCAAAGGCACATCCCCCAGTGATCCAACTTCCTTCCACTAGATGTCACCTCCTAGGCAGGCACTTGTGTCACTGAACTGTATCCCTGACCCCAAGATGTCACCTCCTAAAGGCTCTACCGCCTCCTAGGAACTCCATATGCTGGTGATCAAGCCTTTGACAGATGGGTTTCTTTTATTTTAAAGAGAAAAAACAATAAAAATGATATAGAATGTCAAAACAAGATGATAGGAAATTAACAATGGTTATTATATTGCATATTGTTATCTTCAAACTAGTTGCTCAGATTGCCAGAGATAAGCATGCAAAATTGATCAAACAATATAAGCACTAACAGTTCCTTTCAATGAACTAGTAGGAATTAGTAGTACAATAATCTTAGCTATCTTGTGTATATATATATCTATATATCTATATATATATATATATGTATAGTTTTTCCCTTTCTTCTTTTTAACTTTCCCCCATTCCAGTTGTTCTTTCCTTTTGAGCAGTTTCTATCCCTTTCACAATATCTACTGTACACTTTGGATCTTATTTACTCATTCAGTATCTTACAGTAAGGAGACAATATAATGTTTACATATGTGAGTCTGATTTATTTATGGGTATGGTCTCCAGTGGCATCCATTTACCTATAAAAGGCTCGAGTTTATCTTTCTTTATAGCTGAATAGTACTCCACATCTTTTTTATACAACATCTTTTTATCCATTCCTGCACTGATGGGCATTTGGGTTGTATTTAGATTTAGCTTTTACAAATTGTGCATTGGCTTTTGAGAGATATTCAAGATCCAAACTATAGCATTTTGCATATTTTCAATTTTATAAAATGCCTTGATGAGTTGGTTTAACTATTAATAACCTAAATCTAAAGTATACTGCAAGAATGCTTTATTAATTGAGATTGAGAAAACATTCTTTTTATGATAGTTTTTATACTACATCCATGCAACATATAATATGGATAAGAACCATAAAGAAAATATGTAAGTACCTTGCTTGGGCTTATATCTAGGGATACAAACATAAATAGTGACATTTGCAGATGGTGGAAAATGATTATTCAGTACAAAAGAGACAGTCTCTCCATGGTAAATCTGGAGAGGAAATTATTAAAGAAGTGAAATTCTAGGGGAATATCCTGTCCTGTATATTTTAGTTCAAATAAGGAGAAGTAGGAATCAGTTATAATATTAAAGTAAATGCATGCACATCTAGCTATTAATTCCACTTAACTTAATTAATTTGTTTTTCTTTTCTTTTGTTTGCAGATCAGGGCCAGAGGAAGAAAGACATTCATCTGCAGTAGAACTGAATGGAAAGCTATGGCAGTACTGTAGGCCTACCCATAACCCAGTTATTGGAGTGGTTTGCTAAGGTTGAACATCCTTGGAAGTGCTAGATGAGCCCAGTGAGAACGGTCCAGGCAACTCAGTAAAAAAAAGGCCCAGTTTGGAGTTTTCCATGTTTAAAAGTACCTGTTAATTTTAAATCATTTAGAAGAAAGTAAGTCTAAACTAGTATCTCTGATAAAAGAGAAATTAAACTCTTTCATTAACTACCATACTATCCTAGGTTAACCTTTTAAGATCTCTCTTCCTCACTGTCTTTTTTTTTTTTTTTTTTTTTTTGAGACAGGGTCTTGCTATGTAGTTCAGCCTGATCTTGAACTGACTATGTAGCCCAGACTGGTCTCCAATTAGAGGCAATTCTCCTGCCTTTATAGGCATGTGCCACCACATCTGACTCTCCCTCATTATATTTAACTTTCTTCCTTTTCACATCTTTCTGTCCTGCAACCTTTCCCATGTAAGGAAGTTTGTGAAGTATCTGCAAGCATTGGTTCACTGACAAGTACTGCTTAGAGTGAAGCACATCTTTGCTGCTCAGTGGATGTTTGACATATTGTTTTCATGTTTCTTATTCCATATATACTGTATCTCCCATCTTCCATCTTCTCCTCAGCAAGCAGGATGAGAGCTGGTAAAGGACTATGGTTTAAGTATGGTTTGAGCTTATCCCCTGGAGAGCTCATGTGTTGAAATGTAATGTCAACTCTGAAGTATTTAGATGGTAGAAACCCAATCTAATTATGCATATAGAGGTGAGGCTTTATGAGGTGATTAGTATTAAATAATGACATTAGAGTAGAAGGAGAGAGGCAGGCAGACACAGCCACACACCCACACCCACACGCACACACCTGCACACACATACATATCTTCTGTCTCTTACCTTATGATGCTCTCTTTGCAGCAGCTCAGGATTCTGCCAGCAAGAAGGACATCACCAGATGTGGTACCTTGACCTTGGACCTTTAACCATGAGCCAAAATAAGCCCCTTTTCTTTATAATCAACCCCTTCTATAGCATGATGTCACTGGTAAAATAAAAAGACAAATAAATAAGTTCTGATCAAAGTGACCAGCACAATGGAGAGGGAACTGCTAATCCTAAAAGGGAGCCAGAGAGTCCTGTGACAACCTGGGGCTTCTTGATTCATTGTTTTGAAGGTTTGGGATTCACAGCGAGGGTGTGAGTAACTGCAGAACAGGTGGTGTAGCCCAGGTGTATGGGCAACACACGATACAAAAGAGATTGTTTCTCAGGGGCCTTCAGGTTCTTAAATAGTGAATTACTATACAAGGGTGAGAATCCCATATTCATGCATGAACTTTTAGGCTGATATTCAAATATAATAATTAATTTGTGAATTTTAGAGGTAATGTGAAAGCAGTCAAAAAACAGTTAAAATTATTGGAACTGTTTTAGATAATGCAGATCTAGCAGTGAGCAAAATGAACAAGAGCTCTATTTGCACTGAACTTACATTTCCAGTGTGTGTGATGTGTTGGGGAGAAGGTAATCAAGAGCTGTAAAGGGTCTTAGATGCTTTCCTGCTTGCCACCCAACACATTAGCCTGCCATAGTATCATAATTCCTCCATTAGAAGCAAAGTACAGCTTGATATTCACAACAGTACAGTAACTAGCTAGCTGCTGATTTCCTGGAGATAGTTTCCTGGGCCCAGATCCGCACAGAGAAATGCAAAGAGGGACAGGACACACCAGCACATGGTATGAGCTATGCTACAGGTGAGGAACCTTAAGTTTAGGGAACCCAAATGTTTTATAATGGGCAATAAATGTGCCTGTCTTTTGCTTTTGTGGGAATACTAATTCTCTCTTCCTGTCTGTAAAAAAACCTGCCCTTGCCCTGGAAGGAAATAATGTTTCTAATTTCATGATTCATTCCCTATGCAAACATTCTTGAAAAGATGTAGGGTTTCTTCCTTCTGTAGAACCATAGAGTTCCTCTAACAGTGGTTAATGAGAAAACCTAAATTCTGCCTTGTGATTTACATTAGGAATGGTGGGTTCCAGCATTAGTTGCACCATCTTATGAAAGTGCATGAATCCAAGGAGCTGGCCCAGTGCTCTGCAAACAGTGTGGGTCAGGTTCATGCTTCCCCATCTGTTACTAGCTGTGTCACTTGGGCTGGTGCATAGATGCTCTAAACCTGTTTCCTATAAAAGCAGAATAATAAAACCTAGTTGACTGAGTAATTGGGTGACTGAATAATATTTATAAGATACTTAGCATGAAATCTGAGTACAATAAACTCTGATGAAAAGGTAGATGTTTTTGTTTGCTGAGTATATCTTGGCATCTAGATGTGACTTATATCACTTTCCAGAAGTTCAGCAAAATGGTGCACTTTGGAGTGTGTGGATCTGTAAAGAACTGATGTGTAGAATGTTGATTTCTAGGATATATACTGTGAATAGCAGTTTGCATGCAGTGGCGTGTATATAGCCCTGGGGCCAAAAGCAGCGTGGAGCTTCATGCTGTTTCCCTAAGAAGAACTGCTTTTGAGAAATGTATATCATTTCTCAGAGTGGTTCTGCTATATTTACAGAAGTGTGACAACTCATATATTTTTTGCTTCCTAATGTCCATAGGAATGAATGGAAGGCAATGAATATTGGTGCAATTTGTGCTTGCAAGCAGGTAGAGCTTCACCAATTTATGCTTGAGCACAGTTGGAGGTGTTTGGCAAAATGGAACTCTTGGAGTGTGTGGATCTGTAAAGAACTGATGTGTTAGAAAGTTGATTTCTAGGATGTATACTGTGAATGAGTTTATGTACGGTGGCATGTATATAGCCTTGGGGCCAAAAGCAGCCTGGAGCTTCATGTGTGTTTCCCTAAGAACTGCTTGTTATAAAAGTATATCACTTTCCAGAGTGGTTTCCTTACCTGTATTTTATACAGTATCTAATATTTATTTTACAGAAAAAGTTAGCAATATGACTTCGGATTAATACTTATTAGTGAACATATTTCAATGAAGAAAATAAATTAAATTTTAATTTCAGTAAAAGTGGCATTAAATACAAATAAGTGGAACCAATAAAAATGATCTTCATTACTGTTTAGCTTCTAGAGACATTGATATATTTAAAAAGTTTATACCAAATATGAAAAGTAGAGCCGGGCATGGTGGTGCAATCCTGTAATCTCAGCACTCAGGAGGCTGAGGCAGGAGGATTGTTGCAAGTTTGAGGCCAGCCTGGGCTACAAAGTGAGCTCAAGGCTAGCCTGAACTGCATAGCAAGACTCTGTCTCAAAAAGACCAAAAAAAAAAAAAAAAAAAACCCAAATATCAAAAGTAATGTAGTATACTTGGAAAGATCACAGGTCAGGGCTTGAATCCCAGTTAGGGTACTTGCTAGTTGTATGAAGCTGGGAAAGCTTTTTAAGACCTGAGAGGCACATATCCTTATCTGGATAACGGGGGTGATAAAAGCGTATACCTCATAGAGTTGTTCGGCTTTGTGTGTGTGTGTGTGTGTGTGTGTGTGTGTGTAAAGTACTATATATGAAAAGCTTGAATAAGCTCTTGCTGCACAATAACACTATATAAATGTTAGCTAATGCTACTATTGTCCTTGTTGTGGT
Source organism: Chinchilla lanigera (assembly GCF_000276665.1). Classification (NCBI taxonomy): domain Eukaryota; kingdom Metazoa; phylum Chordata; class Mammalia; order Rodentia; family Chinchillidae; genus Chinchilla; species Chinchilla lanigera. The sequence goes on along the minus strand of NW_004955406.1, from coordinate 36,033,904 downwards.
TAATACTGTATCTAGATGGCCCCCAGAGCCTCAAGCCCTCATGGGTGGGGCTTTTGGAAGGTGATTGTATTATAGGGGTGCTATAGTTGACTTGACTGTAGCAGGTAGGGTCTGCTTGGGACCAGGGAGTGTGACTTGGGACTGTATGCCATCCCTTTCTAGCTCCTGTCTTCTCCCTCTTTGTGTTCTGGCTGCCAAGAAGTGAGTTGCTTTCCTCTGACAGACCCTGCCACCATGCCACTTCTGCCCAGAGCCAGGGCACCATACAAGTATTATAGACACCTAAGTTATTTAAAGATATTGTAGGAAGTCAGACAGGGCTGGGCCCTTGAAAGGTAAGTGCAGAAGACAAGGCTTGAAGAACAGAGGAAGTACTACACTCATACACTTCCCCTAGGGACAACAGCAGTGACTGATGTTCTAAATAGGAATCAATCACCTTGGGTGGAGGACAAAACTACCTTAATCCACCTCTTCCAGGAAAGTCCTTATCCAGCCCATGTGCACTTGCTACATGACTTGCTTCCCAGTTTGATCCCCATTTAATCAATATTACGTAAGCCACTATACTTGCTGTAATCTTATTGGCTCACCATTGTTTTGTCCCACCTCACACCCACCTTGTGATTTTCCATTGAATCAGTATTACCTAGGCAACTATACTTGTGCTCTTATAAAGTGATTATAGTTTTGTGTACCTTGACCTCGCCTCACCTTGTGGCTTTGCTACCCTTGAGAAATGGGGTCTGTGGGCAATCCACTTTCCAGGCCCCTTTCTGTCTCTCTTAGACAGAAATTTTTCTTCCTTTCAATAAATTCTTTCTACTCTTAACTTCCTTTGTTCCTAGAATTCATTCCTCGATTTTAGAGAACATCTAGCAGGTTGGAAGTTTCTTTCCCCTGTATCACAAGGCCTGAAACTCCTAAAATGTGAGACAAAATAAACTTCTTTTCCTTTAAAATTCAGGTGTCAGATATGTTATCACAGCGATGGGAAAATGACTAAGACAATCGTCTTAGCCATATTCCATGTGATCCTTCTCTTATCTCTTGGTCTTCAGATCCTCAGGGTGTAGAAGGATGGAAGCCAGTGCTTCTGAGGCATGACTGCAGGAAACCCTGGAATATTACCTTTCATAGTATCATCACTTAAGAGACATCACTGCTCTCATGGGAATAGCTTGATTGGGCTTGTGAGAAGACTTGGCTTTGCTGAAGGCTCTGAGAAAATATGCTAAAGATGCTAAAGAAATACCTTCAAATATATTTTGCTTTCCAAACATTCCTTGTCCATATATATATTTTTGATGTTCATAGCATTTACCAGTTTACCATCTATTGGTGTTGATCAGCTAGCATGACTCCTTTCAATGAAATAAGAATTCATTTTTAAAGCAACTGAGCATATGGTACTTAGCACTGTCTTTTTTTTTTTTTTTTTTTTTTTTTGGTTTTTCTCTGGTACTGGGAACCGAACTCATGACCTTGCGCTTGCCAGGCAGGCACTTTGCCGCTGAGCTAAAGCACTGTCTTTTTAATTAGTTTTCTGAATCATATATGTTAAATTTCAGTGCCACAGATACGAGTTTGAATGCTCATTTATCCCCTTACCTGTTGTGTTAATTCTACATATTTATTTCACAACAAAGATGGGCTTTTGACTCTATAGACTCTTCACTATCTCTAACATAATCAACCTGCCTCTGGTGACTCTACCTTTAGCAATTTCCTATCTATGTTGTTTTCCACTTTGAAAAATATTTCCTTAAACCCTTCTTAAATTTGGCTGGTTTTACTTCCGCTGCATCTCGTGCATTTCTAACCTCTGTAAAGTTGCTGGAAAATTTCTCACCCCTCACTCTTTAATTTAGCAGTGGGAAAACATAACATTAATTTTTTTAAAAGACCCATTTTTCTTGGAAAGGGAATAAGTGATTATACTTTAATAACAATAAATGGACAGTGTTAAGAAAAATAATAGAAAAGGTTGAAAACTTGTGGAAAACCACATTTTTTGAGAAATAATAATACATTATTGGTGCAACCATGAAAAGATAATTGAGGCCAAAGGGTGCTTTCTCTTTTGTTCAACTATTTTAATGATGAGTAGTTAAGATAAGCTAATGTAGCCCTAAGTGCTAACAGTTTGAAGCACTTTCTCCCTCCCCAAAAGGCATCAATCCTGCCTCTAGGGCACTCATGCTAAATGGAAATCATGCTGGATAATCTCATCAGTGTAATCCTCCCGGGAAATCTGGTGCTAAATAAAATGTGAAGAAAAGCATCTTGACCATTCAAAAAAAAAAAAAAAAAATCCAGACATGGAAGTGAGTTTAATATTGTTATCTGTAAGACATAGAACTGATTTTCTAGGTTTTTCTCTTCCACAAATAGCTGTAGTTATTTAATAATAGCTTTCACAGTCACAAGAATCCTAGAGATGTACCTGTGGTTTTGATGCTTTCTTTTAGACAACAATCAATTTGCGATGAATGAAAGGCCTTTGAAGAGTTTCAGGCTGCACAAAACCAAAACAAAATAAAAGAAAAAAAAACCCGAACATACAAACAAACACACACATATCACGTATTCACTGACTGTATCCATTTGAGAAATTTGTGACCCAAATGAGCATGAAATGATCAGTCCACACTGCATAATCACACTGAGATTTTCCACCAGATTCACTAATTCCCCAGCTAGTTAGAGCAATTATTGAAACATCCAATAGTCAGACACATAATTTGCTACAGGGTGCTCGTTAGAAACAAGCTGCAGAAGTGCAGTGCAGTCACCAGTTAATTGAGGGCGGGGCAACAGAAGGTGTGCTACCTTCACTGCTCTTCACCACACCTGGGAGAAATGTTCACCATGCCAGTGTATCACAGAAGGAAGCTGAAGCGCTTGACAGCCGGGCTGGGGGACAGAAGATCAGAGAGCACCAGAGGAAGAGTTGAGAAACAGCAGTCAGTGGACAGTCTGACTAGGCCAGCTTCCAGGAGGCTGGCTGCAGAGCCGTCACCTGGTATCTTACCTTGCCCCTTGTGACAAACCTGAGCACAGTTTGAGGCCAGGAACCGGGGAAGAAAACATGTCAGGGCAGAGTGGTGCTATTTTCAATGGAATATGTGTTTGTCTGGTAAGTATGTCAGAAGCAGGGAAGCAGGTGCCTGGTTTCTGGCTAGCTATTTTGCTGCTATGGGACACAGACCCTGAATCTCCCATGGCCATGTGAGATCTTTGATGTTGCCAGGGGCATTTTGCTAACTGTCCAGGTTGGGTGCCAAGGCTGCACTTTCTCGATGTGTGATGTGTGATGTGTGATGTGCATATGGCTGTTTTCAGTGTCAGCTGACCTCGGGGTGAGGACTTGATCAACCTCTTCAGGATGGAGCCGGGTCTTGTTAGGCAAAGATTAACAGCCCAATAAATAGAACTTGTGCTCCAGCATATGATTAACACAAAGCAAGGCAAAGTCAATCTGAGGTTTACTCAGAAGGAAAAGATATGCCCTCTCTCTCTCTCTTTTTTAAGAATAAGAACATGAGTTTGTCAATAATAAATTAAAAACTCTCCTATAAGAGAGTTGTCAATATGGGAGACTGAATTTCCCATGTTCAGTAATAAATCCACCTATTATTTTGGTAAGAAATGCCTAAATTGAAATTCCAAAGAGTATTATAAACTTGAATTAAAAAGATAATGGAGTTTTAATAAGTTCTGGGTCAAGATGTATTATCAAACTATTTTCCATAGGGCACAGAATATACCATCCATTCTTTTAATAATGCCAAGTCTAGGTTTGCTTCCAGCAGCCAGCTGAGGCTGCTTGTCTATTATAGTCTCTCCCACGATCCCTAACAATGAGCAAATAACTAGATGGCCTATAAAACATTTTAAATAGAACCACTTCCTGGAGAAACTGTTACTAGCAGAGACAGGTTCGATCCAGGCCTGGAAAACTTGCTTTGGGAAAGTAGAGATCAATACTGTTTGGGAGTAAGCACTAGTGGTAAATAGTATGATGAATTAAGTAAGTCATAAAATAAATGATCTATATCCTGACATACAGCTGTATTCTACCAGATTTCTCTGATTTAGGACTATGTGAAGGATAATTCTATGTACTTTGAAATTCAAAGGGCTTTCAAAATACAGTTTTAATTATACAAACCATACATTAGTCACAAAAGCACTATGTCTGCAGTCCCAAAAGACAGGCAAAGAACTTGACCATGTGTTTGAAAAGTGGTCTGCATAATGTAAGTTGCTGGAGATGAGTTTTCTTCTTTCTTGATTCATGGCTTAGGTGCAAAGCCAAAGTTACGTCTTTCTGCCATTCTTTCTCTTGCCCTACACTGTCTGACTCTGCTGTCTTCCCTAAGCCTGCTTCCTTCCGCATGCTTCCCTAGGTTACTTCCTGCATGCAACTGTCTTCCATATCTCTGCTGGGTGTCCATGGGGGACACGGACATCCCTGTATGTAGTCGTGGAGGAAAGAGATAAACCTGTTGGCAAAAATGTAGCTGCAATCAACAGCATCAAGTGGTTCTTATACCTTTAATGAAAAAGTAAATATTTAGGGTTGTAAAGCGACAGAAAAAACTGTTTCATTGTATATTTAGATATCTTATGGTGAGGGAGGAGTTAGCATATGAGGTTGTGTAGGTATCTTCATAGATGAATTTATTTCAGATGGTTGCAGATTAATACATAAATTTATAATGTAACTTAATATTGGGAACATTAAGCTAATTGATACAAATTGTCTTCTGTTTTCTCTATCTTCTATAAAAGAAAGATTGTGGGAAGATAAAAGAACACCTGCAGTTTTCATCATGGACACATATTGAGAGAGAGAGTGGATCTGGAAAACAAATTTATACTTTTTCTGGAAATGGGAACCATTCATAAAACATTTAATGGGTTCAAGGTCCTCTTGCTGTCTTCCTGCCTTCTATTCATAAAGCTCCCTGGCAACCCCGAAGTACTTGGGGTAGTGACACGTTATTGGATGAATCTGCTTCAGATTTGAAGACTTATGCATGCTTTGAATGACAGACAAAAATACATATTTCCCTTTTAAAAGAAGAGTGAGATTAATATTCAGCAGTCACAGTATGTAATTAAAGAGAAAAGTGTAATGAACTCTTTATGCAGGGGCAAAGAGTTGGTTTAATATCACAATAGACCTGGAGTCTGTGGCAAAATTTTAAAAGGCTGCTCTGGGATTTACAGCCCTTCTGAGGTGTTCTCAAAACTGTAATCCCATCACCATTTTTATGCATGTCGTGGCGTTGTTTACCAGCTGCGTTTATGTAAGATGCTCTCACGTCTCCTGGTACCGCTTGTCTCCCTCTGTGCATCTGTATGTTCTATATACCCTCATTAATTTAGGAGAGAATTTTAAAGAGTGCTCAGATAACATTTCCAATTAGTAGCCGATTTTTTTTTTTGGCACCGAGCAGCAGATCTCATTGAAATAACCCCCAGATGGTTGAATTTTCTTCTCAAAACAGTCCCAGATAAGAAAAAGACTAACTGATGTCTAGAGGTCTCACTAAACCTTCCGATGCAGTTAAAATTCTGTTCCTGATCCCTTTGTATTAACTTTAGGTCCCAATTTTCCATCCTATTCTTTGTCTCTAAACTTTAGACCTTGGGCAAACACACCGGTTTTGTTTTCTCTGAAACTTTGTCCATTTCTGTTTTATTGCCAGGAAGTCTGGCCACGTTGGTATCAGCCCTATTTCCCCTGCTGGACAAAGCAGATGGCAGTTTTGTTCAGGCATGCTGGGGGCAGGGATTGTGCAGCCTGTACTCTGTCTTTAGCACACTACTGAGAAAGGAGGGTGAATAAGCATGCAGGGGTCAGAGGGATAGTTATTAGCTGCTGTGACATTTCTGGGAGGATTTCTGGAATCTAGTAGTTGAATGCAACAACCGAGTGTTCTTGGTCCATAGTAAAGAGTGAAGGTTGACGTGGAGGGAATTGTTGAGAGTCCTGGTTAAGCCAAGGGGCCTGAGAGTTAAGCCAGGAGGAACTGAGATGTGGGGAGTGAGTCAGAAGTTGTGATGCTGCTGCTCTTCTGTATTCCTCAAGGAGATGTGTGTTATTTTATTTCCAACTCCTCACTGACCTCTAGGTGTCTGCCTTGGGATTAATGTTCTCAAACAGTCTCCCAGCTCTCCTCTGCCAGGCGGTTCGGTGAAGCCCTACCAGAACATGGGGCCGGTGCCTGCTTCCCACTTTGGCCCTCGTTGCTGCTGACCCCTTAGGCCTGTGGTTACCCATTGCCGTGCTCCACTCCTTACCAACTGCAGCCGCAGCTCCCCTTGTTTATGAAGCCAACAGCTTTGCTTTCTTTCAGAACAGATCATTTGCTATGGGAAGAAAATAACCCGAGGTATCAGGAAAATTTGAAGAGCCATAAAGGAATTGTTCTATTTTAGGCAAAGAATATTTTAATAGAGGCCTCTTTACAATAATATGATTTACTTAGTCTCATGTTTCTTAAGTTTTTGTCATCCTCACTACCATCTTCAGCCTTTTTTCTCTCATCTTTGCTCACTTATTACTATTTTAAATCATTTGTTGTTTACCTCAATTTTGGCAAAATGGAAAACTTCGTATTACTGTTGTCTTAGTGCATTTTCTGTTGCTATAATGGGATACCTGAGACAGGGTAACTTATGAAAAACTGAGACTCATTTTGGCTCACAGTTTGGTAGGCTGGAAAGTCCGGGAGTATGGCATGTGTGGGGGCTTCAGGTAATGGGAGAGAGTGGAAGAGCAAAGGAGGGTGAGGTGCAGCCCCACTTTACAACAATGGACTCTCATGGTAATTAATCCAGTCCTGAGAGAGTAAGAACTCATTAACGTACGAAAGGCATTAATCTCTTCATGAGGCCTGTGTTCCCATGGCCCAAACCTTTCACATTCACTGGATCCCACTTCCCAAGAACACCACACTGAGGAACATTCTGTGACATGAATTCTGGGGGACAGTCGAACCATCACAACCATCATAAGTGGGAAATCAGAATCATTTTTCTTAAATAGAAGACAGTATTACCAGTCAATAAACAGAGCTATGTCATTGAATTCTAACTGGTTAACTGTAAACTGCTGAAGGTTTTGAGCTTGCAGTTCTACTCTTTTTATTAAAAAGGGATATCAGTAAGAGTTAGAAATAATTTCAGTCATACTAGCACCAAACTGGGAACTGCCCCTCTCAGTACTCTGTTTAACTTCCTGCCTATCATTTGTCCCAGTGATCCCATTCTGATCCCATTTCAACACAGGACTCTAACACTAGGAATTTCAAGTAAGAAATGAAAGAGGAAAATAGCTCCTGGTGAAGAAGGACCTTACTCCTGTACCATAAGGCCAGTCTCAATTAGAGAGCAGATCTAGAGAGAAGTGGTTCTCTTCTGTCTATTCTTTCTTCCTTTCTGAACAAACTGGAGGCTCTGTGGAGAAGGGCTGGCAAGAAAATAGTGTAGCAAATGTAGGATCCCACTTAACACAGGATATGTGCTATGCATATATTAAATACAGGTTCTTTCACAGAACACTATGAAGGCAACTCTACGTGACATCCTTTGTGTTGATTTGTGAGTTACTAAAGAAAAGCCATTTACTTCCCTGAAATTCCACAAAAAAATCAGTGGGTTAATACATAGCTCATGTTCTAGAAGGAAGTTTACAGGAATGTAAAATGCTGGAATAACCAGATATCCCACATTTTAGATGTCTGAGCATTGGATTCATTCTTGTTAAATCTTGGACATCAGTAAATAGATCCTGGCTGATTGAAAGTGTAACTTATAGATTTAAGAGCTTTTTACTCTGAAGATCCACAATTAAAAAAAAAAATCTTTTCAAGAAACCAAGAATCTCATTAGTTTCTTGACTCTAGATAAAGTCCACTGTGGCAATCCAGAGTCTAGTGTCCACTCTATAAATGTTATAACAATATAATGTTGTAGGTGAAGCTATGAATAATATAACCTAGGGGCTCTGAATTTATGAATGAACAGGTCCTTCTGGCAGTGCCTGTTGGGAGCAGTCACCACAGGCTGTTCAAAGGTAGCTTTTCTTAGGCTCACATTTCATGTATTCATCTTGTGTCTCTGATGCTAAGTGCTGTATCAGGCCTTAAAAAAGAAACAGCAGCAAACAGCAGTCTGGAGAAAGAATGATAAAGCAGACAAACACCAGCCTTTCCAGTAAATCACAGATCCCACAGGTAGAAGTTTTTTTTGTTTTTGTTTTTTTTCTGGTACCAGGAATTGAACTCACGACCTCACCCTTGCCAGGCAGGCGCTGTGCCGCTGAGCTAAATCCCCAGCCCCCCACAAGTAGAAGCTGACTACTGACATTGTACATTAAAAAAAGAAACGCAGGAAGGTTAAAAAGGAAACAGCAGTAAGAAACTTGCTGTAACTCTGTGAATCAGAAATATGAATGACAGCAAACCCGCGCGAATATAAGAATGATTCGATTTTGTGAAGCAGAAGTATGTTTGCTCAACAATTCCAGAAAAAAATGAGAATGAGAATTGTTATGTTTAATGATAAGAAAGGAGATGCAACCAATCTAAGCTGAAAAGAATTTTAAGGTCAGATCTTTTCAGAACCGCAGAATTGCCGAAGTACGATGAGCACACGGAGGCCCGAGGAGGTCAGAGAGAGAACAGGGACACGCGTAGTACACATAGTTTCCTTCCACCTCATCAACATTTTTTGAGATTTTCAGGTTTAAAGATTTGGTGCAGGTTTCTTTAAAAAAAAAAAAAAAAAAAAAGAATTAGGAATAGGCAATTAGGCATCGGGCCTTAGAAGGTGTCTGTGAAGTTGAGCCTCCCAGTAAGGCCATCTCTGGTCCCTGTTGGAGACTCAGGCCCCATATGACAAGGTGACAAGGTGAGCTTTAAACTGCTACATGCAGTAGGTAGCCTCTGACTCACTTTCTTTCATAGGTTGACCTGGGTCACTCTGTCCTTCTCATCAGAATGGTCAGCTAAAGAGCTGTGGCTCAGGAGTGCGCATATGACGTAAAGGAGTTATTTCCGGCGAAAGCAGTGAAGGTTGCATTATTTCTGTGTTTCGGAAGTATAAATGAGTTAGCAAAATCATTCCTTCTGCCTCTTTCTGAACAGACAGATATATGAGAAACTGTGCTAGGCACTTGGGACACAAAGATAAAAATGAATCATGAATAGGACTTGGTTTCTGCTCTCAGAAAGCTTGTAACTTTGGGGGTGAAGGTTTGAGAGACAGAAGGAAACTGGAGTATCTCATCTGGCGGTACTACATTTGTGTGCGTGCATGTATATGTGTAAATAGGGAATGTTTTACATAAAGTCAAGAACTCAAAGATATGGTCCAAAAAGGCTCAAAGAAGTAAGAGTAAGAACACTGTGGGAGGCACTTTCTAGGCAGAGGATTAGGACCAGTCTAGAGGCAGAAGTGTGCTTGGGTGTCTGTGGAACACCATGGGAATACACAAGAGGGGAGGAGGGTTATAAGGTCAGAGAGGCCAAAGGGGCCCAATCCCGGACCACTCTTAGGTCTGGTAAGAGCTTCAGGCTTTCCTTGAAGGGAGGCAGGAGGCAGAGAAAGGAGCCATGTGTGGACAATCAGGGAGGCCTGGAGCTCAGTTGGGAAAATACTGTAAGTCTTTGGACGAGAGATGATAGCTGTTAAGTTGAGGCTGCTAGCAATGAAAGGAATAGCTCTTTCTGATTATTCTTTCAGGAAGGATCCCACAAGATGTCCAGACATGTCAGATAAGAAAGTGAGAGTCAGTGTTCCATGCTGGGTAACTGGAAGTTTGGAGCTGTAAATGAATGAGGCAAGGAGAATTGCAGGAGCAGTTGGGAGGCAGCGGTGGGATTTCTGTGCTGGGCATGTCTGAGGTCTGCACTAGACATCTCAGCGGGAGCATCAAATAAGCAATTGAATGTGAGATTTAATTCAGAGGACAGGGTGAAGTTGGAGATAAGCATGTGAGAATCAAGACCATACCGGTGGTTTAAATGCATCGCGTTAGACAAGATCACCCGGGGACAAACATAAATAGAAAAACCAAAGATGGCCTGTTTCTCAGACTTTTGGGTACAACTATTGTTGAGGCTCTCGAGATGGAATTGAGTGTTTAGGTGCCTCAATTCCTGCTAATGTTATCTTCACATACGAAAATCTGTGATTGAACTGTGTACATCAACATTTCGTATGAGGCTTTCCATAATTTGACATACATCTGCTCTCTTGTCAGTTTTATTTCCTCAGACAGCAAAAGCACGCTTTTCAATGCCTTTGTGTGCGTTTGGCTCATCATGGCTTCTTTGTGGAAAGCTCAGGACCAGTCCTGGCCTACATACATGCCTGTGAACACACACATGCACACATTCCTTCTGGGTAATTTCTAGTATTTTTTATGACCCCCACTAAATGTGGCATTCTCCAAAAATCCTTCCCAGCATCTTGTCCTCAGATGGGTGAAGACCGTCTTCTATGCTCTGATGTTCTGCATGTGGGAATAATTTTTTATCCCACTGATTTATAATTATTGTCTTTTACTATCTGTCCGATCCTTGGTATGGAGAATATCTAATATGTTTATGAAAGTGAGCCAAAGTACTGAAAGAAAGGTGAAGAGTGAGATGAGTCCTCGGTTCCAAGACGGAACATCAGCAAAATGAGTTCCACTTCAACCAGAAGCGACGGCGCTGGTTTCTTCAGTGTTCTTTGCAGTGGATGACAATCCTGCCCCGGTTTTCACAGAGTGAAATCACAGGCCCTTAATGATCAATCATGGGCAACAGAGGAAGCAAATTGGAAAGTAAATCTTTGGAAGAAGGAGGAGGAAAAAACAAAAAAAAGGAAAGAGAACTTCATTGTGAGGAAAAACTAGAATATTCCTTACTACAGTCTATCTCTCATTTGACTAATGAGAATCAGGCTCCTGCTACTGAAAGTGACGGTCTCAACTGGAGACTTAAAAATAACTTACACTTTTAAAACTCCTTAACGAGATAATTAGCCCTACTTAAAGAAAGCTTTAAAGTTCATTATTCAACAAAAAATTAATTTCATGAGTTTAAATGCTTTTAAAATGGCTATTTTTAATTGTACATTTTATTAGTATTTTCCCTGTTTTAGCAAAGTCATCATCTATGATCTGCTGATGGACCAGATTTCACTGTACCAGTTGCATTCCTAATATAAATTGGTTTTGACATACGTTATTTATTACATTACTCAGTTATATATTCCTTAAAAGCAGGAACCATGTGATGCACGTCCTCAACTAATGTGTGTTACATTTAAATTTGAGAATACGATTACATAATTTCAGCACATTTTCAGCTCCTTGTATAGAACATATATAACAGCCCATAATAATATGCCCTAATAGTAGCACAGCCATGATCTATTAGCACTTATGTGCTGTACTTGCCTCATCTCATTTCAGCCTCATTATGTCCCAAGGGAAAAGTTGTTTTTCAATTGAAAAAAATCAGACAGAAGTTATGAGAGTTTAAGCAATTTGCCCAGGCTCAGAAATCATTTCGTTTTATAAGAAATAAAACAAAACAATACAAAACAAAAAGCAAAACAAAAAAAACCTAAACTTTTTTTGACTATGTCTGACACATTTAAGCAAATTCTAAAAAAAAAAACTTGTATGTTTGTCCGATACATTTTTAAGAAAGCCATTAACTAGGAAAACCTAAGTGTGTAAGTGGGTTTGGAAATCTTTATTAAAATGTTATTCAGTTGTTCCCTTATGAAACAGAAATGGCACACTGGAGTTATCTCAAATGTATATCACATTTACAGTGATCACAAAGAAGCAGTTCTGAGTGAAGAGAAATATTCAGAGAGTTCACCGAGTAGTAGGATTCCATAACTATTTAAGCTAACAACTAGGAGTGCTAAAACATGTACATATGTAATAAAATATATAAGTTTGGTGACATACTTAATCTTTGAGCACCATAAATTAATGGAAATAAAATCTGAATATAGCATACTCTTCCACCCAGTCAGCTTTCCAATGCTTTATCAGTTTCCTTTCTTTACCTAAAAAATACATCAAATGCTTCTATCATGATGAACTCTAAAGTAAGTTGAGAAGCACGTGTTTGCTGCACAAGTTGGTGGCTTTGGCCTGGGTGCTCTTCCGCCCTGGTCCACCTAGCGAACAGTCTCTCTAATAATTAGTAGGTGACTCACTCCCACAGCGCAAGGATGGAGCTGTGTCCTCCACTCTTATATTGGGTGTTCCACTGCTCACCTTCCATCTCTATTTGAGGACGCAGCTTAAAAATCCACAAGATACTTCTCTGACCCCTGGCAGCAGTCATTCTTAATTGTACAGTAGACTGGATTAAGAAACTTCTGGAGAGGGAACGGGATCCTGGTGGGTGCTACACTCATCAGAGGATGAATGTACTGTGTGCACAGCTGAATACGTTAAGAGGTGAAGTTCAGCTGAAGGAGGTGGGTCGGGCGTGCCTCCGAGGGTCCATCTGGGGATGGGGTTCTTCTCTTATGCTCTGCTTCTGGGGTGTGTGAAGTGAGCGGCTTCATTTCAGCTTCGTTCCAGCATGGCTTTCTGCTGTGACGTTTCTGCCTCGAAGCAGGCAGACCATGGACTGAAACATTTCAAGATGCGAGCTAAAATAAACCCCTTCTCTTTTAAGTTGTGTTTTAAGATAAAGTTGTGGGTGTTAACAGTTGTGGATGTTTTAAGTATTGTTCCAGCAATGAGAGAGCTGATCCATACACCCCCGACAAGGAGAATGGATGACTCTGTATCTGCTGCTTTCTTTGTACCAAGCTTCTACACACCTGTCTTTGACTCTATTTGAATTTCTGTAAATAATGAGCACCCAGACCACTTGCTTCACTTATGGGAACTTAATAATAATAGCTAATGTTACTAGTATTACTTGCTAAACTCAGATAAATATCGTAGGTATCTAAACTGACATATTGGAAGCTATTAGCCAGATAAAACCTATCTGCTGTTCCTGCAAACAGGAAGTTTTATATTCACTTTTATAAACAGGGTAATTCTGAAAACACTTGAGATAAATTTCTGAATATTGTGTATATTAGCAAACAAAACACATAATTTTCTTTTTATTTTTGGTGGCACAAAAGAGTCACTCATCTATTCAGTATCTATGTAAAAAAAGTCCCTTCTTGCTGACAGCCACTCTAACAGTCCGGTCCATGTTGTTAATCCATGAATCAAATTAACCCACCAAGGTTTAATGCCAGATAGTTTCTCTTCTGTGAGTTCAGGGAAAAGATACACAATAACTACCTATGACAAGTATGCAATTTTAATTAGTATTAATTTTTAATATTATGCTTGTTTAATTAGTAACTAAAGAGTGGTGGTTGCCTCGTACAGCTAGAGCTTGTATATTATGTAGGTGTGAAGGTTATATTGTAACAGACTTTCTAACTTCTCACACAGTTTGAAATTTATGAGCCCTCCAAGATACTTAAAGGTTCCCTCAAAGCAAATTATGGTTACTAAGAAGTTAGAATTTTAATATATGATCTATTTCCTCTTTATAAGGGGAGATGTTATCTAAAAGGATTTCGACTGCTGGAGGCTAAAAGAATTGGGGCCTTTATGGAATTTTGTTTTTCCATGAACTACAAACATTTTTAAAATTATGCCTTACAGGAAAAAAATAACCATTAATCAGTATATTGCTTTGGTCTTCATATCCAGAGAACAATCTTGGTTCTGTCCTCCAAAGTTCTGAGTTCATTTTATTATTTGTCTGAATGTTTCTAGATGATAGAGTTGGTAACTCCTCTGTCTCTATGATTTCCTGTTTCCTATGTTATGCAGTCTTTATATCATCCAGTAGAGTCAGGTAGGAGGGAAAAAGGAAGCATTGTTAAATTGATTTTTAAAAATCATAGAAAAGAACTCTCCTATTTTATATCTCTTAAAGAAAAACAAGCTAACAGACTTCAAATTTATAACTTTTTTGCTGTACTTTTGTAATTATGCTTTTAGAATATATGATGTGTTTTTATTTTCATAATTAACAGGAAGTGCATGTTATACATTAAATGTGACACAAGAGATATGAATTATGCAGTCAGTTTGGTGTGTGCTGATGAGCACAAAGCCCAAGGCACGTTCAGTCGAGTTTCTATGAAGATCTATAATGAGTTTCAAGTACATCATTTCCTGATGGAGGATAAGAAAACATCCATCAATGCAAATTTTTGCACATTTTTTCAATCTTTATGAATACTTTACAACTTCTAAAAAGGACGAATTTCCAAAGTGCAACTTGAGGAAAGTCTATTAGTAATTTTCTATTAGGCTGTTTAGGTTCAGTGAATTTTCATAGATATGTTGTGTTCCCATATACACATGCATATCTTTAAGCTAATTATAGAGTGTGATCTGTGCGTGTAATAAGTATAGTATAGTTTGATATTTTACAACTTAATAAATATCACAGTAAATATATATGCTATGGCATTAATGTTTTGTTGGAAAATACACAGATTGTACCAGGGGACAGGGAGCCAGCAAATATTTGCACATCTTTCACATTCAAAATTTTTTTTCTTTTCTTTTTTTACATTCAAAATTAAGACTTCATATATACAGACAAAATAAACTTGCATATTGTATTTATTTTATTCTTTTAGAAGAGTTGAGATTATGATGAATATCTAAATTTAGACTTAGACTAAATTTTAATTTTCTATTAGGTTAGCTTTTAAACACACACGGGGTGATTGTTTCAATTACGGTTTTTAAAATATGGTGACTGTTTAAATTAAAAAGATGATTACAGTAAAAGACACACTGCTGAGAATTGTAGGATGAGCATACTCAAATTGAAGGTGAATCTGTTGAGGGGAATTGATGGCAGTGTGTCTTTTATGTCGTATCCTGCTGTATTTTGACATTTCCCATACTTTTTACCGCACTGCATACACTAACGAGGAGTGAAGGAGGAGAGGAGAGTGGTTGGGGAGTAAAATTGTGTTGAACATTGCATAAATATTCTAGCACTCGGAGGCCCTTAGAGATACTTTATAGAATAACATGTAGTTATTACATGAAAAGGTTCAGTAAGGCAATAGCTTCCTAGTTGGTTCCTTTAACCTCTTTCTCCCCCACAGTCCATCTTCCACCATAAAGAGTTATCATCCTGAAATGCTGATCTGACTGCGAGGCTTCCTGCTTAGAGCCCTCCAGGAGGAGGAACACTATTTCCCTAGCTTGGCCCCTGCCTGCTCCTCCAGCTGTGTTTCTGGACAAACCCCTTCGCACACTTTTGCCACTGCTTCCTGACTGCAAAAGCAGGGCACGGTGGGGCGAGGAGGGCAGAGCTGCGGATGCCCCAAGGACACTACCTAGGCAGTGCCCCACCCTTAAGGAGACTCCCCCTCTTTTATACCCAGGAGGATGCGCAGCTGCATTGGCCACTGATTTTACTTTCACGTTCATTTTGCCCGTTCTTTGTTCTCCAGCAGAGATAGCACAAAACAATGGCAGTCAGACATTCTCACAGTATGGTGTGAAATATAAAGGAAAAATACTTCTGCTCCCTTCCCCGGCTATTAGTTGAAATTTATAATAGTGATTGACAAAAGCATCATGGAAAGTGACACATCACCTCCATAAGCTCACAGTGGGAGGACATCCTGCCACAAGGAGGAAGGACAGAGGTCCCCTTGACCTGCTGAGTCAGGACTGCCTCAGGTTCTCCAGGCCCTTATCACTAGCTCCTTGAGCTGAGTTTAGCACATCAGTGCTCAATAGACATTTGTTGGCAAAAGGAATTCAACTGACTGATAGATCATAGTAAGTGGAAGGAAGTGGAATTATCTAAATGATACTATATATACATTTGTTTGGAATACCATGTTTTTTTAACCAATTTGTAAGGAGTTACATATTTGGTTTACATTAAAAATAGAATGTAGATCCTTAAGAATACCCGTTTATATGTAACAGTTACACACCATGAAGGGTCCCAGTGAGATGGTTTCTCATCTTTTCCCCTTTACCTCTTCAAACAACCCTTAAGGTTGGAATTATGACCCTCATTTTGGACACTAATGGATGAAGCTGCATTCCTGAAGTCACACAGGTATTCTGGAGTGGGGATTTGAGCCCATGTTTATCTATCCAAAGGAAATGTTCTTCCTACTCTGCCATAGTCTATTTATATAGACCGAAGCCTTTGCCATTTTTTTCCTCTTAAGCTCAGAAAGTTATTGCTCTGAGGCCTCAAACCAATACTGCATTTTTCTCTGTTCCTTGAGGTTGAACATTAGAGACCAATATTTATGTAGTTGTGAACTAGGCAAAGGGAAGACAGATGGTTTCTTAAGTAATTGGAACTCTCCCCGAAGATCTATATAGACTCCACTGCAAATTCAAAAGCTGAAATGACATTCTTAATACTGTAAAGTGTCTTAAAATTCTGGCAATAGGAAGAACTATCATGAAAGTATATTTGATATAAACTGATACAGAGACGGGCATTAGGAGCAATCAAATTCCCACATAACCATCATTGTTTATGTGAGGAATATCACTTCACAGAGTGTTAAACCAAAACTGTGGCAGAGCATAAAAGAGCTCGCACATCAAGCACTTAGAGGAAAGTTATTTTATGCTAACAAGCTGAAGAGCTTGTCAACATCTCCTGGGTGAAGTGTGCCTCCTCTTTGATCATTCGGAAAGGTTTCCAACACTGTTGGTGGTCCTAATTAACAGGGAACTCTGATCTTCCTTTACTACTAGATTTCACAAGTCAGGCAATAGACCACATTCTGTTAATGCTTGCTAATATTGTCCTATTCAAATCCCAATATCTCCCCAGATGCACAACTGATTATAAATGTGTGTCCTGCTTTAATAGTGTCTTTCAAGACAAAGTTTGATGCTTCTTATCTAAATATCCTCAGGGTTCCTGTAGTCAATTACATTTTCTAATCATGGACTAAGAGTGTCCCCCATACATCCTGCTCCTTATCTGAATAATCCACAACTGAATTCTCCCCTTGATTGAATTTACATGACCTTTGGGGGATGGGGAGCAGTATATGTGAGCATGTGAGTTTGTGTTTGTGTGTGAATAGATAGCATAATTTCATCTGCATATATAAATCTCTTTCAATAGTCATATGAATTTAAGATAGTTTAATGTTTCATTTTAAAGATTAAGAGAACAAAACTCCTTCTGTGGAAATATAGACAATTGAATATATGCACTTAACTATTTCTTTTGAAAATTCAGTGAAAATACAGTAAAAGGACTTAAATATATATTACGCATATCTAAATACCAAGATCAAAAGATTGGGTGTGATAGAACCTGTGAATGCTGGAAAGAAGACAGGTGAATGAAAACTGACTTAACTGGCTCAAAGTATGGAGAAGTCAGACCCAACCAGAGGTAGGACCCTTAAAGTCTCAGAAATGACCAGCAAAAGGCACTTCCAGAAATAAAAGTAGAGAGTTAAAATAAGACTCTACTGAACACTGCTTAGGAACTGGACCTTCCAATGCCCTTGCTTGGTGTTTGTTCATTTTCAACTCTCTGAAATACTTCAGAGTTTATCCTGTAGTCAGTTACATTTTCTCATCATGACCAAGTACACCAATCTTTAGACTAAGCTCCATGTCTGAGTAACTCCCATCCAAGTCTTACCTTTGATGGAATTTACTTGTTCTTCCTGGAGGAAACAGGGAGGTTTGTGAACCAAGGGTGAGATTAGTTTGGGCATATGAAAGCTCCAGGCACAGAGGAGAGAGTGATATTCCACTATCACTTGAGATCCAGCAAATCCCTGTGCTCTGAACGCAGCCAGCTTTTAGTTCTTCTTGGCTGGCTTGGGATCCCCGAACTTCTGGCAGCTCACGTGTTACTCCCAGAGAAGAATATTGAAAGAGTCTTCCTGGGAGCCAGAGGAGCTCAAGAGGAAAGACCTAAATATGTCAGGGGATGCATGCAAAACAGACCAGCAAGTTGTGCCAGGGTAAAGCTCATAGATTATGAGTGGTATCCACTGAACAGGGCTCACTAGTACTCACAGTTTAAAAAATCTTATTTTACTGTAAAAATTAATATACATACAGTGCAGTGCATAAAACACACAAACAGCTGAGATAAGTATAGACAAGCACTACCTAAAACAACTCCAGAACTCTGAATCTCCCTGTTTGTCCTTTCCTCTGCATCTCTTTTATGAGACTTGCTTATTTGCTTTTCTCTATCAAATACATAAGTATACCTAAGCACTGTGTTTTAGTGTTACCTATTTTTAAACTTTATATAAATGGACTCATAAAGTATAATTACTTTGTTCTTGGGTTCACTTGTGTGATTTATTCATGTTGGTAATAACTGAGGTTTAATCACTATTGTTGTATAGTATTCCAGTATATGTAAGTATAATGTAGTTTATTTATTTATTGTTCATATTATTGATAGATGCTGGGGTTGTTTCTAGTTTGGACTATTGAGGGTAATATTCTTATGATATTCACAGATAATCTTCTGCTGCCTAGGTATAGGCATTTCTTTGGGACAGTATTGACAACCTTTTTCTTATTAAGTGTTAGATAGTAAATATTTTAGGCTTCACAGCTCATCTTGTCCCTGTGCAAACATGTGAGGAAACACCCATAGACAATACTTAAGTGAATAGACATGACTGTTTTTCAATAAAACTTTATTTACAAAAACAAGCTATAGGTTGGATGTGGCTACAGGCCTTAGATGAGTCTTATTTTGGGTATATACTAGGTCATAAGGTAACTATATCTTCAACTTCAATAAAACCAAACTGATCAAAGTACTTATACTAATTTATGCCCTACAAAAAATATAAAAATGATCACTAGTTGACAACTTCTAATTTAACTCTTGGTGTTGTCAGATATTTTAATTTTAGTTAATCTGGTGAACTTACATTGACATTTTATTGTGATTTTAAATTCTGTTTACCTGGTCTGGTAGGAAATTTTCATGACAATTGACCAATTTAATTTTTTTCTTTTCTTTTGAGACGTACCAGACCTGGGACTTTGTTGTTGTCATACATGTTTCCATCAGGATTTCTATTATTTTCTTACTGAATTGTAAAGTTCATTTAACTATTCTGGATAGGAATTTTTTTTTTTGAGACAGGGTCTCACTGTTTAGTCCAGGCTAGCCTTAAACTCACTTTGTAGGCCAGGCTAGCCTCAAACTCCCAGCAATCCTCCTGCCTTAGCTTCCTGAATGCTGAATTACAGGTGTGCACCACCATGCCCAGTTAGGAATCTTTTAAAGTTATCTGTATTATAAATTTTTTTCCAACTTCATGATATGGTTTCAACAGTTTCTAAAAATGAATATATATTCTTTATTTAATTGGTGTCACCTATCAAATTTCCGCTTAGCTTTGGTTTCTTCAGGTCTCTTCAAGACTGGCCTTGAAGTCACTATGTACCTTAGGCTGGCCTGGCACTGGCAGTGGTCTTCATGCCTCAGCCTGCGAAACGCTAGGATTACAGGAGTGCTCCACCATGCCCAGTGTTGTTGTTTATATTTAGATGTCCCGCAAAGCATTGTGCACTCTTAGATGGGGCTTTTGGGACGTGACTAGATCCTGGGGCCATGACACTAACCAGTGGATCAGACCCCTGATGAATTTATGGCTAAATGTGATGCTGGGAGGTGAAGCCTCGGGGCGGGGGGGGAATCACTGGGCTTGCCTGGAAGTGTCTATCTATCTCCCTCTCTGCTCCCTTGATCTTTCTCTGCTTCCTGCTGCCATTAGCTGATTCTCCTCTGCCAGGCCCTCTGCCATGCCACCCTGCCTTGCAGCCAGCCAGCCATGGACTGAAACCTCTACAAACTGTGATCCAAAATAAACCTGTCTTCCTTTAATTTGTGGGGGTCAGATATTATGTGGCAAGAAAGTGACTAAGACATGCACCTTTCCAATTTCTTTAACACTGGCATTTTTGTGTTCTAGCCAAAAGCAGTACTTTCCTACTTCAAAACCTTGAATATTCTACACTTCATTTTAAACACGTCATGGTTTCACCCACCAAATTTATGTTTGCACTACATTTCAAACTACTTTTTGAGAGTTACATGGTTATCTATTAAATTCATTGTCAAGTTTTTTAACTTTTCGCATATGAAGACGTAATGGATCTAGCACTGATGATAGAAGACGCCATTCTTTTCATACCACGCTGCCGGGCTGATTTATAAGAAATCATCTATATCCCAATGTGTTGATCTTTCTAGTTCCTGTTGACCCATTTTTTGTCTATTCTTGCCACACTGTGGTATAAATACCACACTGCTTTCATACCATGTCTTTCAAAAAAATATCATTTTTAAAATTGGCAGATGAAAGTTGTCAGTTTGATACACGATGCTGTGCAATACAGTTTGAAGTGTATACACGGTGGGGGATTGTGATTCTAACTAACACATGCATTACCACACACACGTTTGTAGTAACAATGTGTAAAATCTACTGCTTTAGCCATTTCCCATGGTATATCTATTACTAGTATAGGCAAAACTCATGCTTTACTACTTTGAAAGTCTTGGTATGTGGTTGATATCTCCTGTCCTGTGTTTCATCCCTACATCCTGCGTGTTCTGTGGCACTCATTTCATTACCTGTCCTATTCTGACCTTCCCTTGTCCTGAGAGCCAAGCTGGGCCACAGTGAGTTTAGAAGCAAAACATGCATAGCGCCTGTCCCCTATTCATAGTCTTGTTGAATGGCTGGTCCTTTGCCTATCAGTACTGCGTCCTTGCTGGATACCCTGATTGTGATGAGGTCTCTTCCGGAGGACTCACAGCCTCAGGAACATGCCTGTGAATTCTAAGACAGGCTGTGAGCTAGCACCTTCCAGTTTAAGCTCTCCTGAGAACCCTTGATGGTGTCAATAATGTGCTTTCAATGTGTAGCAAGGCTTGCTCTTGCTTTTCAATGCTGATTGTAATCCCCTTTTGATTTAATTAATATAGAAATATTAATCATCACAATAATAAGATGCATTATTAATAATTAATACCAGTCCCCTGGTACTTGTAGCTGGCTTGTCCATGAGCAGAGCACCCTGCAGCATTGAGGGCAGTGCCCTCAGGCATGGAGCTGTGACAGGGCCTAGACTGGGAGTCAGTCAGGGCGCTCTGAGAGGCTCTTGGATGTGGGAGAGAGTAGAAGCTCCTGCCCTGGACCTACTTTACAAACCACATGGTACAGTTATTTTTGTTACTAAAATAATTTGAGCCTTCAGTAATTTTTTTTCTGAGCATCAGAATATCTTGAGTTATTTGCCTTGTTCTTTATATTTCTCTTATTCTTTATTGGTGCCACCAATTATGTCTAAGTTGTTTCTTCTATCTTTTATGGCTGTTGTTTCTCTCTCTTCATTTTGTCCACTTCCATTTTTCTTTGCTGTCTTCTTTTCTTGTGCTGGAGATGGAACCCAGGGCCTCAGCCATGCTAAGCATGTCCTCTGCCTCTGAGCTACACCCGAGGCCCTTGTTTCACTCTCTTTAAAACCAGCCTGCCCCCTGTGTCCCCTGCTGCGTTTTTTGCACTGAACATTCTTCTGTGTTTTGTTTCCATCATGACTTTCACCTATTTGATGTGCCTTTGCTTTCCACTTTTTCCTGAACTCTAACTGCTCACCCTTCATCTTCTTGCTTCATCATCTCCCTGAGCTTTGTTTTAGTAATTATTTCAAAGAATTTTTGTTTAATTTTGGTTTTAGTTTATAGAAATAGATAGTGTCTCAGTTTTCATCTGTGACATGGCAATTTTTTTGGTGAATTATCTTTTCCCATCATTTGTTTTTCTGCCCCTCCGTCCTTCCTTTTTATTCTTCCAGTGTATTTTCTGTGCACGTATTCCATAAATGTCCCATTATTATTATTACTTGTCTTGAAATGAGGTGAGTGCCTTCTGGACCTGCTCTTTGGTGGACAGTCAGGGTAGCTCTCCTCCCCTGGTTCTCTGGAAACTTCCTCTGGCTGGGGGAGCTCTGTAGACATTAAGCAAAGACCAACCACCTGCATCTTCCTGTTCTCTGCATTGTCAAACATGATCCTAGGATGTTGATCTTCCCTCCACGTGCCCCTCCAAATTCTTATTAAGAAACATGTGTTTCTGGATTCACTCTTCAGCTTTGATCACCTGCTTTGAAAACTTGGCTTTGTGAACCTCCTTCGAAATCTGCAGGCACAGATGTTTCCCCCTGGTATCTTCTAACCAATTGGTCAGATTCTCACTGACTTTTCTCCTTTATTGTGGTTTGGGGTTACCTCATCTCAGACATTATCAGTAAGGGAATTTGCATATCAATTTCTCCTTTTTGCTGTTGTTTTTAAGGTGATTTCTGAGAGGAAAAAAATATAAATTTCTTACTTCTGTGTCAAAAACAGAAGTTGATCGTTTATCGGAGATGTCTTCTTCTTGTCTCTCTGCTTTGTCTGCACTCAACCTAATGCCATCCAATGCAGCTTATGTGACAGTGAAGGTGTTCTATACATGTGCTGTCCAACACAAATAGCCAGTAGCCATGGGTGACTACCAAACTTTTGGAATGACAGTAGTGTGGCTGAGGCACTGACTTTAAATTTTTCTTGTTTTTTATATAAAATTAGATGCAATTTTCCAAACTCTGATTCTTTCGGTCTTCCTAAAGATGTGTATATTTAGAAGTCACAGCCTTAGGTTTTATTTCTTTCTCTCCTGCCTATCACGTCTTCCCTGAGGCAAAGAACACTGCCCCAACTGCTTGGAGGAAAAAGAGAAAATGTGAGAGGATAAAGAGAATAGAAGCCACAATCTTGGAATCTTATCTCTCATTGCTTAGTGTCCAGGTTTCCTCCTTAGCTGGGGCTGGAGGATGAGGCTTATTTGGAAGCCTCTGGCAGCTTCTTTGGATACTGATGCCCAGCACCCTGTGCCTCAGCGAACACATTTGATACTGAAGGCAAATACTATACCACAGTCTTAGGATTTCTAACCATCGAGAAAGAAAACAGCTCAAAGCTAGGGTACTCAGTATAAAGGGGCACAATCACAAGAGGGAGACAAGAAGGAAAGTCAAGTGTGTCTTTATTCCCAGGAATTATGGTCCAAGTCCTTTCTCTTTTTCACTTTGACTCCTTCCTCCGGGCATGAACTTTACTCCCTGAGGGAAGCCTTCTTTGACTCCTTTTTTATTTAGATCAGTGGCATCTGGTAGAAGAAAGTGGGTTACATGTCCACCCAGGAGGTTCACAATATTTGAGAGTTAGAGCCCCTCTGGGAGTCTCCTCTAGGAACTCACGATGGGCCTGGAATGTGGTACTCCGGCCCTCCGCCTCTAAAATGTGTGTGTGTATGGTCTGTATCATTTTAGGGTGCTTGAATGCATAGATTCTGGTTTCAGAGTGATCATCTAAAAGCATAACATAAAATTTCCCATTTTTATCCTATGCTATAAGCTATTTCTTACCTTTAAATATACAAATCTTCCCATCATGCATCAGTAAAACAGTGAGCATTCTGGGTGATTTGAAACTGGACTCAGACTCTCCAGTCCTAATTTCGCAAATGGATAAATATTTCCATACTCACCCATTCATATTTTCATAGAACTTACAGAGATGGGATGCCTTTTAAGATGTAGATGTTTTCTGGAAATACAGGAGGGCATAACAAAGAACCATGCACAATTTTATCAAAGGAGAAAAGGAAGTGTTTTAGCAAATGAATAGGGTTATTTTTCAGTGTGGTGGCCTATAAAGTAATGTTCCTTGTTCTCTGCTAATCAACTGTTTTGCTATTATGTGGAGCTAGGGCTGAATAAGGCTAGGTAGAACCAAAAGCAGGGTAGGGAAGAAAGGAGTGAATGAGAGGATAAGGTAGACTTAGGGCAGAGTGACAGAAGTCTCTAAGGCTAATTTTCTTAGCTCAAGAGAGTTTATAAAAATAATTTTCTTTTTCAACAATTACCCAATTATGCTGTGTCAGATGAGTACCAGGGTGATGTCTAAGCCATTCTGTCTTGTCACCTGCAATGGTCATAGGATTACTCACTGACAAAGGTGACTTACTGAACAGATGATATGATTTTTTTGAGTTTCTCTATATATCTGGAGTAAGTTGTTCATTAGCAACTATTTGAAAGGTCAAAGGTTGTACCCTATTTGTAGCTAACTTAGGGTATATCAGGAGAAAAAAATAGAGAAGGTAACAGGGATAACAGACCATTTCCAAATGACCTGGGTCAAAATGAGCTTATTTTTAATCTCTAGTCTCAATTTAACTTTGAATTTATATAT
Organism: Chinchilla lanigera; assembly: GCF_000276665.1. Taxonomy (NCBI): domain Eukaryota; kingdom Metazoa; phylum Chordata; class Mammalia; order Rodentia; family Chinchillidae; genus Chinchilla; species Chinchilla lanigera. Next base: position 36,009,527 of record NW_004955406.1, on the reverse strand, counting down.
ACACTAGAATGTCTTAGACTTTGGTATGAATGTTTCATATTAATTTACCAGTAACAGATCCATAAAATTATCCTAAAGGTCAATATGATCAACCTTCAATGGCAAAAGTTTCAGCTATTTCCTGTGGACTGTGACACGGAGGAAAGCAAGTCTAGCAGGGGCACCTATTTAGGGAGGGAGCTTGGATGAGATTCTCACAGATGACTAATATGAATTAGTCATGTAACTGTGTCAAAGTAGTCTGAACCAAATTAAATTCAGGTGAAGTCATTATTCAGGCTTAACAGCCTTCTGAGGATTTAGGCCTGAGGCTAAGAAAAAAAAAGTGAACCTTATTTGTATTTAACCAACAAATGAATTAATTAGTTCCTTACAAAGCTTCAGAATTGTCATGCTTAATTGTCCTTGCTCAGAAGTGTGGAGGCTGTTTTATGAGTGAATCACAGTATTCTGCTAACATGGAAATCTCTGATCATGTACTTGTAGATTTCTTTACCTTTCTTCCTAGGCACCTGTCTGAGCACCTGCTGCTCTACATTTTCCAGTAAGGGGTACAAGTCTGGCTTCTTATTGGATAAGCTGTTGCCCCTTTGCCAAAAGGCAGAAGGAAGAGAGAAAAGAAAAGATTCCACAGTAGTGATCTCATGGAGCTGGATGAAAACTCAGTCTCAAAGCACGAGGTCTACAAAAATAGAAACTTCTCATTGTCGTGAACACAATATCATTAACATGTCAATAAGACAGCATTGCTCACAATATAGGATTCATTTCGTTTTGAGTGTCAATTTTTCTATATGAGCAGATAATGATACTCAATGTAATGAAACTTAAAGTCTGAAGATTTTGTTCTTCTGTTGAATTAAAATTTATATTACATATAAATTTACTTGATAAAGTTTATAAACATCATTTTAAAACGTCACGTATAAGCATAGATTGAATCCTATGTCCATTTCACTACAGAATTATAGAGCTGGCTGGGTTAAGACAACCCCAGTTTTTCCTGGGGGCCTAGAGTTTCTTGAAATTCCAGCTTTCTTGAAAGTAAAATTTGCTGGAGAACACAGAGCTAGTAAAAAGTTCATACCTCTCTCCTCCTGAGTTTGGGAATATGTGTTAAACTAGAATATAAGGTCCCTCTCCTCTTTGGCTGGGAAATTGAATGAAGTAATTTCTACACTTATTTGGAAAGCCAACAATAAAATTCGGATGATCTCAGTCTTGTTTAGGTTATGCAGCTTTCTCTTTACGTTAGAAAGTTCCCCGAATAACCTGCTGTCTTTCATCCTCACCTTTGTCACTACTTGCACACAGGTATACTCATGCTTTTGGTAAATGTGTCAATTTTTCACAAGGGGGGCTGTTTTAACCTCAAGCATCTTTTCATAATTTAAGGTGTACACGTGTCTGCTTCAATTTAAAAACATTCTCCAGGGAGCCTCACCCACAGGAGAAGCTTTTGAGCAGACCTCACAGTCTCTCACTTTCTTCTTTCCCCTCTTTAATCTACAGGTCAACTGGATATGTTAAATAAAGAAAATGCTGTGTAAAAGGGTCTGCAGGAGAATGGAAGGTCACAATGCAGTCCCTGAGCAGGAGGGGAAGGAAGACCCCATGGAGGTGGAGAGCAAACTGCAGAACTGGGGGAAAGAAGGGCAGAGGGAGAAGTTCAGCTTTGTTCTCAGGAAGGATTTCAGGAGACTCACTTTGTGGTAACTGTTTAGCTTTTTTTAAATTAATAAAAGACATATTACCTTTAATCTCCCTTAAAATACTCCACCTCCTTTTGAACACACTTCAAAGTCACTTTCTGAAATAGTTCTGGAAGTCCTCCTTAGTGTCATTACTTGTGTTTTTGTGGCTGACTCATTGTCCTGAATCGATTTAAAATGCTTACTTTCATGTTCATTTTGGCTTTGGGGAAGAGCTAGAAGCCACTCAGCACCAAATCTGGTGAATAAGGTGGAAGAATACACACCGTGATGTTTTTGTGCCTGATTTTTCACTGAATGACGTTCAGCAGCAGCATTCGCCATAGTTTTGATCGTGTCTTATAAAGGCACAAAGAGGACTTGCAGAAATGCCTCGGAAAGCGCCAAGAATGATGGAATAAATGTGTTAGAAGTAAGAGGGAGGATTTTAAGAGAATTAATAGCAATGTGCTTTTACTATAATACATTTAAAGAAACTCCAATATTTTGATCATCCTATGTATCTTTTGCATTTAGGAGCCAGAGAAAGAATGTCCTATTTCTCAGCAGACTATTTTTTGTTTGCTTGTTTGTTTTTCTCTCTAAATATTAGAATCCCTCCCAAAGAAAACAATTTTTTCATTTGGCAGAGGTAATTATTCACACACTGCAGAACTCACACATTGGTACAAAGGGACCTGGGTGGGAAAGTAAAGGTGGATATAAGATCATCCCTGGCTTTGAGAGGGCACAGTGCTCTGAAGACAAAATAGCACATGCCTGCCAGTGGGTGGGAGGGCAGAAGGTACCTTTGTGTCAATATTGTAACAGAAAGGGTAAGACGGAGCCCTCAAAGACAACCTCTCCCTTGTTTTATGATTTATTTGGTGGTGTCCTAATTATCCTCGTCTAAATTCAGACAAATGAAGCTGTATGCAAAGGGCTTATAGCTCTTTACTAAATATCCACACCTAGGGGAGATTCATGAAGCACTTTGTAACACTGTGCTGTCTTTCAAAATGCAACTTTGCACTTTTTAACTCTCTTCTCTCAAAATACAATCTTCTCCAGCTCTCATTGCATGTTTAAATCAGGATGGGACAGGTGGCTGGAAGGATCATTCACCTTTGCTAAGGTTACACTTAGAAGACTCCTCTTGATGCTTTATTTTTCTAAGATTGACTATTAGCCAGCTCAATCTGTCACAAGATAGAAATCTGCCACCTCAGTTGTGTTAAAGTAGCAGTTACAGATGCACAGTTCAAGAGGTACTGGGTTTTTTTTTTCCACTTTTTATTCTTTATAGTATGTGGTTGCAGTATATAAGATTGCATTCTTCATGGGGAGGTGACATATATATTTCTTCCTCTAGTTAACAGATTACCTCTTATTGTTCTTTATAAGATTCAACATTAGCAAAGAGTTGCTCATTGATATTAGGATCAGGCAGAGATCTGTCAGATTTAGACCTGACGCATGTAATATCAGTTGTACAGGATCTATAAACCAGCAACCCTCCTGCTTTTGAAAACAGGGTTGGGGGAAAGACAAGCTCAAAGATTTCTCGCATGCTACACCGTGGACTTACTTTCCTTTAGAGTATTAAAAAAATACACATAGAAACTTTATGTGACAAAAAGATGTTCAAAAATTTTAGCTGTTGAGTGTGGGTTTATAGGATTTAATTGAGAGAATGGCATGATATTTAGGGAGTTTGATTATGTTTCTGAAGCTGAGAAAAGATGAATATCCTGGTTGTTGGTATAAATTTTTTAGCCAGAAATGCTAGGTCAAAGCTATGATACTTAAGGCAGAAATAGAAGAAGATACTACTTCTATCTTTTGGATGTGACTCCTCTTATTTGGTTTCCTCCTAAAAATGGCATTTTGAAATCTCTCAGGAGTTTTCACATCGCTGTGGTGTTTTATTTGCAAATGTACAGGCTGTGCAAATCTTAGCGTGGCTTCTCGATATATGCACAGCCACTCAGAGGTGGCAGCTTCCCCGCTTGCCATGGGTGTGTCTTCGCTTTCCTGTGACTGGAAATTAACTCAAATATTTCAGACTCAGTAGTGAGGAATGGTAGATTAGGGGAAAATATTCATCACAAATTAATTTCTCTGTGGTTAGTCTGGCTGAGATGAGCCATTCTGGAGAAAGATGTCCGAGTTTTGGAGTACCTTAAGTGTGATTACTAAAAAGATATCCATGGCTTTGTCTGTGATTTATTTAAAAACCAGTTTTTGAACTTTTTGTTTTGAAATAATTTTGGACTTACAAGAATGTTGTAAAAAATGATACAGTATCCTTCGCTTAGCTCTTCCAAATGTTAATACCTTACCTAAACCTAGTACAATGACCTGAATCAGGAATTCATGTTGACTTAATTCTACTTAATCGTCTTAGATCTCATTTAAATTTGCTCTAGGTCTCAGTAGTATCTTCCTTCAGGTCCAGAATGGAGTCCAGAAAGATGCTTTACAAGTAGTTGTTGGATAATGACTTTTGAAAAACAGCCACCTACCTTTTAAAAAAGCATTTAGGAACTTAGAGTTTAATGATGTCAGAATTATGATACTAACTCCATAAAAGTGTTCAGTCCTGCTGATTGTCAATTCAAATAACTATTTTGATGTTCTTATTTCAGGTAGAATAGGAAGCAAAAAGGTCAGAATTTTCCCAGGCACATTTACCTTTCACCCACTTTAAATGGGATGTGTCGTTATAGCCTCAAAGCATTTTATGAGGTTCACACTTCCTTGGCCAGCTGGGTCAAGTTCACCATTCCACCTTGCTTGAATCTAAGGAAATCACTGATGTAGGTGACTGAGGCAATAATACAGGAAGTGAAAAAAAGGCAGGAGCTCCATATCCTAACTACATCCATGTCTTTTCACTTTCTATCACTTACTGGGTACCAGAGGAAGTGCTAAAACTTTAGCCTGAATTAGTCAGCACAATAACCTTTGTCAAACACCCCAAATCTCTGTAAAATCTAAACTCTTGTTAGTATTATTTTGAATAAATCAGTATTGCCTCCCTACTTTTCAGTTAAGTGATTTAGTAAGCTGATTGTTCAAACCATTTTGTCCCAAATGTTTTTACTAAGGTCTAGAAATCATCTTTTTTGCTATACGTCTTCTCTTCTTAGCACCATTCCAAGTGTTATCGGAAATAACCATATCACTGACAAAATAGCTCCCATATCACCACCTCAGTGTCAGCCTGGGCACATTCTTCTGTCCAACTTCTGCCACTTAGTGAATGTGGAGAATGAGAGTTCATTAGTATTTCAATTCCTTTTGATAGGGGAGAGGTTATATTAAAATCTCTAAATTACTCTTTATTAGGAGATAGTGATTTAGCAAATCTGATATCAAAAGTTCACAACCCCTTCCATAGCAATAATTGTCATCTCTGGAGTTCTTAGTGTAGACCAGGTGCCTTCCTTGTCATCTCCTTCACAAGTACCTATTCAGCATATTCTAGATGCTAAGCAATGTTTTAAGCACTAGGGACTTTAAGTGTCACATTAACTCATCCTGTTAGTCTCATATAATCCCTGCAATTGTTCTTCAAGGCAGATTTTATTTTTGGTATTTTATAAAGAAAATACAGAAGCACAGAGGTGAAGTCTCTCATTTGTGGTCTTCTGGCTGATAAGTTTTAAACCGAGAAGACCGCCCAAGACTGTCTTGTCCGTAGTTAATATGCGCTCCTCTGTTCCGTGCGTCCCCTTAGCATGCCGTCGTGGAGGAGCTCTGGACTTACGATCAGAAAACCTTGGGGGTCATCCTAGCCCACTGACTTGCTACAGGCACGACTTGATGTATTACTGAACTGCAGCAGACCTTGGCTTCCTCTTCTGGGTAATAACAAGAATGATTCATAATGTTACTGGGAAGATAAAGTAGAATATTCTAAATAAAAAACCTTAGCACAGTTCCTAGCAAAAAAAATGTGTTCAGTACCTACTGACTTCATCTGAATGACAAGTGCAGAAAATTACAATTGTTTTGTTCCATGTTTAAAATCCCCTTTAGCGTATAATAAAGACAATCGTTTCCAGTATCTGTGTGAAGAATCAAATTTCTCAGGTGACCTCTCTGATATTTTGTTGCCTGAGTAACCCTGGGTATGTTCTGTAGGAAGAATGGGTAAACGAATTCAGAAGAAGGGCAAGAAGATGGCAAAAACATCAGCAGAGCCCAATACAGTGTCCTGGTGTCTTCTAAGTATGAAGTGTGCGTCCTTAAAACGGTTGAAGGACGGCGCACAGTTGCTGGAAGCCCAGTGGCTGCCCATCCTACTTCCTCACAGTGAAGCCTCCCTCCACTAGGGGGTGCTGCATTCTGGTGCTCCGATGCGGTTCTCCCCTTTGCGGCAGTGTCTGTGCTTTGGGCCACCCGCCATAGATGTGCACATGATGCTTTGCTGCCACTACTGCTGCCTTCATTGCTGCCGCCCCTCCACCCTCACGCCTCCCTCCCCCCAGAGGCCTTGTAGAAGAGTGAAAGGCATTGTTCTGGGGTCAGGGTCATAATGTGAGCAAGGGAATGACGCTGTGTGGATCCAGGTTCTTATTTTCTGAATAATGAAGGGAGGAGAGGAGGGACACTCACAGATGTCTTCTAGTTCTCTCATCTGGGAATCAGCTCTCATCTCATCCCCCTGCCGCTTTTGCATCCATTCTCCGAAAGCAGAAAGCATCGGTAGTGCTGCATTCCACCGAAAGCACCATTTTCCTAAGAACTGAGTACTGCGTGTTGGAAGCAGCTCGTTCTGCTGCCCTGGGATCAAGGGGACCGAGCAGTTTCTCAGAGATAGAAGCCCAGCACTCATGGTCAGAGAGGGCATTTTTGAAGATGTTATCTACTTTTTACTTTTTCAGTATCGGGGATTAACTCCAGAACTTCACATATGCCAAGCAAGTGCTCTACCATTTAGCTACATCCTCAGCATTTTTTATTTTACCTTCTTGATACAGAATCTCGCTACGTTGCCAAGGGTAACCTGGAGTTTGTTAGCTCATGGTAGGTTATTTTTTCTTTTAAAAAAATGTCTACCTCTTGGTGGGTTTTCAAGGTTTAATTAGCCATAAAGAGGTCTTTAAAGTTTCATTGGGCACTGGGTATTTTATAAGATTAAGATCTCAAAAGATAAATGATTATTTTACTGTAATGACAATAAAAATTATTTTTTCTACAGTATATTTAATTACTTCATGCTATCTAAAAAATGAAAAGTTATTTGTAGGGAAAAAAGAAAGGATGAACATGATAGGTTTCCTATAAAATTATAAAAAGTATTTCTCCCAAGCTTCCCTAGAGGAACTTTTTTTTTTTTTTTGGCTTTTCTCCAGTACCGGGAACCGAACTCACGACCTTGCGCTTGCCAGGCAGGCGCTTTTGCCACTGAGCTAAATCCCCAGCCCCTCTAGAGGAACTTTAAAGCTGGTAGGGTGATACTACTTCCTGAAGTTGTTAACTCAGCCCACAAACTGGACTCAATTGAATTAATAAAAATTTTTAGATATTTACCACATATAACATTTCAAGGTATGACTTGATTTATATATGGTTTAGCATTATACTATTACTATATATTACATTACTATATATTATAGAAATATATTATTATATATTACTATATTATATTGTTACTATTATTCTATGTTACTATTTATAGTTTACTACTATACTATTTATAGCTTACTATTTTTCACTATTACAGCATTATTTATTTTTCTTGAAAATTAGCTCATTCAATACATTAAAACGAGAAACAGGCTTAGCTAATACAAGCCAGAGTGTCTGTCTTCTGTAGTAAGCACGTAGGAGGTGACAAAAGGATCTTGACTGTCAAGGATCATTTAAAAGCAATGAATTAAAAATCAGGAGGTCAGGGAGAGCCATAGAGAGATGATAAGGTGCCCTGTATTTGTCTTAACAAAGGAAATATTAAACTAGAGTGATTTTCTCCTCCGTTCCTTTTCCCCCACCAGGGAGAAATGTGAAATGCAATTTTACCCTTGGTTGAGAAGGTGCTAATTTGCCTGACAGGTTGGAAACCGAAGATACTCAAGGTATCCTTGACGTCTCAAACCTTCATGCTGAATGAAGCATGCCTGGACTGTATCAGTGGGGAGGGGATATTCTGTCTCATTAAGTTAGAACAATATAAACTACATGAATGCAAATGGGACAGGAACCCGGGCCCTCTCAAAGACAAAATCTTCAACAAGTTACAACAAAGGCCCTTTATGAATCACCTTCATTCTACTCAATATTTTATTAGCAGTTAACTCTATTCTTTTATATCCAGGAGAAATTAAAATGAGCTTCCCCCCATTTGCTGCCTATTTCATGGGAGGTGTGATCTTCAAATCCTTCCCTTCATTGATTGTGGTATCAATGAGTGTTTATCAAGAAGGCTCCTAAGAGAGATGGCAATGTAAATATGAAAACTCTAATTCCTTTTCTTTTTAATTGCATATTTATTGATTTTTTTCATATACTTTCTAAAGCCAAGAATTAACTGTGTGAATGACCTTTGCATGTTAATGAAACCCTTGTTGGTAAACTGATACATCATGGAGAGGAAAGTCTCGTTGGAGAAAAAGGCTTTTCACAGCACACAGTTCTCCCAAGCTGCGTGATTCATAGCAGCAACTAGCAAATGTAACCGACTGTGGGAGAGGCACTGTTCTAACTGCCTTCACTCAAACTAGCTCAGGATATCCTCTTCATAACTCCATGAAGAGGATATTAATACATTAGCTTAAAAGAAGCAGAGAAATGACTACAAAAATTACACAGCTATAAACTAATGCCTCCAGTTCAAACTCAGACTGGCTTCCAAGTGTAGCTCTGTACTCCTATGCTGTCTGCTTTTTCTCATAGGTAGAAGAAAGTCACCTGCTAGCACCACACTGTGCGGCACAGAGGAGAGACTGCTACCACCAATAACATCTTCTGGGGGATCTGCTTGCAGCTGAACTTTCTACGAGAAAAGAACTATGAAAGCAAAATGTTTGCAATAACTTTTCTTGTTATTTTTGGAGGAGCGTTACGTACAAATACACATATATGTGCAAAATGTTTCTTCTTGTCAACATTAAGATATAAACTGTTCATGTAAAATACTCGGTTTCCAGTGATGTCATCATGAAGTGAAAATAAGGGGCGATAGCATGGTGTGTGTAGTAATTTCAGTTCATTCAGTGATTCTGAAAGGTAATGAATGGTAGGTAAATGTTGGCTTCCCTATGGAGCTAGTTTTCTTGGAGTTGGAAAAGGACGTCATGGTGAGCTAACAGAAACAATAAGATCATATTGTAAAAGTCCAATGAAAAGGAAGATCACAGCTTGGCATGGTGGCGCACGCCTGTAATCCCAGCACTCGGGAGGCTTAGGCAGGAGGATTGTTACAAATTTGAGACCAGCCTGGGCTACAAAGTGAGCTCGAGACCAGCCTGAACTGCATAGCATAATCCTGTCTCAAAAAGAGAAGATCATTAGGGGCTGGGGATTTAACTCATTGGCACAGCGCCTGCCTGGCAAGTGCAAGGTTGTAAGTTTGATTCCTGGTACCAGAAAAAAACCAAAAAAGAAAACCAAAAAAACCAAAAATAAAAGAGAAGATCACATGTAAGTCACCATTATAGAGTAAACCGTTTGTTCCATCTCTACTGTACATTAGACTGTTGAGGAATACTTAGAGTTTCTGTGGCCTGGGCTGGGAGTCAGAGCAGAGAGAACAGAGTCTCTGGTGGGAGCTTCAGGCACTAATACTTTTTAAAGCTTTCTACTTGGTTTCAGTGTGCAGCCAAGATTATACGTCACTGACCTAAATGGATCTATTTATGTAAAACTGTACACCTATTTCAAAAACCCTCCAGCCACTAAAATAAATATCAAATGCCTTTTCTTACAGTTTCTTTTGTGTAATTATAGACCCTAATTATTTGAATATTCTAGTACTTGGTATTTATATTTATTTTGCCAGTCAAAGAAGTCATTTACTAAGGTATCTACCAAATTCAAATGATCCTGTGTAACAATCTGTAAGTTTCAATGTAAATCAGAGGCCCATTTTGATGATTATTTGAACCTTTTTTTCCTGACAGTTTATGGACACGCAGCACGTATTTTTGCATATGCACTAGGTACCCCATGTTTTGCTTCCAGGCGCTAACTCACATGGACCACACGCATGGGCCTCACACCCTCTGGTTTCTGGTTAGCTTAGACCAGTGGGAAGTGAAGCCTCCATGCCTGGATCTAAACGGGAAGAGGGAAATAAGATTTTCTCTTATTCCCCTAGCTCTTTTCAAAGGTTCCTCACAGTGGCTGTTTCCCTTCACTGAAGAACACTGCAGCCTTCGAAGTCACCCTCTATCCTAACTTTGTCAGATTTTAATGTCTCTGTCTGTCTCTCTCCTCCTGTCTTTATGCCAAGGAGGGAGGAAAATCTTTGTTACTGCTAGTGCCAGAGTCCTGCACCACTGCTAGAGGGTGCCCCACTTACAACCCACAACTTTATCATAGTTTTATGAAAACAAATTCTCCTCAATCATCCCATTTTGTGTGATTTGTTCCTGACTGCTACAGTGTATGATAAAAATTGAGGGGAGAAAAATCTGTCCTGTTATCACACTAGCGATGTGGACAATGACTGGAGGATGCTGGCTTTCAGTACATCCTAGTCTTCTCTGATTTTTCTTAACTAAAGGGATATATTTTCCTCTATGAAATCCAGCCTGTTGTCTGCATTTCCTGTACAACTTTGTACTTTTGTTTGTACCCCAGATATGTCCCTTCAGAGCTGTGTTTTTGATCAAGCAAGTTTAATTTACTGTGTTTTGCTTTTATTATTTAAAACTAGGAGTGATGACAGTATCTACATTGGTGAGTTGTTAAGCTTTATTATAGATAAAGTATTTTAAAGAGGTTTTGGCCCATTATGAAAGATAAAAACTGTTGAGGCACATGTTATTATTCTGTGATATTCTTGAGGATTGGGATGATGAGAAACTCATATCTGTCTTCTTAGTACCAAGCAGACACAGGCAGGGCACTGGTGGGTGGTTAGTTGTTAGTTTGCCCATTTGTTCATTTTTAATGAAAAGGAGACAGTCTGGTTCAGTGATCGAACACAGGACCAGAGATATTATTTCCTGGGTTCCCGTCTAGTTTGTACCACCTAAGTTCATGTGACTGACAGAAAATCACTGCAGCTTACTTTTTCTTAGCTTTCTTATCTATGAAGTAGAGATAATAAATCAGTCTGTCTCATGGTATTGTGGAGGCTTGCATGAAATTATTATGTAAATCACTTATCAGTGCTTAAAGGATTTAGTATATGATAGTATTATTCAAGAAACCACCTGATTAGGAAGAAAATAGTCCAGGGGAGAAAAAAAATACATGATGTAAAAGTACTGCGGTTTAATGATTATTGTGTTAAAGCCTTAGACATTACAGTGAGAAGATATAGTATTCCCAATAGATGAGGAAAGCTCTGGGGTTGAGAATTATGTCAGGACAGGGTATCCTTGTAAAAAACTGTTCTAGTGATGTGAAAAAGATTCATAAAGTCTATCTCTCGGCAAAGGGTATGTCAGATATGAGATTTACACTTCGTAAGAGTTGTGGATTGTGATACATGCCATTTATTTGCGTGTCAGTGACTCTGTAATCCTTCCTATGGAGGGCCCATTCACTTCCCACTGACCTCCCTTTCCACTCCATTCATTCTTCATTACCTACCAGATGTATTCTCTGACGAATGGCCAAAAATCCAGGTGAATGAAGAGTGGCAGTCTAGAATGGACAGGAGCCGCGTCTTGCAGTGATTCATTCTAATTACACCAAAATCTAACTAATGGAGAAATCAGTCCAGTCGGGACAGGGAGAAGAATGTGGCTTCGCTTTCTGCCTTTTCTTTTTCCAGAGACTGACCCCAGTGAACTGTTGGAACTTGATAGCCATAATCAATAGCTTGGAAAACAATAAGGTCAGCATTGGAAAGATTCAGATTTTCTGCCTCCAAATGTAATGGAAACAAGACTGGTGTGCTGAGCCACTGAGGTGAGTCTGACCTTAGCTGACTGACTGATAAAAGACCCAGAGCAGAGAACGAGATAAAAGAAGAGCACAGTGAAGATGCAGTTGTAAATATACGATCAGTATGGTCCTTGCTTCTACTCTGGGAACATGCTGAATTGTTATTTTGCTTTTGTATTAAAAGTAGAAAAATCCCAGCTCTTCAGAAATACTGGTTTAATTAAGAAGGCTCAGAACGAGTGCCTACATAATGTACGAGTGTTTTCCACGGAAGGGGTCTCCCTCCGATGTTCAATGATCTTTATATGTTTGGGTAAATACCATCAGTCCACTCATATTTCCTAAATACTAAATTCACCTGCAATTATTTTTTAAGGACTAGGGATTGGTATTGTTTACCTCAAAATTCCACCTAGAACTGGTGGTTCAAAAGTCAGATTTTTCTACATTTGCAATGCATACCAGAGGAATATTGTACGTCTGCACATTACTGAATTGGGCCTCTCTCAAAATAGTAGATTTTCCCACTGCATCTCTTCAAAGCATTTTAGGATTTGATTAGGAAATACAGAAGAGAAGAAGTGGACTTGTGGGCTAAATCGATTTTATTTAACCTCTGCATGGTCAGAGTTTATTTCAATCATAGGGTTGATGTGTATGAGCTAAGACTTGAAATTCCATGTTAGCTACAGTATAAAAAAAGCAACTTCTTGGATTAAAAATACCCTCAAAAGTTTTCCAAAATGCATAAGTGACTTAAAAAGCTTTCATGATGAGTAATTAACACAATATTTTTCTTTTAGGTGATTTAAGGGTAAACTTTAGGCACATAGTAAATTTCTCCTTCAAGTGAAGGTAGATTTACATATTAAATGGAAAAGGGCTCAGCATATATTGTATATTTGCTGGAGACAGTTTGAAGAGATCCGACGAGACTACAGTGGCTAGAAGTAGCCTGTTTAAAATGTAAGAGTGCTAAGGATCTAACACCCTAGGGAACAGAGGCTCTGACTTAGGTGAAAATCAGACCAACATAGAAAATGAAATAAAATTAAGTATTGCATTGAATACAATGAGAATTGAAGTTATAATAAGGTCCATTGTAGGTATTACATGATTGGAGTTGTTTTCTAGACAGAAGTAAATGTCAGTCCTGATCTCTCTCTGCAAAGTCAAACTTACTCTCCCTTTGGCTGGGCAAAGCCTGGGTTTCACTTTTAAGTAAATATTCAAGGAGACCTGACAGCATGGGATGTAACCTGCCATGACAAATAGCTAGCAAGTTCTGCCTTCTATAGCACTCTGTGCTCTCCAGAATTATTGTCAGACACGCTGGAAACAATGGCGCAGTTTCTCTGAGTTGCTGTGGTTGTAGACTTGAAGTTTTAAAAGTATGAGCAGCCTTGACGTGCTTTTCATCTCAAAAAGTACTGTGTAATACTTGCTCTTCAGGCTATGCTTTTCCCCCCCTTATCCTAGTAGGTCTTTTGCTATCAAGGAGGGATCCTGATTGAAAAGAAAGTTCATGAAAATAGAAAATACCAATATCTTAATATAGTTTTAACCAACAGTTAAATAAGACCTCCATATGGACTCTTTTGGGGCACTGTGCTTAAAATAATTTGAGCTATGTGCAGCTGAAGTGCTTGAGGTACACCATGCTGCCTAACTTCCTATGCAGAGCTCCCTTCTATGCAACTGAGACAGGCACTGAAGGGAGGTACTGTGTGGTGATCACTGATGTGGGTCCTTCAAGCTGAGGCATTAGAACACGGGGATGTAATTGAAATGATGCCCAGCACCACCACTACCTGTCATTGCTCAGATCTCATGATGGCTTCTAAGAGTCCTGTGAGAATGCTACTTACTATGGTTTGGATATTGCATGTTCTCCGAAGACCCATGGGTGGGGTCCCCCATTGCTGGTGGCAATGTTGGGAGCAGTGGGTCTTTATAAGGTGGCACCTCCTGGAAGGAAGTTAGTTCACTCGGAGTGTGCGCCCTGGAAGGGAGGCCTGGAGCCCCAACCTCTTCTCTCTTGTTGCTTCCTGGCAACAAGGTGAGCGGCTTTTGCTTTACTGTACATTTCCCACCGTGATGTTGTGCCTCACCAGAAGCCCCAAAGCAATGCAGGTGAGTGGCTGTGAATTGAAACTGTGCCAGAATAAATCTTTCCTCCTTTTCAGTTGATTATCTTAGGTGTTTTGTCACAAAGACAGAAAGCTGACTAACATACTGCTACTTAGAAGAAATGGATATTTCTAATGATGATTTTTTAAAAAATACTATTTTACTCTGTCAATATAACACGAAGTAAAAATTGGTGCTTTTAAACAATTTCTCTACATGGAATCAAATACAACATTTTAAAGACTAGAGACAGAATTGGCTGGTGACCCTCATTAATACCTAGAAGAGTAATTATGGAAGTAACTGTTAGTAGAAATATCAGTCATCCCATGCGTACTGTACTATAACAGGCCAACCCAGTACAGGAGAGCGTGCCCCAGGATATCTGCAGATCAGCTCAGATGCCAATTCCTGAGCAGGCTGCAGGTTTTATAGAGTTATAACACTATAAAAATTCGACAAGTTAGAAGTTGAAAGAAAAGTTAAAAAAATGAGCTAACGTTTCTATAAGAATGAAGACCACCGAGAGAGATCGTATACTACAAATTCACTAGCAGAATTGTTATTAGCTATCATAGCAGTTCACACCAGCGCTATTAAATAATCTCAAACATTTACAGGAAATTGAAGTCTAGGAGTTATGTGATATTCTGAAGAGTCAACTAAAGATATTCAGGATACCAGATATTTGCAGTAGTACTCATCCGCGACTATAAGCTCAAGGTAGATTGAGCACAATATATTAATAATCCCGTTATATTGTCAGAAAAGATCTTTCCACTGGCACTGAGACTTCCGTTCACTTCTTAAGATTGTAAAATCTTACCACTGGTGCTGAAAGCTGTGCTGTAAACATGCAGTGTGACTTCAAAAGGAAACTTGACTTCAGCTCCCTTATGTAATAAGCAGAAGTCCTTTGAGAAAGAGCACGAAGAATCTGTATTCATAATGTTATGCCGTCAGAGTTGTCTGATCTTTGGAAATTCTTGAAATATTTCTGAAGATTTTTAACTACTCTTTTAAGGCACAGATAGTTTCTGGGGAAAAAAATCAATTTTCATTCTCTCTGATTTTGGTCATTGTACCAACTCATTTGAAATGAAAATATTTCCTTTTCTAAATTTTTTTAGAATATTTCCTTTTCTAAATTTTCCTTTACTGTTTAGGAAAAGGATAGAAAACTATCAAATCAAACAAGTTTTTCTCAGAAGAATTATATGTGTAAATATGGTAATTGTGCTGGTGCTGAAATCTTGTGAACATTACAGTCAGACTAAGCACAGATAATACATTTATATTTTTAATTTTTTAATTTTAAAATATCTTAGTCTTATAGAAAGCTTGCAAAAAAGTAGAACACTTGTTTACCTTTAGCCTAGATTCCTTTAATACTAACATCTTACAAACACTTGCTAAAAATATAAAAAACTAAGAAATTACCGATAGCATAAACTATTAACTTTGTTCAGATTTCACCAGTTTTTCCAGTATAATCCTGTGTGCTCCCAGATCTAATTTTTGATCGTATCTTGCATAATTATTGTGGAGTAACAGTTATTGTCTCATTAGTCTCCAACAACCTCTGATAATTTTTCTTTATGTTTCATGACCGTGTTAGCCAGCTTTCCATTGTAAGTACCAGAGATACTTACTTTCCTGTTGTAAGTACCTGAGAACTTAGAAAGAGAAGAGATTTACTTTGGCTCAAAGTCTTGGAGATCTTAGGCTATGATTAACTGGCCCACTGCTTTTTGACTTGTGGCGAGACAGCATATAATAAAGAAATGTGTGACAAAAATCACTCACCTTATGGCTGCGGGAAAAGCATGAGGAGGACTTTGGGGTTCTATGGTGCATTTCGCGGGAACACCCCCAGTGATATACAATTTCCCAGTAGGCTCCACCTCTTCAAGTTTCCAATCTCACCAAATTTGTGATTAAGCCCCTGATCTCTGGGCCTTTGGGGACATCAAAGACCCAAACTATATCAACAATCTTGACATTTTAAAAAGAACAGTTAGATAGTGTGGAAAACGCACCTTCAGTTTGGATTTATCTGATGTTTCCCCATAATTAGATTGAGGTTATGCATTTTTGATAAGAATATCAGAGATACAATGTGACTTTCTCTTTGAATATATCAGAAAGTGCAGGCGATACATCTTGTGATGTGGTAATCACTTGTCCCAGTTATTCCATTTGTATTCAACACATTTTCATTTTTTTTTTTTTTGTCTTTCTTTTTTTGGAGACAGGGTCTAGCTACGCAGCTCAGGCTGGCCGTGAGCTCACTTTGTAGCCCAGGCTGGCCTCGAACTCACAACAATCCTCCTGCCTCAGCCTCCCTAGTGCTGGGATTACAAGCGTGAGCCACCACGCCTGGCTCAACTCCTTTTCAGATGGAGTTTTCTAATTTACATGTGGTAAAGCGGTCATTATTTGTGGTATATGGTTATATGAGTTTTTGTTTTGTTTTGTTTCTTGTTTTTGGAGACAGTGTCTTGCTCTATAGGGTAGGCTGCTCTGGAACTCACTATGTAGTCCAGGCTGGCCTCCAACTCACAGCGATCCTCCTGCCTCAGCCTCCCGACTGCTGGGATCACAGGTGTGTGCTACCAGTCCTGGTGGTTATATGATTTCTTGTGGCAATAATTGAACTCGTGGCCTTGTGCATGTGATGCAAGCATTCTACCACTGAGCTGTACTCCCCCTTCCTATTGCTATTTCTTCTGCATTTTGAGATTGAGTTGTACTAGGTTGCTCAGGCTGGGCTTGAACTTGCAGTCCTTCTACTTTGGCCTTCTGTGAGGAAGAGACTAGAGTGTCCTACAATTTTTTGATAAATATGTAGAGTTGTGCTCTCATTAAAATAGTTAAAATTCACAACATTTCCATCATTGCATTCACTAGTTCTGCTGCTTTGCAATCAGCTCTTCTTGACATCCCATACTGCCAACTACCAGATTACTTTCAATCTCTACAGTTTTAGTGAAATGCATTTATTTTTATCCACATCTTTGTGTGAATCTAGTTTGTCCCACTCTAATTCTTAGTAATATTCTACTGTACAGGTGTAACCTAGTGTATTCACTCACCAGGTGAAGAAAATCCATTTCTGACATTGTGAGTGAGCATTGGCCTGCATGCACACGTCAAGGCTTATACCCTTTGTATCCTGATGTGCAGCGTTCCCAGAATCAGGAACTTGCCTTGTGTCTTTCTAACTCAGCTTATTGCATCTGGGTGGAGTTTTTTCTGAACTTCTATGGGATCACTGTGTCTATCTTCTCACCAATATCACGTTATCTTTATTACTGTATTAGTAAGTCTTGAGACTGTGTAGTGTGAGTCCTTAATTTTGTGCTTCTTTTTCAGAATTATTGTGGTTATTGTAGTTTCTTTGTCTTTTCACAGACATACAAAAATTAGCATGGCACTATGTGTCATCTATCCCAAAACATATGTTCAAACAAGCAAAAAACAATTCAGCTAGGTGGGATTTTCACCGGCATTGCAATGAGCCTATAGATAAATATTCAGTCTTCAAAATATTTTCTTTATGATGTTGTTCAATATTAAAATATTATGTAGTTGCTATAAAATTATAATACACAATATAATCCGATGTACATGTAATATAATAGTGTGTAGTATTTATTACAGTATTATGTGATATTTCAATATAATATCATAATACTGAATCTTCCAGTTTACTAACAATTATAAGCTGGGTGTGGTGGTGCACCCCTGTAATCCCAGCACTCGGGAGGCTGAGGCAGGAGGATTATTGCTAGTTCGAGACCAGCCTGGGCTGCAAAGTGAGCTCAAGGCCAGTCTGAACTGCATAATGAGACACTGTCTTAAAAAGACAAAAAAAAAAAAAAAACCCAAAACCAAAAAAACCCAAGTATATCACTCTATTTATTTAGCTTTGCTTTGATTTATTTTATTAACATTTTGTAGTATCCAGCATAGCTCTTGCTTATATTTTGTTGGATTTATAGTTCAGTATTGCTTTATATTATTTGGAGTGCTATTATGTTACACTGAAATAATTTGAACTTGAATTATTCATTGCTATTCTGTAGAAATATTGTTTATACATTGATCTTATATTTTGTGATTTAGAGAATCTCTCATTAGTTCTAGTAGGTCTTGTGGATCACTTGGGATTTTCTTTATAAACGTTCACGTTGTTTGTGAATACGAGCAGTTTTATTCCTTCCTTTCCCATCTGAAGACCGTTTATTTCTTTCCCTTGAGTTACTGCACTGGCCAGCAATTCTAATACAAGGCTCTGCAGAAGCGGTGAGAAAGAAAATTCCTGCCTTGTTTTCTATTTTGTGTGGGCAGGGGAGCTTTTAGTCTTTTGTCGTTCTGTGTAATTTCAGCTGTAAACTTAAGTAAGTTTCCTTTATCTAGCTATTTGTTTTTTTTTCCTTTTGGTATCAGGAGTTGAACTCAGGACCTTGTGCTTGCCAAGCAAGGCACTGTGCTGCTGAGCTATATCCCCGGCCTGGTTTCCTTTATTAAGTTTAGGAAATTCTCTGCTATTCTTCAATTGCTGAAACCTTTTATAATGGATGGACAATGAATTTTATGAACTTTTTGTCTGTTGAGATGATTATATGCCTTTTCTTCTTTATTCTGCTAATATATTGAATTACACAATTTCAATTTTTGAATGTTAAAAATGTTCTATATTCTCAAGATAAACTTTGTTTATATTCATTGTTCTTTTTATATATTGCTGATTTAATTTGTTTCTATCTGCTGACTGATATACATGTATGTTCATGTGGGAATCTTATTGTGGTGCTTTGGTCTGGGTTTGGTAGGAAACTAGGTTTGTCTTGTTACTCTATTAGTGAGACTTGACACTTATAATGGCCTCAGAAAATGAGCTGGAAAGTTTATGTTTTTGGACAGTGTTATGTAGAATGAGTATAATTCCTGAAATGTTTGATATGATTCATCAGTGAAACTATCTGGGCTTGGAAATTTCTTTTTGAGTAAGTTTTATTTTGTAATTTATCAATAAATATAGAACTATTGAGGTTATATTATAACTTCTTGAGTAGTTGGGGTAATTTGGGATTTTCAGGGAATTAGTTATCAGTTATTTTCATCTAAGTTGTTGAATTTATGGGCATTAAGATTTTTGCAGTCTTCCTTAGTGGCCTTGAATATCTGGAAGTGCCATTGTTGTCCTCTGCTTTCATTCCTGACATTGATAATTTGGATTTAAAACAAGGCTCTGTTTTGTTACTGGTTTGCCTAGAATTGTGTGAACTTTATTAATCTTTCCAAATAACCAAATAACTAAATATTAATCTTTCCAAATGATTTTTTCATTTCATTTATTTTCTGTTCTGTGTTTCCTGTTTTTGGCTTTATAAATTTCTGCTTGTTTCTGCATTGTTTCCTTCCTTCTTTCTTGGATTAATTTTTGCTCCTTTTTTTTTGTTTTTTTTTTTCCTCCAGTACCGGGTATCAAACTCACAACTTTGCGCTTGCCAGGCAAGCACTGTGTGGCTGAGCTAAATCCCAGCCCCCTCCTTTCTTAAGGGAGATTAGTTACTGATTTTTTGATATAAACATTTGTATTAGAAAATATATGAAACCTTCTCTGTTCATGGTGCAGTTTCATATTATATATGTGGTATTTTACCTTTCATTCAGTACACAATATTTTTTATTTTCATTGAGATTTTCTCTTGGACTAATGTATGATTAGAAAGTATAATGTTTATTTTTTCAAACTTCTGGGGATTTTCCCAGTGTACTTCTCTATTATTGATCTTTTGTTTAATTCCATTGTTTTCTGAAAGTATATCTTCTAGATCTATTTCAGATTTGTTAAGGTTTGCTTTATGCTCTAGAATATGGTGTCTACTGGTGAATGTTCCACGTGCACTTGGGAAGAATGTATATTATATCACTGTCAGGCAGAATGTTTTACAAATGTTGTTTAAGGCAAGTTGAATCATAATATTGTTCAGGTACTCTGCATTGTTATAGATTTTCCTTCTACTTGCTTTGCCAGTTACTAAGAAGTATACTGAAATTTCCTATTTGATTTGTAGATTTATTTCTACCTTCATTTTTGTCACTTTTTGTTTCTTGAGTTTTGAAACATTTACTAGGCACACACACATTCAAGGAGTGTTGCCTTCTGGAGAACTGATCTTTTTGTCACTGTATAATGTATCCCTTTATTTCTGATAGTAGTCTTTGTTCTAAATTCTACTTTGACATTACTATAGCTACTTGTAATTTCTTTTGTTAACATTTACATGGTATTTCTGTTTCAAAAAATTTTCAACTAAGCTATGTGTTTATGTTTAAAGTACATTTCTTGTAAACAGCATACTAGCTCTGTCTTGCTTGTTTATCCACACTGAAATCTGTCTCTTAGTTAGAAAATTCACACTCTTTTGTTGTTGAGATGAGATCTTTCCATGTTTCTGGGCTCTCCTGACGTCTTAGCCTAAAGCTGTCCTCCTGCCTCAGCCTGCCAAGTAGCTGGGACTACCTGTGTGTGCCACGCCATCCAGCTTGGGGTGGTTGTATTCAACATGATTTTATGGCGGTATTAAAAACTAGTTTTCTGCCAGTTGGTTTCAATTTGTTCTTCATTTTTGTTTTCATCTTTTTTTTGCCTTTGGTTGAGTTACTTGAGCATTTTAAAGAACAGTTTTATTTTATCTACTCTTTTGACTTATCATTCATGTCTCTTTTAAATTATTTTTGTAATTACCATAATGTTTACCATATACCACTTTCAGATACTAAGATATTGCTTTACATGTAAAAGGACTTGGCAGTGCATTTTACCAATTGTTCTCTCCCAACCTCTGTGTCATTGTTGTTGTACAAGTTACATTTATATATTCTTTAAAGACGAAGTGCGAACTACTCTTTTAGTTTTATGTAGACAGCTATCTTTTATGAAATTAAAAATAAAAATGTTTTGTCTTACCTTTGTTCAATATCCAGCACTCTATTTGGATTCACCTTCCAGCTGGTATCGTAGTCCTTATGCCGGAAGAATTTTCTGTGGTGTTTCTTACAGTGCAGGACTTTTGACAAAATGTTGTCTCAGCTTTAGTTTTTGTTTGAGAAAATTTTCATTTATATTTCCCTGCCTGTCTCTCTTTCTTCTCTCTGTCTTTGCCTTTGTCTCTGTCTCTCTGTGTCTCTGTGTCTCTCTGTCTCTCTGTCTTCCTCTCTCTCTCCCTCCTGCTCTTTTGCCTGGGATTGAGCCCAGGAACTTTGCATCAAGGTATACGACCAGCCCTTTTCATTTATTTATTTTAAAATTTTGACACAGAGACTCATTAATTTGCCCAAAATGCAATTCAACTTGCAATCTTCTTACTCAGCTTCCCAGAGTGCTGAGATGACCTGCATGTGCCACCACTGTTCTTTATGTCTGAAAAACATTTTGGCTAGGTATAAAATTTCAACTTTACAGGTGTTTTTCTTTCAGTTTTTAAAAGATGTTACTTGGTTCCACATTGTATTATTTCTGACAAGTTTTCTATAATTCTTGTCTTTGTGTTTTTGTGGGTAATGTATATTTTTCCCACTGTGAGAGCCTTCAAGATTTCTCGGGCCCGGGGATGTAGCTCAGCAGCAAAAGTGCATGCCTGGCAAGCACAAGGTCGTGAGTTTGGTTCCTGATGTGGAAAAAAAAAAAAGATATTCTTCTCTTTTGTTTTCAACAGTTGCATATAGCATTGAAAGGCGTTCTTCGTGGTTGTTAATATTTTGCTTGGTCTGTTATGAGCTTCTTGGATCTGTGTTTTAATGCCTGTCAGAAGAAGTACAACTGTATCAGCTATTGTTTTATCAAATATCTTTTTTTGCCTTGTTCTCTCCTCTCTCAGGGATTCCAGTTACAAATATGTACACACACATATGTTTTTAAAAGTCTTACATCAAGTACCTGCTGTCAATTTCTTGTATTATTTGATATTTATCTCATATTTAAAAACACTGCACTTTCATATTAAACTACTATAAAATATAACTGGAATGTACAAGCTTTCTACATTTTTTCCTCTCAAAAAAAAAAGAAAAGAAAAATAACTCCTAAAAGTTCTGCATGTATCCTTCTGCTCTTTTTCTTTTTTTTTTTTTTTCTGGTACCGGGAATTGAACTCATGACCTCACGCTTGCCAGGCAGGCATTTAGCTGAGCTAAATCCCCAGCCCCTCTTTTTCTTATTCAGACAAAAAATATATTCCTTACTCAGACACATACTCATATCACTTTAATACAAGGTGTGGATAAAAATATACTTTTCTTATTGCCTATTTTATCTTATAAAGATCATTTAGTCATATATATATCTATATCTATCTCTTTATCTCTATATATCTTTATATCAGTCTTTTAAATTATATTATATTTCATTGTATGGATGAAACCTTACTTAATTAAGAAATCAACTACTGATGGACAATTAACACATTTCAGTTTATAACTATTAAAAACAATACTGCAACAAACATGAATTATAGTGTGTATTTTTTTCTTGAGGAAGTTTTTTTGAGCTAAGTCCTTAAACTCAATAAAGCATATGTTACACATATTTCTGATGGATAGTTTCAGATTTATCCCTACAAAGATGACACCGTGTCCATTACTGCCAGAAGTGTATGGGAGTGGCTGTCTCTTTTCATGTTGTTTCAAATAAGCTCCCTGGAGGTTATTCTAAGGTAACGGAGGCAGCTGAAATCATTTATATGACTATAGATACGAAAAATGCAGTGTTCTGGGCATGTTCATTTGGCATTACTATTGGAGCATGGTTTGAGATGAATGACCTTTGATGTGCAGAGATAAATGTAGATAATTTGAGGGTTGATACTCATTTGAGTAGAAAGAAGAATCAGTGCTTCAGAGAAAATGAAATAGGGCAGATTAATGCTTCAATGTGGGAATTGAATCCAAAATTATGAGATTGGGATTTGAATCTTGGATATGTCATTGTTACAATGCAATGACCTTTGACAGTTTTTCTAATTTTCATTTTTCTTATCTCTAGTAGTCTTACTGTAAAAGTTAAATGAGGCAATTTATATGACAGTATCTTTTGAAGTCTGATGCATTAGTAAGATAGTAAGTGAGATGTGAAGAAGAGAATTAAAGATGTCTCAACATCTGAGTGTGGCAGTCTAAGGAGTGAGAAGTTATTGGCAGGAAGAGATAACTAAATGAGACAAGGAGAGGTTTAAAGTTTCAACTACTGTGTTTAAGGTAACTATAGACCTTCTGCATGGAAATTCCCAATAGTTAATGGATACAACTGAATTAGAATTAGGGGGATAAAATGTAACGTTACTTTTTTTTGAGAATGACTCCCTCACCAGACAAAGTCCCTCATCCAATCTAGCTGTGTGACTAGCTGGCAGCTTGAACGTTCTCCACTTTACTCTCATTCTTTCGAACATGCCTGGAGTGGCCCATGGTGATCTCATGTCAGCAGCAATCTGGCTGATTAGCAGCATTTTCCAAACATACTTTAACTGGGATTGTGGTTGGAAGTTAAAATGCAGTTCGTAGATTTGGGGAGATGATACCGTCTGCATTAGCTTGAATTCCCCATTAATGAGAGAATTATTTAAAAGACACTGTTGGATGCTGTTAGAATTAAAATTATATAGAACTTAAGTGCTCATCTGTAAGGTACTGGACCTTGGTATGATCATGACACCATACCATTAAGGAATTTTGTCTGTTAGGAAGAGAATCAAGATTTAACGTAAAAAGCAATATAAATGGTATTCTGTTAAGACTGTGCAGATGGTACAGTGGGGAAAAAGAGACAAAGGATGGAGTGGTCAATTCTATATTTCTGGAATGAGAGGTTAATGCTTCAGAAAGTTCTAGAGGGGTTTCTATTGAGCTGTGTCTTGATAAGTAGGGTATATGGGTAAAAAGCAGGGTGGAGCACTTAAGGAATAAAAAGATCAACTGTAAGAATTTGGAAAATATTTTGAAATACCACTGTGAAGATATCTACAGGGGGATCATTCTGTCCCAGCTTCAGGGGATGGGTGATTCCTGGCAGGCTGTTGGATTGGAAGTTGCCTTTGCTGAGACTGTGGTCACTTTCCCTAAATTTTGCTATCCTCAGTTTCTACATCTTCTTTTTTTCTTCACTGTAATAATCTCTTCTTCCTTTCTTCACTGCAGCTCACCTCATGGACTCAATCCTAAATCAGAGATGATTTGAATCTTAGTCATAATTTGAAGGATTATGTCATTGGTTCATATTTGACCTTGCTAAGATACAATGGTAGCTATACCTAAGGGTATTTTAATACACCGGACAAAGTGAAATCTTCTGAGCTTTTGTATTTATACACTTAAAAGAAACAGAAAAAATAAAACATTTTGTAAACCTGATAAGGGAACAAATATGTGACACATCTCCCAAGCACAGTGGAAAGTGACTTATGTGACATCATAACCCGTTGAAGCCTGAAGCAGTTCAAAAGATCTAGCATGCTGCATAATAACTGAGACATAGCACTTGTTTGTGGTAGTGCTCGAGAGCAACAGAATGCCAGAGGAAAGAACTCTTTCAATCTTTAGGGTCTCCTGGTCAACTGGACGCCGCCTGCCGCCAGTTGTTCTGCTGCCTTAACTTTAGGTCCTTCTCCATCTCCCTACTCTTTAGGTGATTCATTTCTCATTATTTTTTTCTTTTGGCTCGTGTGTGCTTTCCTTTTCTTTGCTTTCACTTATCTCACCATGAGGACAATTTGCTTATTAATTTGTAGACTCCAGTGTGTTGTGTCTTCTTTCACCCAACGGAGATGTCACTTGCTGCCCATGCAGACTGTGACATCAGGACATCATAAATTATATTTGGAATTGGACTATGGTCTGATTCCCTGTACATGCAGGCAGACCTTCTTTTAATATATTTTAAAGAAAATGTAATAAATATAAAGCATGAAACAGGTTCAGGTACCTATTCACACAATAAGGTTTTCAAATATGGTAGCTTCTTTTGACTTAGATTCTAGGCTACCATTCCTATTACTAATACATTAACTGAATCTTGACTTTTTCCCAGGATGCCTCTTTTGTGGGGGTAATATCAGGCTGGAGTGGCCGTAGCATCTTTCCTCATGTTCTGGGTAGCTCTGAGGGGTGTGGAGGTTTCTGTAAATATTCTGTATGACCCCAATGGAGGCTGTCACCTCTCTATAGCCCTGCACACTCAGAGGCCTTCCTCCTTCTGTATGGTAGCCTTGTTATTCCTTGCATTCAGGTCACTATTCCAAATCCATTTTACCTGTCTTTGTTCTGACACCACCCAATAGACATATCATGAATGTTTGATGCCTACTCACAGAAGGCAAGGGAGGTTGATGTTCTATCACAGGGCATATGTAAATGTACTTTAGAGTGTATGCTGGGAAGTTAGTCATCTTAATTACTTGAGTTCAAGATACTTCTAAAGCACCCAAACATCTCCCCTCAAGATATCCACTGCATCATCTACATGGTCTATACATGAAATATCCGCCAAAGGTTCCCATGTTGAAGGCATGGTTCTTGCTGGTGGTGCATTGGGAGGCAGTGGAAACTTGAGAAGGTGAGACCTCGTTGGAGAAAGCAGATCCCTGGGAATGGCCTTGGAAGGGTATATTTTCTCACTGGCCCCTGGCTCGTGCTCTCTTTCTTTCCTTTAATTCCTGGCTGCCCTGAGGTGAGCAGCTTCCTCTGCCGCATGCTTCCAATGCCGTGACAGTCTGCCACCCCTCAGGCCCCAAACAATGAGCCAGCTCACCATGGACTGAACCCTGTGAAACTGTGAGACAGAGTACCTCTGTCCTTCTTTAGGGTTATTTTCTTAGCTGTTTTGTCACAGCCGATTGGTACAACCTCCCTCAGGTCTTTTCTGAAAAGTCTCATTCTCAGTGAGGCCTTCCTGACCACACTCCATTGGAAATTCTGCTGCACATGTCTATTGCATTTTTAATTTATTTGTGTGTCACATATTATTTGTTACTCTACTTATGTATTTTATTTATTGTTAGTCTTGGGCAAAGACTTTTGTTCCTTTGCTCCTCCCTTCCTAGACTCTGGAAATATTTGACGAGTTACTGTAGAATGAATGAATAGTGAATGAATGAATGAATTAATGAAGAAAAAAAGCACTTTCACTGTCTATTTTCCTTTCTCCTTGGGCTGGCTTTGTCCATGTTTCCAAACCTCATGTAGAACCAATTCTTTTACAGAGTTCCAGTTTCCAAGCATATTCAGAGACTGAGTTGCTAATTCCCTCTCTTAATCCCAAATCCCCAGATGACAAAATAAAATCAACACTGTTTGCATCTGCTGTGTGTCCTGGCTCAATACACCATGGCCCCGGGATCAAGGACACAAAGAACCCACTCAGGTTGTCGCTAGGTGGGATAGTTGTGTGCTGCGCAGGCATCAGATAACCACAGTAGCTCAAGAGGACTGATGAGTGTTTCCAAATCCATTTTAAATTCCCCAGACACCTAAAATCGGTTCACAAACGGGTGTTTTTGTTATCTTTTTATCTTAGCAGCTAGTACAATGCTGAGGGGCACACCTCATGGTTTGAATTTTCTATATGTTTCATCTGATGGTTTTTGGTGCTTAGTAATGCTGCTGTCTTACTGATAATAACAAAGGAAAATGCTAGAATTTGGAAACTATGTGACAACGATGTGGTGAAAGAGAAAGAAATCAGAGCATTTATGGCTAAATAATTTTGAAGAGGTGATAATAGTGGTGAGGTTTAGGATTACTTCAGCAAGAGCAGTCCTTCACTGAAATGTCCAAAGGCACTTGGTGAGCTAATGTTTTTGATGCAAGGGCTGCACTACAGGATAATAGCTTACAAGTTGTCCCTTGCTGTTTGGTAACGTTAATGGACAGGAAGCGAGTAATGATTTATAAAGTGATGCTGGAGCTGTAGTTAACAAGTCTCCCTGACCACGAGCAGTGGCCAGAGGGAAGCAGAACCTGCAGCTCGTGGAGGAGGGAAGGAGTTTTCCTTCATTGTCTGCTCCCGCCTCACACATTGCTCATTTGCTAAGCTTCTGCCTCCCCTTCCCTGATAGTGCAGAGCCTGAGAATGGCCTCTGACAGAGCCTTTACAGCAGGTTGCCACATAAAATCAGATGTCCTGATAAATTTGAAATATAGAGAATACTTTTTGTTTTTTTGGTGGGTACTGGGAATCAAACTCAGGACCCTGGGCTTGCCAGGCAGGCACTTATATCACTGAGCTATATCCCCAGCCTGAGAATACTTTTTTTAGCATGGGTTTGTTCCAAGCTTTTAGAGGGTTAATGCACTTTAAGGAATTATTCAATATTAGCCTGGTATGGCAGTACATCCCTACAGTTCTGGCACTCTGGGCAGCTAAGGCAGAAAGGTGACGAGTGAGTTTGAGCGCTATCTGGGGAATTAGCACCTTTGTAAGACCCTGTCTTAATAAAAAATGGGAGTTTGTATTTTTATCTGCTAACTCTACTTACAGTCCACATGGTTTCATAAAAAGTTATTGACTAACCTAGATACATAAGTTCATTCCTAGCACCCTGGGATGAAATGACAGATCCACCAAAGAATGTAGCTTTAAAACTGAGCTAGATGAAAGTTCTGTTGCTATTCAGTATTCAGCCCTGATATTTAAGAGGTTCATGAATGATGCTATTATAGGCTGTGCTATGAGTGTGTGGACTTTTTTTTTTCCATTGTACATTTTGAAGGGGAAACCTGGTATGTCACAGACTGAACTAGGCAGAGGGAACTGAAGATTCATAGTTCAGTCTCTCATGTTACACAAAAGGGGCCTGAAACAGCGGATTGGAAATGAAGTCTTTGGGTCTGAGCTGAAAACGTCAGGTTTAGATTTGGTCCCTTAGTGACTAGAGATGGGCAAACAACTTCTCTGTCTGAGCTTTAAAGTGGAGATCTGAACATTCTCTTACAGCCTCCTGGCGAGGACGGAATGAGTTGCTATGATGCCCCCCGAGCTGCTGAGGCACCTTGCTCCCTGCCCTCTCCCAGCAGCTGGTCAGCTGGTAGGTCCTAAGGCCTGATGGGTTCTGCTCATACCACCCTGCTACCTTCACTGCCGAACCTGATTGTCAGGAGATGCTGCTTTGAGTGGTCACTGGCACTGTTTCTCACCAAAGCAGGGTACGGAGTAATTTCCTTCTGCAGGATAGACTGTTAGCTTTACCACTGTCCCTATAAACAAACAAACAAACAAACAAACATGCAGAAAAACAAAACAAACCAAGAAGAAATAAACAAAGCTCAGATAAAAAAGAAACCTAGATACAAAATTAAAAAAAAACCAGCAAAAGGACCCTGAGTGGCTCTTTCTCTGAGATTGGGAGAGTGCATTTTACTCAGGGGCTCTGCTCAATGAATCAAGACGCCTCCACTGCAGCAAGCATCTGCAGCAAGCATCTCCAAAACCTTGGTTCTGTTCAACCTGAGATATTTGTTTACCTTATCTTGCCAGTTACTTGCTTCAGCTGGTAATTTTCACATCCTCTAATGCTGTGGTTATCAAACTAGCGGCAACATCTGGGAACTTACTACAGGTGCAAGTTCTTGAAGCCTCCCAACCTGACACCCTAGGTGGGGCAGGTGCAGGCTGGCCTCTGAGAAGCACTCCCTCCAGGTTTACCCCGGCCTGTCCTCAGGTCTGCCTGTCTCTTGTTCGACAGCACTGCAATTCCTCCTGCCTGTCTCTTTGTCCCTGTGGATCCTCAGTAACTGTTAAGTGGGGGTAGGAGAGGGAGGGACGTTTGCATTCATTGAATACTAAATTTAGACTGGGATTTAATTTATTGAGGTGTGCTTGAGTGACAACACGGAGAGGTCAATGTCATGGAAAGAAAAACATCACGTCACTCAGCGTTCCCTGGGCCCGCGAGGGCTGGCGTGCTCCCCGGGGGCACGGAGGAGGCCCTGTGACAGTCAGGAGGCAGAAGCAGGGGCAAGAAAAACGCGGAGGCAAGGAAAGGTCAGAGCCCTTATTGGGGCTTCTGTGGGAAAGGGAGGGTGGGGCAGGAGACACAGCCTAGGACAGGCTCAGTTCTTCGCGGGTAGTCTGTACTTGCTTGAATTTGTCCCTGGAATAATTTAAGGCAGGAAAAAGATTATGGGCGTGGTGTGTGAGTTAGATGAGATGAGGGACGGGTTGGAAGCAGTTAGTGTTGATTAGACCCGAGAGGTACAATGTTTCCCTGGCCAGCAAGCTTTTTAAAATATTAAAACATTATTAAAACTATAGTTGGTACAGACATGTGCCAGATATTATGCTAGATACTACAGCAGCCCTGTGGGGTTGGTATTATCCTCACACTTTATAAATAATGGCGCGGAAGTTCAGAAAGGTCAAGTAATTTCTCTAAGCTCACACAGCAGCACATGGTAGAGCAGAGATTTAAGACTAGCTGGACTTTAACAGTCCTTTGAAAGCAATAAAGCGATGTGAAAGAGTCTAGCTTTTCTCCTAGGAACCATATGACATCGGAAGGACCCGGGACTAGCAGTGGTGGGGGCCCAGAAGTCTCTCTGCAGCGAGGGGACTGCGGTTTTCGAGGGAGCAGCCGCAGCGGCCACAGCTGCGAGCAGTTCTGCTTCACACTGCAGGGGGAAGGGAAGGGAGAGACGGCCCCACGGTTCTCACAGCCAAGTTGAAAACAATCTAAATGAAGCAGAGGATTCAATTAGGAATGCCTGAGGAAACCAGGCACGCATCATCTGCGTGGGCAGCAAAGGAGAAGAAAACGCTCAGCCTCTGCAAGCTGTGACCGCTTCAGCCCTGTAGGATGATGCTGCCGCGCGGAAGGGCGAAAGAATACATCGAATACCTTGGAGAGATTAATTTCCCTAGGAGGAAAAAAAAAAAAAAAAAAAAAGAAACAAAGGAAGATCCTCTGATTACATTTAAATATTTCCTTGCCAAGGCTTGGGGGAATTCTAGCATTCCGTGCTGGCAGGGGAAAAGCTTTTGTGCCTGGGGAAAAGGTGATTAGGCCCCAGTGCCTGAGAGGAAGAGGGCGCGGGAGGAAGGGGTGTCCCAGTGGCAGCACAGGTGCAACAGTTTGGAGTGAGTGATGGCCTTACAAATGACCCTGGCCCAGAGCAGAGGAAACCCAAGGAGAAGACGAATTGAATTACAGCGCCGGCATGGACGCATTTGATTTCTGCTGTGGAGGCTAATGGATTGTGGGGCTGGCTGACCAGCTGGGGTAAGGTCAGAATATTGAGGAAATGGGAGGGGCTATAGATGAACAATTTTCCGGATAAGGAACAATCCTTGGGCTGTGTGCTTTTGGATAGAGCATTTGGGGGGCTGAAAGGGTTCGGCTTCCAATCTCCTTTAACAGCGAACACTAGTTATTTTCCTTGCCGGGATACGAGGAGAAAATGGAAGGTAAATTGGGAGAAGGAGCAAAATATTCTCTTTATATCTTACATTCCAAGAAAATTGACAGCAGCTTTCTTTTGCTTTAGACTGCTGAATATGTAATTTAAGTTTTACGAAAAATTAACATCCATATTCTTTTTTTTTTTTTTTTTTCCTTTTTGAGACAGGGTCTCCCTCTGTAGTTCTGCCTTGGCTTCGAACGTACTTTGTAGCTCAAGCAGGCTTCAAACTCCCAGCAATCCTCCTGCCTCAGCCTCCCGAGTGCTGGCCACATCCAGCCATATGCTTTTTCTATAATAATACACATTTCTAAAATATTTTCCTGGTGAATGCTTTATCATATATGAAATGGTTTCTAATATTAACGAGATGATCAAATTGATACCCAAATATTTAATTAATCTTTCAAAAGTATAAATTCATTTAGAGATAATTAAAAGTTTAGATTATCCAGTTGGCCTGTGTTTAGTGTTTATTCAGATCTCTATTGAGTTTTATTCTTGCTATATCTTGCATCTCTGCCTGCCTCTGCTTTTTAAATTAAGTATTTAAATGTTTTCCCCAAATCTTTTTGGATAACTTAGCAGGATGTGACCTTATATACCCCAGGGTCCAGCAAACATGGTTCTAACTCAGGAAATATATATTAAGTCTCAAAAAAAAGAAAAAAAGAAAAAGAAAATCAAGAGTGGAATAAGCTTTGTGTGTGCTTTTGGAATAAACACAAGAAATAAACATATTACGGGCGGAAAAAGAAATCATTAAAAAAGAAGCATAAACTTGTGAATAAGACAGATCTGAATTCAAGTCCAGGCTTCATATCTTCCTGCACTTGGTAACCCTGGGTGAGTTAAGTTCTGAGTATCCATTTCTTCAACTGTAAAGCAGAGACCATAGTAATGTCTCACTGGAGTGTTGTGAGAATTAAATCAGGTAATGTCTGCTCAGCGTCTAGACATTTTCTTGTGTAAACTAGGCTGTCAGAGTAGGGAGGCCTACACAGCCCTTTCCCAGCTTTAACAACTCTTTAAGACAAGACATGATACATTGGAGGACTACTAAGCCGGACCACTGAGGGCCGGAGTGTAACCTAGCGATGGGGTCTCGGACACGTCAGTTCAGCCTCTCTGTCTTGTCTCACTCATGTCAGTCCTTCATCTTCCTTCCGGAAGTCACACTGGTGCAGCAGTTGTGCTCCTCATTCTTGCTGACCTCATTCCTGGTCACCATGACCAAGAATGGTATGGTGTCAGCTCACCACTGGTTCCAGCATCCTACTCCTTACCACTAAGTGTTTCTATGCGTTTGTAAAATCTGTGTCTCATGGTGACTTCGATGTCCCCACATTTGGAGATCACAGAAAGACCTGCACTTGCCCTACATGCTTTCGAGGGTTTTGTGAGGAACTGATAAAATAAGTGAAAGCCACTTAAAAATATAAAGTGCTAGGCAAGTGTGCATTAAATCTCTGAGCTTATTCCAATGGATCTGAAAACCCTGGCTTTCCTTTCCAAAAGCTTAAATTACCTTGTGTGTTTTGCATCATTTAGTCTCACCACATCCCTTTAAAGAGCCCATTGCTAGGTTTAATAAACTTCTCCCTTCTAAGAGTCTGTTAGTTATTTTGTCTTTTCTATGTTGTGCAAAGTGACAGCAGGACTGGCTTTGAGGCCTTCCAGGGTTTGCTACTTGAAGTGTTTCCTAAGGAGCCCACATGGACAGTGCAAAGCAAGGAGGGAGTGGCTTTTCATACCAGATCCCTCTTTTCTCTGTTGCAACTGGAAACACACTTTGATAAGGTTTTTGAGGAAACAAAAATAATAATAAAAACAGTGGGCTGGAATCCGTTCTCTGAGTAATATTTTCCTTAGGTGCCTTCAGGTTCCCTGAGTTCCAAAGTAGCATCTGAACAAAGAAATCCTCTAACAAGTACACCCAAGACTCCCTGGCAGTGAGGCATCTTGTTTGGGAGAATATGCAGCCTGCCCTGTACAGTATTATGTTCTATTTGTATTGAAGACCATACTATGTGCTGCTTCGTACTGTAGTTACTCATTACTTCCAGTGATTTTTAAAAATTCCTCTTTAGAACCTCATGTGCTTTAACTCATCCGTGTTCAATACCAGACTTCTGATTCTTGGAGAGCAGACTGCATCTGCCTATTTTGCAGCTTTGCGTCTACTACACAGAAGATGCTGACATATTGTTTTGAGCTGAATGAATGTAGGATTTTATGAATAGGTGTGCAAAGAGCCTAGATGATACTGAAACTGAAAGTACCTGTTGGATCTAAGCATCTTAGAACTTCAAGTTCCGCTTGTTGGTCCTCTCAGCATGAGTGACATGCAGACAGTTTACGTCTTTGATACTCAACTATGGCATTGTGTTGTGGACCTCATCATCATCAGTGGTGTTCATAGTACTGAAAGTGTCATACGCTCCTGCTAACTCACTAGAAATGCAGTATAAAGATGTATCCTCTCCTGACTGTGAATTATCTGTGGCAGAATTTAGGCTGGGTTGGAGCTCACTAAATCTCCAAACTAGTGCTTCTTCAGAGAGGATCCTGTGTGATGTGGAAGTGTAGGGATGAAGAAATGATGACTTGGGATTGGGAAATGAGGGGTGGCAGTTGAGACAACATAAAGAGAGCTCTGGAAAAGAAAGCCTTGACTTGCACTGGGTATGAGAGCAGAGAAAAATTAAAACCATTATTCTGGGAAAGCCGGAGATCTGAGGTATGGTTGAGTAATGTGTATTTAGTAATCAGTAATGTGTATTTAGATTTCTCTGTCTTTAAGAACAACTAACACATTACAACTACTCATTGTAAAAAGCTTTCATTATTTTGAGATGAAGAAATTCTGTGTCATATAATCACAAACTTATAAAGGTGGAAAAAAAATTGAGACAGCGTAATTTGGTTTCTTAATTTTACTTTTGATCAAACCAAAATTTCCTAAAGGTCTTTATATGCCTTATTTCTATTTTACCTACCGTATTTATTTAGGAATTGTGTGGAATGCTTGATATCATTCATAGTGAGATCGGTCTCACTGCAAAGAGTTCAAACACAGGCCATGGTAACAATGAACACATTGAACTAGGCAGAGACAATCTGATAACTGGATAAACGGTCACTTTATTTCCATAAGCACCTTGCATGACATTTTCCTATAAGAACGTCCTTACAAATCTCACATTATATTTTACTGAGAATAGTATATCAGGTGTCTAAAACAGAACAGAACAAATTCACGGATTTTGGTAACAACAAACCAAGATATCTTGTCTTCTTAAGTCACTTTTTCCAGGACTGTTTTATTCCCAATATAATCAGCTTTTTTTTCTTTTTTTGGTACTATGTGCATGTACTTTGAAATTTTTTGTTACATGTGTGAGAAATATTCCACTTTCTTTTAAAACATCACTCTCCAAAACATTGATGTAGTCTCTCTCGTGAACTGATTAGAGTCACCTCAAATGCCCCCCGACAATTGCCCTTAACTAATCATGCTACTTAGAAAAAGCCTGCATTGCACTGATGGCTGAGAGTCCTCGTTGAGTAAGACAGTAGTTCTAGTCACAAGGTTTTTTGCTCATGTAGTGGAAAATTCTTGACATCTTTGTGGTATGGCATATTCATACTGAATCAGGGATAGCTTTTCTGAACTTTCTGTTTGTGTCATCAGGATTAAGAATGTAAACTGATGTTAACTGCTTGACTGACATCTAGTGGTGCTGGTTAGAACTATTTCCCTTCCGACCCCTCCTCCCCTTTTCGGTAGGCATGGTGTTATGGCCGTTCAGAGTACTATCTATATGGAAAAAAATCACATGGGGAAAAACCATTATCTTAGTTGTATCACTACCAAATAAAATGGTAGAAATAGAAATCTTCAAATAAAGATACTTTTTAGAAGCATGAAAGCGCATGCAGTAGCTTGGAATAGAAAAACCTAATTGCCAATTAGGCAATTGGTTTGTTGGAAAGGACTGAGATACATTATGATAGTAAAAGATCGTAAAGCATACAAATATCCATACAAAATTGGAATGCTTATTATTTCATGTATTTTTTCTTTTTATATTAGTTTATTGCTTTAGAGAAACACTGAAAAACTTCTGATCATCTTGTTCTGATATGAAATACTTCTTGTGATTTTTAATAAATGTGTTAAAACTGTACTACTTTTCTAAGACTCAAATACCGATAATACAAAACTACAATGAGTTTTTATTTGTGCATTTTTTTTCTGCCTGCTGGAAAATTTTATTATTATTAAAAATGTACAAAATAGTTTATCACATCAGTAAGAAATTTTAAACATAAAATGTTTTAGAAAAAGTGTATTTTATTATAATTAAGGTATTGGAATCTGGATGATTATGGAAATATAATGCAGATGTAAAATTAAAATGTGATTTTTTTTTCAGAAAAAAGTTCTAGACACTTTTTTATTTAAGGAGTGGTCAGACATAGAGAAGCCATAGATTAGACAATGGGTAATGTGACAAGTTATTCTGCAGATTTCCCTTCCTTTCTACCTTCCTTCCTTTCTTACTCCTTCCCCCCCTCCCCTTTCTCTTTTTCTTTCTTTCTTTCTCTCTTTCTCTCTCTCTCTTTCTTTCTTTCTTTCTTTCTTTCTTTCTTTCTTTCTTTCTTTCTTTCTTTCTTTCTCTTTTTTCTTTTTTTTCTTTTTTTGAGACACCGTCTCCCTATGTAATTCAGGCTGGCCTTGAGCTCATTATGTAGCCCAGGCTAACCTCGAATTTATGGCAATCCTCCTGCCTCTGCCTCCCAAGTGGTGGGATTACAGATCTGGGCCACCACAGAGAGTCAGATTTCTATTCTTGACCAAAGTAAACTTTAATTGCCAGTAATAGGATATATTTCTGACAAGCAATGTTATAGATTTTTTAAATGCGTTATTTCCTGGCAGAAGTCTTCTTCGGAAGACATTTACTTTCCTTCCTATTCCAGTTCCTCTCTTGAGGTGTGTGACTTCAAGCAAAACCAGAACATTTTCTTAAAAGGCATCTTGTACTGTATCATTGCATTGTGTGGGGCGGGACACTCCCCTAGATAAGATAGACCCACAGAAAGGAAAAGCTGCTTCTGGGTCAGAGCAGAGGGCTTCAGTTTCTCCTTATGGTGATCATTGCGCCAGATAGATGTTATTCATAATCTCTGAGATCATGATTTCCTTCACAGTGCTGAGAGAACAGCTGCTCATGCTGGCTGTTCTTCCAGCAGGTGGAAAGAAATGGCAAAAGTCAAAAGTATTTTCACAAGCCATTGTACCCTGATGGGACAGGAAAAAACTCCCAGTTTACTGTGTCTTTTATGCACATGCACTGATACTGACTCCTTGGCGGTGATGTGACCAAGCTGATTGCTGTCACACTCAGCTTAGAAGGCCCAGTCACTCATTTTTCTTTTAATTTTTTTTTGTCTTTTTGAGACAGGGTCTCACTATGCAGTTCAGGTTGGCCTTGAGCTCACCTTGTAGCCTAGGCTGGCCTGCAACTAGCAACGATCCTCCTGCCTCAGCCTCCCGAGTGCTGGAATTACAGGCATGTGCCACCATACCTGGCTCTTTAATTTTTTTTATTGAGATATAATCTGCACACAGTTGGAATGCGGTATTGTACTTCAGCAAGTTTTAGCAAATGAAGAACCTGTGTAATCCATCTCCTATAACAAGAGTCAAAATATTTTCACGTCCATAGAAAGTTTACTGGACTTACCTGCCAGGCCAATTCTGCAGCCCCTACCCCAAATCCTTACTCCCCCCAGGGACCTCTGTTTGGCTTCTTTCACATTTTTCCTAGTCTAAAATTTAATATAAATGAAACCATAGTGTGTACACTCTTATGTAAGGTCTGTCCTCTGCATGGTGTTTTTGATGATAATCCATTCAGTGCATGACGTATTATAGGAATCAGTCTTTTTACTGCTAATACTCTGTTGTGTAGATATACTCTAGGCTTTCTTCCCTAGTAAAAGGGCCAGCCCCTTGAGTGCCACATTGTTGATTATTAGTATACAGTCATTCAATACCATGAGCATATGAAGTCTTTTTTAAAAATGTAGAATTATTTTTTGGTACCTTGAAATAGATTTTCACTATGTAGCGCAGCTGGCCTCAAACTCATGATGCTCCTCCTGCCTCAGCCTCCTAAGTGCTGAATTTACAGGCATGCACCACCACGCCCGGCTGAAGTAGTTTTAGAATTATCATAACGAAGTCACTACACACACATACACATACACACACACACACACACACACACACACCCTTGCCTATTAAATTTTTTTTTTTTTTTTTTCCTCCGGTACCGGGAACCGAACTCACGACCTTGCGCTTGCCAGGCAGGCGCATTTGCCGCTGAGCTAAATCCCCAGCCCCCTTGCCTATTAAATTTAAGAAACATTTTCAGGTGCATACCTTCATTTTATATTGTGTTCAAAGTTACTTGAATTAATTTTTCCTAAGTGCAATTGTGTTATTCAGTTGAAATGCAGCTCAGTCAAATTCATTGTTTCTTTTAAAATTTAAATTTTTTATTTCAACAGCTTTTGAGAATATAGGAGCTTAACAGATTGTATTAAAGATGTAATTATCTATGTATCTCTTGAATACAACATTAAATGGGATTATGCTTCATAAGCCAATTTGAAGATATTTTTACATTAGTTAAATTATTTTATATTTGTTACCTCAAATGATATATTTAGTTTCAACTTTTGTTATGATATAATTACTGGGTGTATTATGTTGTATTTAGTGCATTAACATCTTTTTGTTGTCCTTTAAAATTTTTTTGTTCTGTACTTAGGACTTTGTCTTTTTGTTCTAGTGATGAACTTTAGAGTTTTAGTACTCACTGTAGGTTTGTCAGTTTTAAATAATATATTTTGGCCTACATCTAATAAGTATAAAAGTAAAAAAGTTAATATTTTTTAGTTGCATTATTTCCATTTTATGAGAACAAAATATATGTATTGTCATGGTTACTTTTCTCATTGCTGAGATAAAATACCTGATACCCAAAATTAAAGTAGAAAAGGTTTCTTTAGCTCACAGTTTGTAGAGGTTTCAGTGCATAATCAGTTGGCTCCAAGGCAGAGTGGCATGGCAGCAGGGGCAATCATTCATGGTGGTGGAATATAACAAGTGCAGCAAGAGCAGAAGGGGACAGGAAGCCTCTTTCCTTCCCTCACACTGTATTCAGGCTACCCGCCCTAGGGCGGTGCAGGACTGACACCTCCAATTCTAGCATTAGACAATGAATTAATCACAAACTGTAGATTCAGCTGCCTCTGAAAAACCTGCCTCCCCATGACCACATGAGGCTTTGTGGGGGACTGCTAGACACAAACCATGACTTGTATATATTAAATTCTTTTCTGAGGCTTATCTTTGTTTTGAGCTTAGCTCTATAAAAATAAAATATCTGAAATGTTTATCATTAATCTTTTTGTCATTTTGATTGGATACAATTTATTTTTTTAATAAATCCTCTGTAGAGAAATAGATGTGCAGTGCTTTCAGAATTCTTCCATTTTTAAATTGTTTTTCTATACCCTGGATATTTGAAGGATATCTTGGTGTACATAAAATATTTAGCTTGCAATTTCCTTAAACTTCTTGAAAATGAAGATTGCTTTTGGTTTGCTTTACATATTGCTTATGAAACTTGCATAGCTTCTGTAAGTTTTTATATTTCATTTACTGTTTTTCTTTTTTTTTTTTTTTCCCCTCCTCAGGTCCTTAGGAAATTTTTTCTTTACCTTTAAAGTTTTAAAAGTATGTTCCAGAGTGGTACCTGGTGCAGCTTTCCACAGTGTTGATTTAGTTATTCTTTTATTCCTGAAAAGTTTTCTTTATCTATATTTTAAAATGTTAGTTTTACTTTTCCTTACTGCTTCCTTCCTTCCTTCCTTCCTTCCTTCCTTCCTTCCTTCCTTCCTTCCTTCCTTCCTTCCTTTCTTCCTTCCTTCTTCCTTCTTCCTTCTTCCTTCTTCCTTTCTTCTCCCTGTTTTTTTTTTTTTTCCTTTTCTTCTTTAGGGACTCCAATAATGTATAAATTGGATCTTCTTTTCCAGACTTACATTTCAAACACTTCATCTCTGAACATTTTTATTTCCCTCTTTTAAAAACTGGCATTTTTGTTCTTTTAGATCTTTTCTTTTTTTCTTCAATAATGTGATTGTTGTTTTAATTTGAACCTATTATTTCCCTGA
Organism: Chinchilla lanigera; assembly: GCF_000276665.1. Taxonomy (NCBI): domain Eukaryota; kingdom Metazoa; phylum Chordata; class Mammalia; order Rodentia; family Chinchillidae; genus Chinchilla; species Chinchilla lanigera. The sequence continues at coordinate 35,970,927 of NW_004955406.1, read as the reverse complement.
GTGTCTTATAATTTCTTTATTTTTTCTGATATTACTTTGTTTCATTTGATCTGTTCTTGAATTTAATTTATGCAATTTTATTTTGTTTTATTTATTTATTTTTTGGTACCAGGAATCAAACTCAGGACCTTGCACTTGTCAGGCAGGTGCTTGTGCCACTGAGCTATATCCCTGGCCCTGCAGTTTTATTTTATACTCTCCTCTGTTTTTTTATTTTTTGTTTTCATTATGAAATGTATCATTAAAAATTATTTTTCACATCCTCAGATGATTCCTTAAAAATATAATTCATTATGGATTATTGTGCTACCATTGCTTCTACATCAAGAATTTATTTAAGGGTAGAATTTTTGGCAGCTAAATTGTTTTGGGCCATAGTTTCTATTTTTTACTTGTAGTAATTATGATAAAATTTTTAAAACTAATTTTTTCTCTTTCCTACACACGGGCCCCACAGGTTCATCCCTTCCTTCACTCCTTGGTTTCTGATGAACACCACCTTTCCACTATTAATTTGATTTTGCTGGAAATCAGAGCTCTGTGGAAATCCCACTTCTCATCTTGATCACTTTCTAGCCCCTTTTCTAAAGGCAGTGTCATGAATGACCAAGTCTGAGACCTACATTCAGTGTTTGTTACTTCAGTGTTAGAATTTGTCTTTCTGGGAGAGTTTTGTATCAACCTCTTTCTTTTTTATCCTCAATCTTCACACTCAATATATTGTAATACTAATGGAATCTCATTTATGCTATTCTTTGTCTGCTAGCCTTCTGTGATTTTTTTATTTGCACTACTTTGTGATTTGATGTTTCAGGGAGTAGATAATGTACGCATAGATTGGAATCAAATGACTGGTGCTATTCTAAAGACTTGGAAGCACCCAGATCTTTTTTGTTATTTAGTTGTAATTCAATTCCCTTTTAGCTAGGAAATATATACTGCATAAGTATAATCTTTTCAAAGTTTTGAAACTTTTTGTGGTTAAGGATGATTGTGTGTGTGTGTGTGTGTGTGTGTGTGTGTGTGTGTATGTGTGGTGCTACAGACTGAACACAAAGCTTCACACATGCCAGTAAGCACTCTACTACTGAGCTACACTCCCAGCCCATTAGTACAATTTATACAGGTGAATATTGCACATATTCTTTAAAAGAGTATGAATTATGCCACTGTATTGACATTTGTCAATTAGGTTCTTTTATTTAAACTGATATTCTTTATATTAGTATTCATTTTATCCTAGTTTTTCTGCCAGTTACAGAGAAATAAGAGATACTGTAACATTTTCAAGTGTGTCTGTAGATTTCTATTTTTTCATTTACCCCTTCAGTTTTTACTTTATGTAGTTTGAAGTTTTATTAGGTCCATACTGTTGTTAGATCCATTCACATTTAGGATGGTTAGTTATGCTTGATCAACTGGCCTTCTACTATAATAAAGTGTTTGTTTTCTAAATCAATGGCAATACTTGTTGTCCTGAAATCTAGTTTGATATTAATATAACTAACATATTTCTTATTACTAATGGGTTATCCGTCCTTTTCACTTTTAGTTATTTTGTATTTAGTCATTTTTTATTTTGTACTACAATCAGTTGTATATTTTGTTCTTTAAAGTCATCTTTTGTTATTTAAAGTTCACTCTTGCAACAAATGCATAGTTGGATTTTGTTATTTTATTGGGTATGATAACAGTTGCTTTATCAATGCTGTGTTTAAGACTATATTTATTTACTTACTAATGTGGTTAAACTTATTGTCTGTTACTCTTGTATTTCATTTATTTTGGTGTTGCTGATGTTATTTTCTTTATTCGTTTTCTCCTTTTGGATTTTTTGTGTGGGTATGAGTATATTGCATTTTATGTTTTTTACTGTCTTTACATTTACTTCTGTTTTTACTATTTTTTTTTATTTTAAAGAGTAAAAGAAGGATAACATAATAATAGGGGGGACTTATCAAATTACAGACAAAATGGTAGGATATTATCAATGGTTATTGTTTTACATATTGTTATCTACAAAATAGTTTCTCAGGAAAACAAATAGACAAGTAATAGTGAGTTGTTTTTACTATTGTTCTAGGGTTTAAAATACACTTCTTTAACTTATTATAATGTATTTTCAAATGGTATGTACCATGTTAGGTGTAATTTAAGAAGCTTGCAACAGTATATGTCTACCCTCCCATATTTTGTGCTTTTGTTGACATATATTTTATTTCTACATATGTTTTGTGCTATTCTTATTTTTCCTTAAACTGTCATATTTTTTTTTACAAGAAACACTACAAATAATTTCTTGTATTTACCAACATGTTTTCCATTTTTGGTGCTCTTTATTCCATTAAATACATTCAGGTTTTTACTGGATTTTTTTTCTTTCAGCCAAAAGAACTTTCTGTAATATTTCTTTTAATTTTTTTTTCTTTTAAAAAATAAAAGAAGGAAAACAAATTAACAGATGGATATCCATTTACAAAATAGCATAAAAACAATGCAAACAAAACAGAGTTACAGACAAAGCTGCAGGAAATTAACCATGGTTGTTGTATTACTTATTGATACCTTCAAAGTGGTTTCTCAGGAAAACAAATGGAGACATACAAGATTGATCAAACAAATAATCATTAATTGTTCCTTTCTGTAGATCAATAGACGGCAGTAGTACAACTGTGTTAGCTATCCTGTATATACATACTTACATAATTTCTCCTTCTTTCCCTTCTCTTTTCCCACATCCCAGTTGCCCTTTACTTTTGAGGCTTTTCCCTTTGTTTCACAATACCTATCATACCTCCTAGTTTTTATTCACTCTTTCAGGTCAACATTTCTTACACTATACATCTATTGGCTACAGTTTCTTTCAGATATTGCTTACTTGAACATTTCCCTCTTTCACCATTGTTTTGAATGATATTTTTACTAATTATAGAATTATGCATTGATTCTTTAGAATAAAGTTCATTAAATAATTTCTTCTCTCATCTGGCTTGCGCTGTTTATGATGTGAAGTTAGTGATAGCTTAATATTATTTTATTCATCTTTTTCCTTCTGTGGGCTTGGTGAACTTTTTTCTCTGTTTCCAGGAATTTGATTATGCTTGGGTCTTTATTTTTTTGGATTCTTGGTTCTGTGTGTTAACATTTTATGACATTTAGGAAAATTTGAACTCTTATTTCTTCAAATACTTTCTACCTCAATTTTTCCTCCATTTCTGTACTCTAATTAAATGTATGTTAGACTAACATTTTCTCAGCAGCTCCTGAAGCTTTTATTCTTCACTTCTTACCTCCATTGTGCTGTACTGTGAATAGTTTCCATTGCTCTTCTGATTTTGTGATCTTTTCATGTATAGTTTACAGTCTGCTGTTGAGTATATTGAGTGACTATTTTCATGTTGATTTTTTTCTCTAACTTTAGAATTGTAATTTGTGTCTTTCAAAGACAATTTTCATTTCCCTACCAAAAAATCACTTTACTCAACATGGTTGGATTTTCCTTTAAATCCTTAGTAATGTTCATAATTATTCTTTCTAATTTGTTATATAATTCCAGTATATTTCACCAATAGGTCTATTTATATAGAAATGTTCATCTCTTTCTGCTTCTATGCTTCCCGTCATGTTTAGTGGTGTTTCGAAGCATGGGCGATCGTTGCTGAGAGTGAATTTTATAGTTTGTCCCTAGAGGGTTGGATTCTGCTTTGGTAGGTGATTAATTAATTGGTAGATGAGCATAATTCTGGTAAGACGTTTTAACTTTTGATAGTGTGAGTCCAGAGTAGTCTTTACTCCAGTGCTGGAGTAATGGTACGCCTAATTCTGTTTTTTTTTTCCTCTTTGGAGTTTTTATTTGAATGTCTGGGCTGTTCAATAACATTTCATCAATCTGGTCAAAAATTCTGTGTGGCGCAATTCAGGGCAACCTTCAGCAGTACCACGGACTTCATAGCTCCCGTCACTATTTTCTCCTGACTGTGCAGATTTCTGGAGTCTCTTCTTTGTCCAGCACACTCTTCTCTCATACTGTTCTTGCAGCTTCTACCTACTTTGGCAACCTTGACTTTGGTTTCTGCCTCTTCACTTTAACAAGACTGCTGTGCCATACTCTGGCATGTTGCTTCTGGTAGAGAGCCAGGGGAAATGTGGGCTTTGGGGTGTGTATAGTCTTTCCGTCCTACTGGGGTTGCAGTCCTGTGTGGCTGGGTGTCCCATTTCTGAAAAGTGTTATTTAATGTATTTTATCCAGTTTTACAGTTATTTATGGGAGGAGGGCTAGTTACTCCATCGTCACTACAAGCAGAAATCACCAGCCATTACTTTTGAGACATTTCCATGTCACTAAGAATTTTTGTAATAATATATTTGAGTTGCCTACTATAACTAGTTTATTAGATGGTAGGAGTAAACACTGGGGGAACAAAGTTTCCCATATTTCCAAATGACTAAACCCATGACATAGTATATTTATAACTCTAGGAAATGACACAAATGGAACTTAAAATTCCTACTGAGCAAAATAATGCAAAGTTATTTGATGATGAGGTATTGTTAAACTGACAAAATTTTCATACATCTCTTGACATTTTATGACTCATATACATTGTATATAAGAAGTCTTTAAAGTGCCCACATTTTAAAGGTAAGAAAATGGAGATAAAGATGGTTGAGTATGTCACAAACATTGTAAGTGGAATTGTCATTTTTTTTTTTTTTTTTCCTCCAGTACTGGGAACTGAACTCACGACCTTGAGCTTGCCAGGCAGGCACTTTTGCCGCTGAGCTAAATCCCCAGCCCAGAATTGTCCTTTGATGTTTCCTAGTCATATGCTTGCTTTAGCAGGGGCTATAGTGTTAGGAGTGCTTTTTTCTTCTTAAAAATATGTGGCAAATTGATAACATCTGATTAAATTGACTTTTGTAAAAGCAAAAAAAAAAAAAAAAGAGTGTCTTGTTGGAAATAAGATTTAAACAAACAGGGAATATTTTTTCTTTTGTCATTTGTGCATGTGTGTATGAAAATGTTTGGGCTTTGGTAGTTACATCTAGGACTCTGTGGTACCCTGAATTTGGAATGGCACATAGATTACAGGTAGAGATGAAGTTGAGGGTCGGGAGGTAAGGGGAAGTGACAGTCCAGGTGAATGCACCTGCGTGAGCAGAAGGACTGAGCAGGTGGGGAACATGTAGGGTTTTGTGGGGACAACAGTGTGACTGCATGAGCCTGAACAATACACAGTGTGGGGCCACAGAATATTCCTCCCATGAACTTCAAATATCAGTTATGCTCGACAGAGCGTAGGCTTCTCATCTCCCTTCTGGTCTCCAAGGAACTTTCTATCCACTGGAAAGACAGACATAATAAATCATGATATAAAATCCAAAGAAATTTTGTTATGTCTCAGGTTAGTTTCTGTGTGTAGAGACAATTTTATAGTAATGTAAGTATATTTAAATTTTTATTAAAATTAAATTAGTTTTCCTTGAGAGTTTACACTTACAAAATTGGTAGTCTATTTTGCAATCTTACTTACCTCTCCCCTAACTGATTAAATTCCCTTAAGAAGTGATCTCTTTTAGAAATTTTGTTAATGGAATTTCCTTAAATATTTAAAGTAATTTATGAAGTTAATACAGGTGATTTAAAAATATATCTAATGTATAAATGGAAAAATAACATAAAAGCTTTCAAATACTTTAAAAATTATGGAATATCTTATATATTAAATGTAGAAAGAGAAGCAAGTCAAAAGGAAAGATTTGACACTGTTTGCAAATAAGCAAGTTCTTACATACCATGCAATGTAAACATTATTGCTTTAAACTAAACTATATATTTAAATTAAAACCAAAAGATTAATCTGTCAACTTGTCTAATAGATGTTGGGTTTTATGTATTATGAGTTGTTTAACAAACATCCAGATTATTCTCAAATTTACAGAATAATTAACAGTATGGGAGTTATTAATATCGCAATTGATGTATCAGTTTCCAAGTCTTCCCAGGTACTTATCCATTAGGAGAAATTAGACTTATTGCTTTGGTTAGCTGGGGTTTCTGGGCCAGTACTGCCTAACTGTAGCTTGCCAGCCACCTAGGGTGAGCCCGTGTTTCTGGGCCTGCAAGACTTGGTGGTGGTTTATCGTCAGTGCCAGTGGAGATTCTGAGCAATTTTGTAATCACTATGGCAAAAGGTAACTCCAAGTATAAAGCTCTCAGGGCGATTCCTTTTGCAACGCATATGTTGTAGTTTTTAACTCTCTACTCAACATTTCTAACCTATTATAGTTACTCACATTTATGGATGAGATTCTGCTGACCATGCTCAATTTCTATCAGCCTGATTCTTTTTACTTCTCTGATTATTGGCCACATGTCTAATGTTTTTTTAACAATGACCTTGTGAGGAAAACCAGATTAGAAATGTGTTCAAAGTGTTGGGACCCTAAGCAAAAGCTTACTTCCTGTCTATGTTGAATGCCTTTTCTTTCTGACTCTCTTGAAACCTGTTCTTACTTCTACTTTCACACTTCTTAAAAAGTGATCTCTTATTGTTCTGTTTTTTTTCTAGTAAAACCTACGAGGTTTCTGAGAAATTGGACTGTGCTTCCTTTTGTGTTATGTCCTTAAGGATGTGTAGCACATGCCTGGCATAAAATAGGGTCTTAGCAATATTTTTTGAGCAAGTAGGTTGTTGGAAAGATCTAGAACTCATAAACCTTGCCTACAGGCAAGATTTGTAATATTCAACCCCTGACTGGTAATCAAAATAGTTGAGATTATCAAGGGGGAATATGTAGAGTGAGAAGAATTTTCATTCTACAGAAAGCCAATTTCTGGCTTGATAGAAATAGGATAGGAAAATCAATAGATTAAGGAGAGTGATGAGAAAAGTAAGAAGCAATTAACAAGTCATTTTATGGTAGTCAAGAAGCAGGGATGAATAAACAGTACCAGATACTTCAGACAATAACCCTAAGAGGTGTGTGGATATGGTAGTAGGGAAGGCAGAAGGCTGGATGAATTAAAACCATCACTGACGTGCTGGTGAACTAAAGTCCTACCAGACTTCATTGATTAGGGTGGAAATCAGACCCTGCTACTTAGAATCCCATTTTATCATATCTGATGGTTTTATTTTGGCAACTAACCAAGTTTACTGATTTGCACTTTCCTCAGGTGTTGTGAGGTTGGAAGGAAACAAACGCTGCCTTCTAGATAAGGTGAATGACACTGAGATGTGTATTTTAACAGAGAAGATGAGTGAATGATTTTGGAAATTGAGAAGGAAGAAGCAAGTCTCTTTCCTTGTCCTGGGTTAGCCTGTTCCCGTTACCACGGTACACACTGTCCTGCTGGTATGTATATAAGCAGTAAGGCATGGTTCTCCATTATGAGTTTGGTCACTGGCCTGAAATTACAACTGCTGCTCCTAATTATTTATAGAAAGATAGTGATTTTTCATGTTATAACCACACCACACATAGACTTTGTAGCATAATTAGTTTGTACATCGAGGATGGCTCACACTGGCTTATGAAATTATTATGAATGTACAGAAGCTATTACCATCTCACTAAATGTGTGTGTGTGTGTGTAAGTATGGAAATAAAATACATCAAAGGATAAAACATCCCAGTAAGAAAAAAGATGTTTCAGAATCACAATGCATATATATAATACAGAAAAGCAGCATATGGAATCTAGGAATCATAAATATATTTCTAAGTTTTTCTGAAGGTAAAAAAATGAATGACCTGCAAAGAAACAGTGTGAAAATATTTATAATCATCACAGTGATTAAATGTAAGCTCTTTTAGAAAAAATGTTCAAAAACCTATTTGTCAAAATATTTAAGCATCGTTTTATATTTATAAAGTACATTTCATTGGCACTAAACTTAAATTAAAAAGAGTTTTTTTTTCAAGTCTTCCTTCTTATATCTCTAATTTCTACTTTGACTTTCAGTTGTCTGGAAAAGAAGTGAGAAGTTCTGAACTTAATTATGACTATATCAGGATCAAATTCCCTAGAAGACAGAATTCTAGTGCTTTCAACTTTAAAAGTGTGGATTTTTTCTCAAGTAACTTGTTTTTTTATCTGAAGATGAATATAGTGTTAGGGTCAGGACTGAATAATCTGGACAAAGCTAGTTGTACATAGGTACTGCCTAAATTGATGGTATCAGGAGTGTTCAGTGTAAACAAGTCAGTTAAAAACCCAGTTTTTAATCAACTTCAGCACAGTTTCAAAATTACCTTATTAAATTAACTTCATGATATTTATTTATTCATTTATTTATTTTTGGTATCAGGAATTGAACTCATGACCTCGTGCTTGAGGAGCAGGCATTGTGCCTCTGAGCTACATGCCCACCCCAAAATAGGGGTTTTTTTTTGGTGTGGTGCGGAGAATCAAACTCAGGACCTTGCACTTGCTAGGCAGGCACTGTGCCACTGAACTTTCTTTTTTTTTTTTTTTTACTGGGAATTGAACTCAGGACCTTGCACTTGCCAGGTGAGCATTTGTGCTACTGAGCTGTATTCCCAGCCCCAACTTCATGATATTTATTAAAGCAGCACCTTCAGAAGTCCAAAAAATGGCAAAAAGAACTCACTCAAAAATCAGTTCTCTTAGTTTCATCATTCATACTCTCCTAAAGTTAAAGTGACCATGAAACTGAACTTAGTGATCTTCTCTCCTGTTTACTCAAGCTTTGGTTCTTAAAAGGCAGAAAACACTTAGATGCTGGCTCCCCTGATGTTCCTCATTCCAAGTCTTCTCTTCATCAATTACTGGTTAAATTACTATTAGTAGATGGTCCGGTCAGCATCAGTTATGGGAAATATCTGTAGATGATAATAGGTCCATAAGGCCCTCAGATCTTACAAAATATGTTATATAATAAAAAATTACATGACTCTGGATCTAAAACCACAGAGTTGCCTCACTTGTTTTGGAGGATCTCTACCATCCTACATTCATGCTCAGTAAAGCAGAAGGGCTCGGTGGCTGCTGTCTTTTACATCAGCTGATACTATGATGGGATAGGAATAGTTATGGGTGGAATTATCACCTTTCTAGATTTGTATGTCAAAGTTCTAACCTACAATACCTCAAAATGTGACTATGTTGGAGACAGGGTCATAAAGAGTAAATTAAGCTAAAGTTATTGTCATGAGACCTAATCTAATGTAGGTGGTATTCTTATTAGAAGAGGAAATGAGGAAAGAGATTCATAAAGACAGAGGACCATCTACAAGCCGAGGAGAGTGGGCTCACAAGAAACCAACAGTATGACTCATTCATCTTGGACTCCAGCCTCTAAAACTGAGACAAAAAAAAAATCTGGTCTGTGGTATTTGTCATAGACCTAGCAAACTAATATAAGGATAAAAATGAGTGTAGGGATAAAGAAGAGAAGAGAAGAAAGGAAAGGAAGATACGAAGGAAAAAAAAAAAGAGAAGAAAATGAAAAGCTTTGTGAAAAATCCTGTGAAAATCAAAGTCTGCACATGGAATTTGTTGATGCCAGACTTGTCATGGTGTGTGGACAGATTTCCTGGGAGGTTCTGTGTTCCTCAAGCAGTTTAACTGCGAGCAGAGAGCCACGGATCTCTTGTGAAGACAGGGGATGAGTGAATGTGCTCCACTGATTTGCTTGACTGCTGTACAAACACATACACACCTGGCCCAGTGGTTTATGACAACTAGCTGAAGGCTACTCTTTCAATTTAGTACAAATGTTTCATGTGAAATCACAGTTTTATCAACTCTTCAGGGAAGTAAACCATACCCTATTCTTTTTTGTGACTTTATACAAAGCAGGTACATAGTATGAACCCCCAAATAGCTGTTGAATGAAAGAATACATTAGTTTGTGAGTAAATAACCTATTGCATTAAGTCTAAATTATTTTAATTGTTTTTCAAAATTATTTAGCCTCTTAAAAATATATCTTTCTTTCTACTTAGCTTGTTATAACTGAATAGTTCTCCGCAGGTTGCTTATCAATTCCTCTTATTATGTTTTGGTTTAATGTACTGCCTACCTGAATTACCTTTCATTTCCAGAATTTTTTTTTACTCAAAGTTCACTTCTCATGTCTGCTTGACTGTATACCTCAGGTTGCAGTCTGTGCTCTAAATCATTTATTGAACCTCTATTTGTGCCAATCTCTGTTTTAGATCCAAGAGTTTGTTACTGAATCTGTTTTTGCAGTTTTGAAGCCTTAGCAAGTGGGAACCATTCGAGTTCACTCAGATTGCTTAGGAAAAGAAGGGAAGAAGGGAGTGTTAGGTGTATAAGACATCCCTAAAATGGAAGGAAAGAGCTATTGGAATGAACTCTGAGGTCATATTGTTTTTGACTCACAGCTCTGGTCCAAGATTGAGGGGCCTCAATCTAGTGACTTTTTTTTCTTTTTCTCTTTGCAGTGCTGAGGATTTTTTTTTTTTGGTGGTACCAGGAATCAAACTCACAACCTTGCATTTTCCAGGCAGGTGCTTGTGCCACTGAGCTATAGCCCCAGCCCCTCATATTGTTTTTGATCTGATCTCTGTGTGACATCACTAACCCAGCCACGTTGTTTATTTGAGACTACCCCTTCTATGTTCCTATTTACAATGCTTTGTAATATACATGATCTTCTTTGAGTCTCACAATACTCCTCTGAAAAAATAATAGCAAGTAGTATTCTTCCCATGATGGGGGATAAAGAAACCAAATTTCAGTCAAGATTAAGTCACTTGAGCAAGTTGGCTCAGAGAAGAAGTTGCAGGTCTGGGATTCCTATTCAGGTTCTTTGATTCCATAATCTCTGCTTTTTTCCTTCCATATGTTTTCTTCTGTCAAATATGTGTACTGCTTCAACATATGAGGGAATATGTGACTGACTGCTTAAAAGTGCAGAAACTCCACATGTCTGAAACTTGGGGAGTGATACAACCTGGTCTGCCTCTTGAGTTCTAAGGAGGTATATTAGGAGCAGTTCATTATGCTACCAGCAGGAAATACACAATTGCAACCTATCTTACACATCCTTCAGTTGAAAATATATTGGTGTAGGTCCTGTGTTCATGTTCTTTGGAGTTACAGAAGCAATGACATGACTGAAGGACACATCCAAGGGGGTGATTAAGAGTTAAAGACCAAAGGTCCTTGAGTCACTTGGGTTCAAATCCTGCCTCAGTTGTGTGGTATGGTGTTATGGTTTGTGTCTGGATGTCTCCTCAAAGCCTCATGTGGTCATGGGGAGCGGGTGGGCTTTCTGGAGGCAGTTGAATCTAGAGTTTGTTATTGGTTCATTGTGTAGTGCTGGGATTGGTCTTGTTAACGTTGCATGAGCCCTAGGGGGCATGTAGCCTGCATACAATACAAGGGAGAGAAAGAGGCTTGCTGCTTCCTTTTGCCCCTTCTGCTCTTTTTGTGTTTGGTTTCTTCCACTTCCATGAACTGTTGCCCTCTGCCTTGTGCCATTCTGCCTTGGAACCAGCTGATTATAGACTGAAACTTCCATAAACTTTAAGCTAAATAAACCTTTCCTTTAATTTTTGGCCTCAGGTATTTTGTCTCAGCAACAAGAAAAGTAATTATGACAGTTACTTAAGCTTTGTTTGCTTCAAGTTCTTTGACCTGTACAATGTGGCTTAAAAAAATAGACCTTTCTATAGGGCTATTGTGAATTTTCAAGAGGTCAATCCAAGTAACAGGCTTAGAACAGTACCCAACAAATAATTACTAAAAGCAGCAATTATTTCTCATTCTAAATCTATGAAAATAAGATGATGATTTTCCTGTTCCCCAATGATTCTTTTACTTTTCTTTTTTGTGGTACTAAGGATCAAACCCAGGGCTATGTGCTCTAGGCAAGTGCTCTAGCACTGGGCTACATCCCCAGTCTTACCCCAAGAATCTTGTTCTAACATCAATTTATGTTGCTAAATGCTACCTGTCATATCACCTCTAATCCTATAAAAGTACTCTACCCCACAAAGCTTGGGAATGGTTTTCCGATTTGGTAGAGATATTATAATAATTTTACAGGACATTTGAATTTCACTTTGGTAGAGAAGTCCCAAGTTAATATAGATTTTTTTTTACATGTAAGGCTTACAAATTATGTCTGGAGTAACAATACTTCTTATATTTAGAGTGAATTTTTGGTATATGAAATCTTGAGCTGAAATAGAAAATATTTTAAGCAGGAAGCACTGTGAAAATGTACATTAGGGCTTAACTTTTGGAGATAAATAGCATGTGATGGTATTAATTATACATTGTTTCTGTTTGGACTGTATGATAAGTTGAATTTATTGATTGGTACAGTAATTGTCTATTTAAAAGTGTTATATCTTTATAAACTGATGCCAAGTATAAATCTTTTGTTAGGCCCACAATCATTACTTTGTAATTATACCAGTCTTAACACATCTGAAAAACATGGCCATGTATGTAGTGTTCAAAGATACAAGCGATTTAGTTAGGTGCCCAGAGATCTGCACATGAATTGTCAATTTCATACTTCCCACATTGCCTCGTGACTGTTGGCAGAGTTTACAGGAGACGAGTTACAGATGTGATTATATCAGCCATCTCTCAGACCTGACACCAGTTTCAAATTAAAAACTGACAGGCCTCACCTGCTCCTGGGTTCACCTACAGGTCACTTTCCTGTCACTTCAGCTTTTTCCCCATTAAAATGACATCTGTGTTCATAAAGGCGCTGAGAGGGGCTGTGAGTTGCTAAAATTGTTGAGGAATAAGAATAAGGTGTCATCTGCCCAGATAATGTAGTGTTCAACTTTGGCCTTTAAGGGGACAGGAGGCCAGCAGCACTCAACTGTGATGCCAAATACAAGAACAGAGGCCCAGAGGGGTCACCACAGCTTCTGCTGCACTCCACAGAAGAGAACAAATGCTCCATGGTAAAGACTGTGTTTCTACTGGAGACTAGCAAATGGACACTAGTCTTTAAAATACTCTTTCTAGACATTTAAATTTCTGTAGATGTTTTATTAATTTTACCAAAGGGGAAATAATTTTTTCTCTTAAGATATAAAATGTGAGCAATACAAATTTCAACTACATGAAGTATTTGAATTACTCACACCTAGCATTTGTCTAGAATAACTTGCTGTGTATTAACTATAACGCTTGCATAGAGTATAAATGCGTTACCACCTTTCCAAGGAATACTATAAAATACTTTGTAGATATTATATCAGTAGAGAGTACCAGTTAAAGAATTAAGGGGAAAAGATAATTTTTTTTTGAGAAATGAAAAATCTTTATTTTTTACAAAAGTTTTCATAAATGCATTTTATATTTGATATGCATGCTATAACAAAGCAAATGAAAATATAATTACAGTTAAGATAATTTTATGCATTTAAAAAAGTAATATTTTAATCCCCTCAATTTTCAAAAATTGAAAGTAGAATAAGCAATTCTTCAAAAATATCCACTTTTCCTCCATGCAGTCATTGCAGTGATTTAACAAGAAAAATTAAAATAAGGCAAGTGAATGTTTAAATGTGGGAAAAGACAATTTTTAAGAGAAAACTAAAAGGCAAATCATTTGGAAAAGAGTCCTAGCATTTCAGTATCTTTGATAGGATACTCCAGTGCACAGAGTGGGCATTTATTAAATATGTGTTGAAGATAAACAAAGCTAAAGTACAAAAGAGCCACCTGGTAGGTGAAGAAGTCACAGATCTGAAAAGTTATTATCACTAAACACTGATTACGAAAGCCGATTATCCTCACCATACTGTATATTCTTTGATTTTTGAAGACAAAGTTACTTGCTAAAGCCTTTTTAAGCTATGTGAGTGTACTGTTAGCTGTATCTGCTTCTGGAGCATGAGGAGCCCAAGGCAGTTCTGCCACGAGTCTGTGACAAACCCTGTGCAGAAGCCACACTCTCTGGTCTACCGTGTTCCACGGGGGAGGGGTGAAAAGTTATAGGCAGAAGAGAAAAACCTTTTTCTGTATCCTGCACCAAATGCTCAAAACATCTTTTTACACACTGAGTTATACATGGAAGCTTACTGCAAAGCAGATCTTCAGTGCATTTCTTTACCTATTTATGGTCCCTTCATCATGGTGGCTTGGTGGTTAGTGCTGTTACTACTGGAGCTGACCTACTTTGGCGGAGAACCCTAGCTTTGTAATTTACTACTTGGGTCTCTTAGACCATTTACTCAACTGCCTTGTGCTTTAGTCTCCTTAAATGCAAAATAAGGACAATAAGAATACCTACCTCATCCAGTAGAGTTAAATGACTTGCCCTTACATAAGCATTTAAAACACTGCTGGGACATATTAGGTAGTATGTAAGTACTTGTCAAGTTAACTAGTTATAAACTGAGAATAATTTTATTAATATTTTGAAGGGTTGATATAATTAAAAGGTAAACTATAAGTTTGTACATCTGTATTGGATATTATGATTATTACTATACTATTATTATTATGTATAAGCTACAGTATTGGACTCCCTGCAAGAGATAGAAACATTGTTTCTGTATTCACGGAGACTATGGTTTGGCAGATCAGAGTGGTCACCTGTATGCTTCACTTGTCCAATACAGACAGTGAAAATCTTGGGTTTCATGAAGGTCACAAGATAAGAAGGCACTTGGAATCAAGAGATGGAGCAAAGATTTACCATGCAATCTTAAAAACAGATTTTGAGGAGAAACGAGGTGGAAAGTAACAATATGTTAGGAGGTCTTTACACACAAATATACATATATTATGAAATAGATTTTAAAAATAATGAAGAATAGCTGATATTTGTCTAAGAATAAGAAGTATCTTGATTTCACTTAAAATTATTGAAGAATTCAAGTGCTGGGCATGTGGAAGTTTATATATTTTATGCAAACTGAATTATACAAGGTCAGAGTAGGGACTCAAGTACTGACTGCCTGTGGTCACACCAGACCAGAAAAAATTTGCATAACTATAGTTATTATTTCTAGTTTTCTCACGAAGTAACAGGGATAGTATTTTATTCCCCATGCTAATCCCACACGGGTATATACTATTATTTCCCCTATTTTACAGCTGGAGAGACTTCTTTGACTTAGAGAGGTTAAGTAACTTGCTTGTGGTTAGAAAAGCACTAACGAATAGACTTGGGACCAAGCTACTAATTTCAGTATGCTCTGTCTCACAATGCATAAAGCTCTAAGTAACATTTTGGCAAGAACAATTGCACTGAGCAGAGAAACACGGTACTGATGAGCAGATTTAAGTATTACCAAAAGGAAGCAGTGACTGGTATGCAATATACTTGTTTATTGTAGAGGAGGGAAGAGGTAGAGAGTAGGAAGGACTAAAGGGGAGGGCCCCCTTCCATAATGCAGGAGTTGCTCTGTTTCTTGATCCAGTGAAGTCACATGGGCATATTCACTGTTTTTCATTAAAGTCTGTACTTAGGATTAAACTCTATACTTGAGATTGTTGCTTCAGTCAAAAAGTTTGTAAACAAATTTATGTTTGACACACTCAGATCTGCTAATGATGTTCCCTAAAATGAATTAAGGAACAGAATAGATAAAAGAATTCCACAAACACACACACACACACACACACACACACACACACACACACACAATTTGTGGCAGTGAGTGCATCCCCAGTTTCCTATCTTTCCCCTCCTCATTCCTACCCGACCTGTGGAAAGGACTTGGAAAGCTTGCACCAGGTGGTCTTGGGATGAACTATAGAAATGAGAGTTAATAGAAAAAGATGCACATAGTCCAGGGTATGAAGGTGAATCAGAACTGAAAAGTAACCATATTATGTAAATATAAGGATAAATAGTTCATAGAATTATATCAGACATGCAGCTAGACATTTCACTGGTTCATTGATCTCTCCTCTTTAGGCAGATATATGACATGTCATAGAAAACAGATTCACAAAAATCCAGTTAGAAGAAAATAACTTCTTTTTCTAAATATCATCCCTGGAGAACAAAATACCATCATGGAAATATTGTGTCTGTCCAGTAATTATTGGGCTCTCCAGTGGAAGTGAAAAAAAGGCAAGTATGTAGAATTAAATAGAATTAAGTAATTGTGTCTAGTTTTCATGACACTAAATGCTTCTATTTCTCTTCCTGTAATCTTTCTGGAGGATCCAGTGACACTGATTACAGAGAAGCCATGGAACATCTGGAAATGACTTTTTTCTAGCCACATTGTTCTTATTTTAAATTTTGACATCAGTATGTATCATAAGGTTAGTAATTAGGAGATTGAGGAGACTTAATCTTTCCTTTAAAAACTGTTTATTTTTTAAATCTGTGAAAATCAAAGGAATAAAATACTTGAGATCCTATAGTATCAAGAAATTACTCTTGATGGATATGATTATTGGCTAACGGCTATATTCTGTATTTTAATTCCTCTCACAAATCAGTGGAAAGTGGATATTATGCCTTTCATTAATATTTATAATTTGCTTAATTTTTAATAACTTTGGTTGTTCAAGCTCCATGATTTCATGTGCCAACCCATGCAGAGAGCAGCTACACTGGAAACCCTGTCAGTTATTTCTCCTCTGATATTCCTGGATTGGGCATGACTTTGGTAATATCCCAGAGGAGGTAGAAGTTCTTGATCTTATCTCTGTTGTTCATGTCTAATATTTCTAATGACTTGATGCATTGCTCGAATAGTTTAGTTTTTAACTTAGCTATTCTTATGGGCAAAAATATTACAAATTTTTAAAAATCACTGTACAGATAGAAGATGATTTACTTGGTGAGGAAGTATCAGAACTATTGATTCTTCTTTCTATAGACAGCATTACTTTGTAAAGAAAAATTAGAATTGGGAAACAGAGATATTCCTATTTCCTAGAGGTTGGCAGGTGACATTGTAGTCTATACTTCTGCTGTGTGACATAACATATTTACTAAGATAAATATTTGTTCAGTTGTGATTACCTATTGCCTATAATAAAATGAATTTGCTTTTATGTACTTATTTCAGTTGCATGATGAATTTCTTAACACTGTACAGTGATGCCTCAGTTCACAAATTTAATTTATTCTACAATTTTGGAAAAGATGGCCGTGTTTGTGTGGGAAAAATGACTACAGTTGTGTTTGTGCCCTGATTCAAGGTTTGCAAACAAAAACAAAATTTACTATATGTCATATATATACTTATTGAGTTATTCCAAGAAAGTAAGACAAGAATGGAAATTAATCAGACATTTTAGTACAAATATGTAGAGGAAGGGAAATGGTCTGTCTGAGATCAATAAAATATTACAGAGAAATATGTGCAGTAACACCTCGGTTCATGAACACTTCTGTTCACAAAAATTTGGTTCATGACAGAAGTGTTCAGCAAAATTTTGCTTTCACTCCTGAACTCTGCATCAGGTGACAGAAATGACCGTGGCCCTCTTCCCCAGAACCATGGAATAAATTAAGTTCAGGAACTGAGGTACCACTGTTTTTACCTAGGCTGAGATACTGACACTCTAAAGCACAGCAAAGCTTGTTTATCTACTGCTCACAGGCTAAATCCAACTAGCTATTATTTTGTTTTGTTTTTTCAGCCTAGACATCAGCATGATTTTTTTTATTAATTAAGTTTGTTGGTATAATTTAGATACACATAGCGATCACATTCATCAGGGGAATTTGTACCTGTAAATGATGTATCTTAGTCCCTCTTTTTTCCCCACTCCATCCCTTCTCTTCAACCTCTTCCCCTCCCTATTTTAAAGCTTTGTTTCCAGTTTTTCTTTTTTTTCTCATTTTTTCTTTTCCCTTCCATCCCCTCCTTTCAATTCCCCTTTCCCTTTGAACAATTCCTATTTCACAATATCTGTTTTACATTTTGGTTTTTATTTACACTTCCAGTTTCTCACACCAGAAAAACAATGCAATATTTACACATATGTGTCCAATTTATTTCACTTAGGAGTATGGTCTCACTGTCTGTTCGTTTAGCTATAACTGTCTCAAGCTTCTTTATGGTAGGTGGGTCGTGGGGAGAAAGGAACCCTCTTCCATTGTTGGTGGCAGTGTAGACTGGTGCAACCACTGTGAAAATCAGTCTGGAGATTCCTCAGTAAACTAAGATTAGAGATCCCATTCAACCCAGCTATTACCCCCCTGGGTATTTTCCCAGAAAAATTAACATCATTCTTCAGTGATATATGTGCATACATGTTTATAGCAGCACAGTTTATAATATCCAAATCTTGGAAACAACCCAAATACCCATCAGCCAACAGATGAATAAAAAAGATTTTTTTTTTTTACAGTTCAGTACTACTCAGTCATAAAGCAGGTCAGAAAGATTTTAACATTTTTATGGTTGAAAAAAAAATTTCATTTCATGGAAATCACACGCAATTCAAATTTCCATGTCCACAAGTAAAGTATTATCAGAACACAGCAGTGCTCATTTATCTCATAGCACAGCGGAGCTCATTTTCGTGTCGTATGGGGTGGAGTGGAGGCATTGCTGGAGAGAACATCTGGCTCCTGTGGCTCAAAATATCTATACTCTGTAGCATTTTACAGGGAAAGTTCGCTGGCTCAGTGTTAGGCCATAGAAGGTGGAATATTCACTCACATAATGTAGTATGCTTATGGAAATTATCTTCTATCATATAGTTAGTCTGGAGCTCTAGAACTGTTTTAGCTAAATACTGCTCTTGAGTCCTGCTTCAGTACCACACCTCTGTGAACCTTCCTTTGTTCTGTCAATGGGATGATATTTCTCTGCATGCTAAAATCCTTTATACCTCTTGTGTATTTATTATGTTTTGCTTTGCATTACTTTATAACTAATATTTCTCTTACTTTCTGAGATTGCATTTGTCTTTCACCTCGCATCTCCTTAGAATCTGAAGTATTTTGTCTGGAGTAGATCACTGGGTATTCCTTCAGTGAACATCAAGGACTTGATTAACTATGTATTTTGAAAGAAAATTGATTCTTAGGAAGTTATACATAAGGTCTACCTGGTAGACTGTTGTTTTCCAGAGTACAAAACTGGGTAATAACCTCCAGGGAGAAGCTCTTTGTCAGGTGAGATCTAAAATTAAGACATTATTCAGATACCTGTTTCCTCTTTATTTAAGCATTAACTCATTAAAATATCTTTTTCTTTATTCATTGAAAGTTTTCTTTTCAGTTTCTTGCTTGTCTCTCTACATGACTCTCTCTGAGTTTGTGTTGCTGTTTCTAATGTCTGTTGGCAAAATGAGCATTAGGGTTTTGCTTTATTCTTCACTTCTTATACTATTAATTTAGTATTTTCACTGTTGTTCTTATGTATTTTTATTAGAACAAATTCAATTATCCTGAAAAACGTCTTTAAAAGTAAATTTTAAATCTTTTTTGGTGTTTTATCCAGGTATCCTTTTCTTTACTATTTTCTCTTTTGTTCACCTGAACTGTTTCCTGCTATGGGTGCTTTTTCTTTGACAATCTCCTTTCTCTTTGCAAGTAGGCACTTCAGTGTAAACTCACAAAATGGAAAACTCACTATTTAAATCCAAAGAAATTTTGTGTGGCCCAAGTAATCAATAGACTGAATAGATGAGGATAAATTAAATGGAAATAAACTGAAGAGAGAGCTGTGTGTGCAATTCTGCGTTTAAGGAAAAGGATCTTTTCAAGGTTTGTAAAACTGTGCTTGGCAGAGAAAAAATAACAAAAATAGATTTACTGAGGGAAATACTTTAAAAATGATTTGGGTATTGATCATTTTTAATCTTTTGCCCTGAACAACTAGGAGATGTATTACAGCCAGAGCTGGCAATGAAAAGCAGGTCTGTTCTTTAACCTGCCCCAATTCACTTGGACATATTTTATATCTCAGGGGACTTGGCCACAAAGTCCATTAGAGCTTTGCAGGCAGTCAGGTCAAATCAATTGTCCACACTGCAGACAGGGTGCCCATCATTTACGGTAATTCACCCCCGTCATGGTAGAGGAGAGGAAAGGTTAAAAGCTGTGTTGCCGGGAGCACATCTCATCTGTCTTTCAGTATATTGGTCATACCCAAATATTGCTTAAGGAACAAGACGTAGATCTTTAATTGGATGTAGGGATCTTATATTCAATTCAATCTTATATTCAATTTCTGCACTAAAAACTATTAATTGTAGTTTAGTAGAAATGAGGAAATGTGCTCCTAAACAAATGGGAATAATTGCTTATACTCAATAAAATGTATGCAGTGTACAGAATACTTAGCAATGAAGTCTGCGAAGATTCAGAATCTCTTGAGTATCTGACCTCCCTGAGAGTTCCTTTCCCTCCCCACCATCAGACAAGATTCTACTTCACACTTGTTGTGTGGATATGAGGCTTATATATCTATTAAAAGCACAAAGATTGGTCCTAAACAACGGAGAGATCAAATTAAAGAGCTATTAAGAAATTTGGTGATTTTTATACTTTTGGAGAGAAAAATAATTTAAATGTCACTTTTAAAATTGTCAAATAATATTTTATGGTAGGCACCAATCTAGTATAAATACATCCTTCATGCTGTGTTAGTAGGATGAATTGATAGCAGCTTGCAAACCCAACTATATTTTCCATGGCATTTGCTGGCTTTAGTTGTTTGGTGACACTCTTGACACTCTCATGTCTTCTCTGGAATTTTCAGTGAGATGCAAATGTATCTGCTGCCTTTCAGAATTGGGGTAAATTAAAGTTTATGTCTAAGCATTAGTCTTTTATTCTTACCTTATTGCTTTCTTTGCTTAGTTTCTCTTTAGAATATTTTCCATTATATACTTTTTCATGAAAAGCAAATTATTTTAAAGTTGTCTTCATCTTTATTGGTGAAGACAACTGTGAATGAGATTTATTTTTGTTTGGGGGCTCATTTCTGATTAATTAAAAAATGCTAGAAATCAAATCCGTGCAGGAAAATGTTTTCTAATCTTTTCTGTGTACTTGTTTCTATTTAAAGAAAGAAGCAAAGAAACTGGACCTATAAAAATCTGTAAATTTATTTGCAGTAAATTGCTGTGTTAACAGGATAGAAATGGTCTCATTTAGCTGGACATAAAGAAAAATATGCTTATAGCTACTTATGTAATTCTTTGCAATATCACTTGTCTATTATATTGCTGCAGATCAGGACTTCTTTTTGTTCCTGTCTGTAACTTCTAGTTCCTTCCATCTTCAGAGGGAGTGGGAGAGAGATGGCAAACTGTGAGAAACAGAGACATTTAAAAAGAAAATAGCATGATATTATGTTGGTCTACATAAGACCACAACTTAAAATAACTAATAACTAGAGCCAGAATCCTAGATGCAGGACAATGATAATTATAAGTCACGGATAAGTTTCCATTTGCTCCAGAAAATAATAATGAATATCTCTAAAGATATCTTCTCTGATCATTCCAGTTATAAATATGCTAAAAAACATTAAATCAGAAGAATTTCAAAGCTGCTGCTTGAGGCAATTGTTCTGGCATTAAGTTTGGAGAGTGGGGAATAGACAAATGTATTTGGACTCTCAAATCAGAGAATAGTTGATGCATCTTTTGAAAAAAAATCCTTTGAAACTTGCATCTGGTCTAAAATTTTGAAAGCCAAATTTCTGCCTAGTGCAATTTGCAATGGATTGAGCAGTTCCAGCAATAATTGAATCTTTAATAAAAATGGTGACTTTACTTCTTAGAAGCAGAATACAGCATGCTTACAAAATAGAGCTTTTTTGCAAATAACTGGTTGTTCGAAGAGTATACTTAAAATGTGTGTTTTAAAAAACTCAAAAAACACTGGTACCTCAGTTCATGAACTTAATTTGTTCCACAGTTCTGGAAAAGATGGTCATGTTCCTGTTTATTCAGGAAAGATGGGCCTGATTGTGTTCATCATCCCATGCAGAGTTTGCAAACAAAAAAAAAATTTTGCCAAACAACTCTGTGTGTGAACCAAATTGTTCACAAACAAAAGTATTCATACAAAAAATATGAAGTACCATTGTAATTGTTTAAATTTTTCAAACTTGGTTCAAAGTATATGTCCTTATTTATGATCAAGCCAAATGACAAGTCAAAGGGTAAAATCTCTTCTAGGGAATTTAAAAGAAGGATTAGATAATGGGAATGGACAGATGTCTTTCTCATGGTTGGAAACAGTGAGGAAATGAGCTACATTTTCTTTGGAATTTCCAAAGCAACTCTGCATTTGCTTTTCTTTTCTGGGGATTTTTACTATAGCTCTTTTAGAAAACTGTAATGAGAGAAAAATGGCTACTACACAATTTAGACCCTACTTGAGCTGATCTGCTTATCTCTACTTGATGATATAAAACATCCAGATTATTGTAGTTTGGGGAATATTGGAGTTTAAATGGTAAAAATGTCTGAAAACCTGTTTAGCCTCCAGGCTAGATGTAAAAGTATTTTAAAGAATCAGATCTCATATGTTAAGAGAGGGATGCAATAGGGATGCCTTCTTAACAGTGACATTGATACTTGGAGAACTGAGAAAGGGATCCAGTTTACTAAATGAGTAGTAGGGTAGGCAGAAAACACCATTATTCTTTTCTTCTCTGAAATTTCATATATCACCATATCAGAGAAGTTTTTATTCACTCATTTTACTTAAAATAGATCTCATTCTTCTACTTTCTGTCCCTTCACTTCACTTCACTTCACTTTTTTCTTCATTTAACTAATATTTTATTGTCTGTTTCCTCATTCTGAGTGTGACCTCCGTGAGAACAGGGGATTTGTTCTATCTTCAACTATTTCGCTAGAACCTAAGCAAGTGTGGTATTACATGCCTATAATCCTAGCATTTGGGAAGCAGGATTGCTGTGAACTCAAGGCCATCCTGGGCTATGTAGTAAATTCAAGGCCAGTTTGAATTACATAGTGAGATACTGTCTGTCTTGGTTACTTTTCTCTTGTTGCTGGGACAAAATACCTGACACCCAAAATTAAGGAAGGAAAGGTTTCTTTAGCTCACAGTGTGTGGAGGTTTCAGTCCATACTTGGCTGGTTCCAAGGCAGAGTGGCACATGGTGCAGGGCAACTGTTCATGGCTACGGAAGATAGCAAAAGCAATAAGAGCAAAAGCGGGGAGCAACAAGCCTCTTTTCCTCCCTTATATTGTAAACAGGCTACCCCCACCCAAGGGCTGTGTAGCACTCACATAATCTCCATGCCCTCCTCTTGCACAGGGTCAGGATGAATACAAAGTAAAGACCCTGGCCCCCTGCTGAGTCACATAGTTAACCTTCTACACTTCTCAAGTTGACACAATGAACAACATCCCAGAGCAGCAAGGGCATGTCCTTTTCACTCCAGGATGTAAAACTGCTGAGTCACTTAGCCACCCCTCTAGACACCTCAAGTTGACACAATGTATCAACCATAACACTGTCTCAAAAAAATAAAGAAAAAAGAAAAGAAAAATTTAAAACAGAGAGCTAGAGATGATCAACATATAGAAAGAAAAGT
This sequence comes from Chinchilla lanigera, assembly GCF_000276665.1. Taxonomy (NCBI): domain Eukaryota; kingdom Metazoa; phylum Chordata; class Mammalia; order Rodentia; family Chinchillidae; genus Chinchilla; species Chinchilla lanigera. Next base: position 35,947,442 of record NW_004955406.1, on the reverse strand, counting down.
TTATTTTGGCTCAGGTTTTAAAGGATTCGGTCTGTGATTGGTGGCCCCATTGCTTTGGAAGCCCTCATGGAGTGAAGGGGTAGCAGAGCAGAACTCCTCATTTTATGGTTGGAGAAAAAACAGGAAATTGCCAGGGTCCTACAGTCCCTATGAAGCATATGCCTCCCCTGACTTAGACTGCCTACTTGGCCCCATCTTTAAAGTTTCCAACTCCTCACTGTAGCACTTCAACCTGATGACCGAGTTACTTTTCTTGTTGCTGAGAAAAAATATCAGATGCCCAAAGTTAAAAGAGGAAAGGTTTATTATAGCTTGTAGTTTGTAGAGGTTTCAGTTCATAGTTGGCTAGCTCCAAGCCAGGATGTTTCAGCAGAAGGGCATTGCAAAGGATAAACAGTTCATGGTGGGCAGAAGGCAGCAAAGGAGTGAAGTAGTGAAGCAGTAAGTGATGAGCAGCAGCAACAACAGCCCTCTTTCCATCCCTTATATTCTATGCAGGCTACCAGCTCCTGGGGCAGGTAACACTCACACCCAGGCTGAGCACCCTTAATCCTAGCATAGCACCAGGAATCAATCCTAGGATCACATTTTTAATCCCAGCATCATGCACTCTAGGTCTATCCCCTTTGAAAAACTCCACCTATGACTTTAAGAGGCTTTGTGGGGGGCATCTAGATATAAACCATAACAGATGAGAACCAAACCTTTAACACATGGGGTACAATTCTACACAATTATATCTTTTTTATTTTCCCCAGACGAATCTATCCAGTAAGGTATAAAGATGGTGGACAAGAAATGCACAAGAAGGAAGGCACAATCTTCAATTCCAATTTTTACTCAAATGATGAAAGGAAAGTCACACAAGAGCCTTTTTTCATTAGTTCTTACCTCACATCTCTTATCTTGTTTTCTCTATCTGGATTTACAAAAGTACATTCTACCACCTCCCACCAATTGTTCATTGCGTCCTTCAACCCCACTCATCATAGCTTCTTGTGTGTCCTATTTTAAGCCAAAATGGACAAAACAAGGAATCTGCCAGTTGTCCTCGCCTTTCATAGCTAACAATTTTCATTTATGTACTTCTGTTTCTCAATTCAATAAAAGAGTAGTTTATGGAAATCCACGTTTTGCATTGTTATTTACAAAACTTCAATTCTTGTTAAAGCATATGGTGACAAACTGACAATTTCATAAGGGGGGAATTTACGTTGATGAGGTTCAAAGTGAGATTTGTCTGGGAGGTATGATGGAGGAATTAGAAGTAGTCTCTTTAGAGATCAGCTTCAAATGAGATTATAGAAAGTAGACAACTTGTACCCTATTTTCAAAAACTCTAACAAAAACAACCTAAGTGTAAGAGTTAAAACAGTAAATGTCCATGAAGAAAACCTTGTGATAGATGTTTGTGACTTCAGTTTTGACAAATGAGTCTCAGGTATGATACCAAAATCATGAGCAACAAAAGAAAAAAATAGATGTATTAGACCACATCAAAATTAAAAATGTGTGTGATTCCAAATCTACCATCAACAAAATGACAATGTATAGAAAAGGAGAAATTATTTTTAAATCATATATATCATGAGGATCTTATATCTAGAATATAGAGAACAGTTACAAATCAATAAAAAGACAATTAAAAATAGTAAAAAAGATCTTAATAGATATTTCTTTTATTTTGAGTTTTTTTTTGAGACAGGATCTCACTGTAATTTAGGCTGGCCTTGAACTCACTATGTAGCCCAGGTTGGCCTCATACTTGTGGAGATCCTCCTGCCTCAACCTTCTGAGAGCTTGGATTACAAGTGTGTGCTGCTTTCTGGGCCTGACATTTCTTTAAAGAAGAGATGTAAATGACCAATAAGCACACGGAAAGATGTTTACCATTGTTAGTCACCAGGGAAGTGCAGACCACCTCAAAGTACCATGTCACATACACTAGGATGACTAGATTGAAAAAGTCAGATAATCACAGGTGCCAATATGGATGTGGAGAGATAAGAACCTTACTACACTGCTAGTGAGAATTTAAAATGCTGCAGCTTTTTTTGGGAAATAGTCTGTTTCTCAATCAAAGTTACAGTTATTAGATGATCTGGCATATAGTATACAGCCAAGTATATATCCACTCCTGGTATATACTCAAAAGAAATGAAAATATATGTGCACACAAAATTTATATATAAATGTTTATAGCGATGTTTTATAATAGCCCATAGGTGGAAACAAATCACATGTCTATCAATGGATGAATGGGCAAGTGAAATGTAGTTTATACAAATAATAGAATATTATTTAGCCATAGAAAGGAACAAAGTAAGGATGCGGGTTTGAATTTATATGAAGCTTGAAAATACTATGCTAAATGAAAAGCTCCCTTCACAAATTCTGCATAGTATATGATTCCATTCATTTGAAAGTACAGAAAAGGAAAATCTGTAGCGATAATAAATTAACTGCTTCTTGGGGATTAGATGAATGTGTGGTAGGTGGATTTGAGGACAACAGTATAAGTTTCTTTTAAGGTGACAAAAATGTTCTTAAATTGATTGCAGTAGTGCTTGCAGGTTTCTCTGATGACACTAGTATCCACTGAGCTGTACATTGAAATGCACGAATTAAAGCATGTGTGAATTATATTCCAGTATAGCTGTTATTAAAAAAAACTCATTCTTCCTTGGATAAACATTGATGATTTGTATTGGACTGCATTATCACATAGGGTCACTGTAAGTAATACTTTGCTTTGTACATTTTTTTCTGGGTAACTTAAACCTGAGTGAGAAGCCTCTGACTTTCTAAGTTTATAAATACACTCCTCTTGGCAGTAACCTTCCTCAGCCATGAATTCTGTTTCTTGCCTTTTATCCAACTTGTCTTGTCTTTTATCTAAATTATATGATCTAATAACTTTAGATCATATAATTTTTTTCAGAAAGTTTAATAGGATTTGCCTTGAAGGTATCATTTGAATTTTAAATTTTGGTAAATGATCAAGTATTATCTTGATAAAGTTTATCAATAATAAAAAGATCATTAATTACATACTAGTAGGAGAGTCATTCCACGTTTTACTCTAAAGACATTAATACTGAAGCACAGACTCCCACCAGAAATGAAATTACCTCCTATCAGTCAATTTGATGGTAGTAAGCAATATCTCCTGATAGTGTGACAATTTCAACATTAAAAGTGTTCCTTCCTTATCATAGCACTTTCTCAGTATCATAAACAATAAAAAGTAATGAAAATTTTTATAGTTGGAGGGCAAACACATATTTAGTCATTGTTACTTAATAACAATTATAGAACCACATCACATAACGGAAATCAGTAGTGTGCAAAAGCGGATAAATGCATAAGGATTGTAGAGAGATGATATGAGGAGGGAAAGGTATCTTAAAGATTAGAGTTTTGAAAAGAAGGCAACAATTTACCCACCAAAGACTCTCATTTATCTATATTGAGCTAATGGAAATTTTTTTCATTAATACAACTCAGTTACCTTGAAAACCTACTCAAGTTAATAACATGGGGATAAAGGTAAGCTTGTGTATTAATAGTTCATGGAGCATCATTGTGGATCCCATTCTGGAATGTGCAACCACGGAGAAAGGAGACCTCTAAACCCACGGTGAAGTCTGCTGCCCCCAGACCTATTTTGGATTCTACACTGGACTGATTACATTAGTATGCTTGTGTCTTTTATTTCAGTCTGCTACAGGGGGCGCCAAACCAACAACGCCTAGACCTATTCAACCTCAAGTCGTGTTTCAACTGCTGCACTTACAGAAAACAAAAAGGAGGACTTGTTAGAGATTGGGCTGTGTAGGGTTAAACTGCTGACCATGAAGGGAGCTATGGCAGTGTTGAAAAAACTCATATTCATGGTCTCTACAGACAAGATAGTGCTGTGCTGCACCTGTGGGCTGCTGACACTCCCTACTCCAGAGCAATAAAACTGCCAACTTTAGATCAAACAGTTTTCTTAATTAGCAAGATTTACTACTTTGTTTCTCAAGGCCCTGGTCATTTTTGCAGAGTTTTGCCTCTGATGTGCCTTCCTTTTCCTGTACCCCTCAAATCTGTGGAAACCCAATAAATACTCTGGGTGATCCAGAAAATCTTGCGTTAGCTTTCAGAGAGTTCTGACCTTCCCGAATCCTAAAAACCATAATTGCATTTGTCTCTATTTAATCCTTTTCTGTACAGTTGTCCATAAGATCAAGGGCCTGATCAGCTCCTGATAGCAGAATTTGCAAACGAAAACAAAATTTTACCAAATGCTTCTGGTTGTGCACCAAATTGTTCACACCCAAATCACTCGTGAGTGAAAGTGCCACTGTATTTATCTCTGACTGCATAAGGAAAAATTTTAATTAATCTCAATCCTAATTTGGTATTACTGCCAGAGTATAAAAGCTGAAAAGTGACATTAAACTGTAATTGGCATTGGTAAGAAAGATGTGATTATAAATGTTCCTTAGATATTTATAAGATGTTCTGTTTCTTGTAAGAAAGGTGTCATGATTAAGGTGGATCATCAATTTGATTGGTTTAGGAACTGCCTGGGGGATTAGAATGCACACTTCTGGGTGGGCCTGGTGGGCCATGGAGGCATGACCTTGGGGTTTATATTGGTCCCTTGCTTCTTCTTGGCTGGCATTGTTCCCCTACTCTCTCCTGGCTTATGTAAATTTTTAAATTTTTATAGTATTTACATAAAAGAATCTGCCTTGAGTCTCAGAGGAAATTTTGGTTTAGTAATACTGTGACTATTGAGATTTTGGAAAGAGATTATTGTATTTAAATTATACTCTGGGTAGTTGTATCTTTGTAGGTTGAATTATGACCTTGATCTTATTTGAACACTGAGTATGTTTTAAGGAGATGTGTTTGGACGACAAACTGACAAGAGGTAGAATGTGACATTTAAGGCGAGTTGTCAAATTCATTGGCTTGAAAATTGCCCAAGGTATTACTGAAGCACATTTCTGGGTGTGTGTGTGTGTGTGTGTGTGTGTGTGTGTGTGTGTGTGTGTGTGTGTGATGGAGGTGGAACTTTGCAGACTCCTTGTCCTTTCCTCTCTGGCACACCTCCCCTGCTTTCCTTCCTGACTACCATGAGCTACACAGTTTTTTCTGTCATGCCCTTATACCATGACGTTCTCGCTTTGGAGCCAGCTGAGTATGAACTGAACCCCATGAAACTATGAGCCAAATTAAACTTCTTCTCCTTTGTGTGGTGGTATCAGGCAGTACGGCCAGGGGTGGGAAAGCTGACTAATGTGAGAATTAGCTCTTTTACAACATGCCTATAATCAGAATGTCTTTGGCTCAGATTTAGAGTGCTAAAGTATTATTAGAGGGCTTAGTCCTATGCTGTAGGAAAATTTATGAAATTCATGATCCTAAGTGCTATTTTGTAAATTTAAATATAACACTCTCTGGATCTATAGGGCCAACATTAATTCTAGCACTATACCTTTAATTATTGGGTCTTTGTAGAAGTAGTGCTGTATAAATAGAGTCTAGATGTAGAAAAAATGTAGATGTAGCAAATCTAGGTGTAGTAAAAATATTTATTCATTTTCAGATTCTTGTATTCTACTTACAGTAATATCATGTATGCACGTGATTTAATATGGCTCAGTTAGAGAATCTTAATATTTCCATAGAATTTTGATATAGTAAAAGTTAAGGTATTTGACATCTGAAAGACTGTGCTTATTCAGAACTCTGTTACTTACTAAATTAGATAGTAATTTAAATTCTACATAAAATGAAGCTCACGTGAGGTTAAATAAATTCAGTATGTTAATTTCACTATAGTGCCTGGAAAATAGCAAGTGTTTACAGTCAGGTGATTTTTTTATAGTAAAATTTAAATGAGATATTTAAGTATTGTAGAAGTCTGTGAGCTCCTAGTGACAGATTTGAAATTTGCATCTTTTTATTTAAAAGATAATTTAGAGGAGTTAGAGGGGCAGAGTCTAGATAATCTAGTACTATCATACCTGTCTGGTGCCCATGTTAACACCGTGTTTCCAATTATCTTGGTGTTAAATGGTGGTCAAATCATATCATTGCATAGTGTAAGAGTGAAAATTTCACAGTAATTCAAATATTATCTGCTGAAGGAAAAGTAGAAGCAATTATAAGAAAACTTTATTTATATCCAAGCACTTAAAAATGCTTATCACAAAATAGAAAAATTTTTCATCAATATTGTTAAAATTGAAAACTAATATCAGTTATGTGTTTCATTTTCAAAACCTGTTATATAGTTTAATGAAATAAATAACTTTACAGTGAAATAAGATATTTATACTGCTGTCGTACTTTATTGAAAATTCATTTATATTATTTTGTAGAATCTACATAATAGATATTTTCTTTTCATGCAAAATTCAATTGATGTGAAGGTTTGGGGCAAAGTTGTATAAGCTCTGTCCACACACCCGGCTTTGCTCTTGGGGTAGTTTTACTTTATAGCTTATTCTTCTCTGGTGCCTCTTAATCCTCTCTATTCGACCAATTGGAGAGGGACAAAGGGATTTTATGCTCTGGGTTAAAGGCAAGGTATAGTTCTTGGACTCACAGTCTACTTCATTGCTGAGGAGTGGGAAAGCTTCACCTAACTCCTGGCATTTATATCGCATATGGTATGTTTGTGTGCTCACATCTGCAGTGTCAGTCCCACTGGGAGCCTCAGTAACATTCACTAAATCACATTATTCAGGGCTAAGAGCCCAGTCTGCCTCCCAAACTGTTTCTGGACCAGTCCCTTATTTAATTTGAACTTGTGTATTCTCCAAGCTACATGGTTTCTTACCAGTAACCCTACCAAGTGTGTATGTTCTGCAAATCTGGATTGCTGCCTCAGTTTCCTGATTGTGGTCAGTTTTACTGTTAGCCCCAATTTTTCCTGAACTTTAATCAATTTGTCTAAACAACTCTTACAACAAAGCAATCTTTTTCATTTCACAGATCCCTCAGCTACTGCCTGGGGCCAGCTGCAATGAGGTGGAGCCTCTTCTTCATCCAGCTAGGATTGTAATGGTGCCTTTCGCTGGTCCATTGACTGGATATTCCTGTTGCCATAGTATGCTTTTCAGAACACACACTTAGGGTAGCAGTGCTGCCTGAATGCAGTGGAATTTCCATGTTGCATTGTTTCCAAGATTTAGCTATTACAAATTGTGTCTCTATAAACATAGGTCCACATATATCATGGTGGCATGATGTTTTTAATTCTTCCAGGAAAATACACAGCCAGGGGATAGCTGAGTCAAATGAGATCTCTAATCCTAGTTTTTTGTGACTCTCCATACTGATTTCACCAGTCTAAACTTCCACCAGCAATGGAGAAGAGTTCCTTTTTCCTTACAGCCCTTCTAGTATCTGTTATTTGTGTTTTTAAATTTTTTTATTTGAAAGAGAATAAAAAAACAATAACAAAATAACAACATAGACAAAAAAAAAGCAAAACCAATAAAAATGGTACAAAGTTTCAGAACAAAATTATAGGAATTAACAGTGGTTGTTATATTACATATTGTTATCTTCAGCAAAATTGCTCATATTACCAGATGTAACAATGCAAGATTGATCAAACCATTAAAGAGAATAAAAATAATAAAAACCCATTAGAAATGATACAGAGCTTCAGTAAACAAGATGGGAGGAATTCACCAATGGTTGTTATATTGCATATTGTTGTCCTCAGATTAGTTGTCCAGCTTACCAGATGTAAGCATCCAAAATTGGTCAAAAAATTTAAGCACTAACTCTTTTTATTAAACGATTAGACATCAGCAGTACAATTATCCCAGCTATCCATATATATATATATATATTTTTCTTCTTTCTTTTTCTCCTTTCCCTCATTCCTCAAACCCAAAAGGTACAATAAGTGTTATTATTTGTTGATTTCTTGATGTTAGCCATTCTTTTCTGGAGTGAGGTGGAATCTCAGCATTGTTTTAATTTGCATCTCTTGAATGACCAATGATGTTGAACGTGTTTTCACATATTTATTTGCCATTTGTTTTTCTTCATTTGAGAAGTGTGTATTTATCTTGGATGCCCATGTTTGGATTGGATCTTTGAATTTGCAAGGTCTAATATTTTTCAATTTGGTTTTCTTTTCAGCTCACACCCCATAAATTTTTTTTTTCACGGCTGAACTTGGAGCTTCAGACATTCCCAAGGGCGTTAGATCATCTATTAACTGGTCTGATCATTTCCAAGTCCTTTGAGAGAAATCTTTGTCTTGATAAATGGCAGGAAAGGATAATTTTCTCTTCTATTGAATCCCAAGAGGATTAGTACTATTCATAATTTAAGTATGACAGTTTCAATTTTTAAATAATACCTTATATTTTAGGAAATATCCTAAAATAATTTCATTTAAAATGATATTATTGGGACCTTTAAACTTTGTGATTAAAACTCTGTTATATGCTTTTAAAACTAAAAAGATTTTTTAAAAAAAGTAATGTATATTTTGCATTCTTTCTATTACAGTGCTATAAACTGTATGATATATGTAAACTATATATATATATATATATGTATATTTTGGGTACTGGGAAGCAACCTAGAGCCTCATATAAACTAGGCAAGTACTCCTCTGAGTTACACCCCCAAACTTTTTAAAAAAAATTTTAAACTAACGCTTTTAGTCTTTTAATTTGAAATTAAATAGAAGTTTGAGTTTCACTTTGTATAATTCTGATGATCAGTCTCTATATAAATGCTACTGCATTATTTATCTTTTTGTAAAACATGGTTCTGTTTTAGGACAAATTTTAGTCAGATTTTCTAAACATGCTTATTGATCTAAAGGGATTTGAACTGAGTTCAGTTTACCCGTATAAGAAAAGTACCTTCCCCTCTCTTCATTTAGCCTCTAGCTCATTGTTGGCCTCTAATGTTACAGTAGTGTTGTCATTTTCCTCTGCTATCCCTAGAAGGGGAGATCTGTGTTTACTTGGCAATCTCCAGCTTCTTCAGGCAGATTTTAGATCAGTTCAAACTGACATTTGTTAATATGATTAAAAAGAAAGCAAGTATTTTTCTGACACATGCTTCCTACCAGATAGGGCACCTCTGGGCATTTGTAAAGAAATCATAAGATCTGTTCAATCTGTGAAGCCTGTAAATGATGTGTTAGTGGTGGTCTTCATTATTTAAGTGAGTAGTAGAGGTTAAGTCATGTGACTTTCACATTATATTGATTGTTTCTCTCCTGGGAAGAATAATATTGTTGACTTTTGGTGATGGTTATTCTTGGAGTGGAGACCCTGTAAAAAGAAAGGGAGGATGAGTGAAAAATGAGACCATCATGACTGAATGACTAATTACTATATACTATAGATTCCCAGATCTTTATTCTCAACCAAAGTGCTTCATTTATAGTGGAAATTATGGTATGAACAAACTGAAGTTGTCTAAAGGAAAATAATGTCTCAGGATCCTTTATACTGGTTTGGCCACAAGTTAATAATGTAGACAGCACATAATAGTAAACAACGGGACTGCATTATCTTAACAGATTACACTCATGTGCAATTCACACAGGTCAATTACTAGCATATCTCTCATGATCTCAGTATAGCATGAAAGAAACCCCCCCAAATTCCCAGATGCAAAGACACATGGAACTGAAACAGGTTACAAACCAATTTCCAGAAATGGAACCAAACCCTTGGAGAAATTGAGCCAGCCTACTACATATTTATTTCTATCTTATTAATTATTTATGCAGAATGAGAGTTTTTGACTTGATGCAAAGTTTTACAAACCAATAAATGCACATATTTTTCATTCCCTTTTCACAGGAAATGGTATATTTTTAAAAAGAAAAAAGCTACAAAGATTGGAGAAGTTTTCTTTTTTAATATTCATTATTGTAGGCAAATATAGTTAAACTTAGAACTATAGGTTTTCAGACAATCAAAATAATCCTATAGTAAACACAATAAGAGTATATTCATCGCTCATACATTTATGTACTTAACTCTTATAAATATTAATGGAGTTGCATACAGGCATTAGGATGATAATCAATGCCCATTAAAACCCATTTGTATTCATGAGCTTTTATAAAGGTTACTTTTCAATAATTCCTTCTAAAAGTGTGAGTTAATTATCTTCACAACTTTGAAAGGTATTTCAAATCTATCTTACTAAGTGAAGAACCCAATTAAAGTTTATTTATAATAACTTTCCATAAAAACTTCACAGTAAATTGATCTATATTTTTCCTGAAGTCACCTTTATTTGCTCTATTAATTTGTATATAGTACATTAACCAGGAAGCATCAGATGATTCCTGTCCCCTGCTTCTGCTAATCTTTGTAATCTGAATTTAACAGATTGTCAATGGTCAATCTGCCACACCTAAACTAATCAACCAAATTTCTGATAAACTCAACCCAAGCTAGTTTACCCAATGTTGCCGTTTGTAGTATACATCCCAGTACTCGCAAAATCACACAGGAGCAATAAAGTATTGAGGGCTAGGAGTCTTTGGTAAATCTTAAGTTTAGAAAATAAACATTCTATTTGTTAAAGAGTTTAGCTTTACACTACTAATTATGAATTCCATCAAAATACTAATAACCAAGAACAGAGTTATAAGAAGGCAAAAGGGGCATAGCAGAGTTTGTATTTCATGCAACCACTGTGTTTTTAAGAGGGAGCATTGCAATGAGAGGGAGAAGGGAGAAGGGGTTATAGGTAAGCTCCTTTCAGTCCCACTAATAAATCTCTTCTGAATTTTCTACTTAAAATCATCCTTGGTGTTTTAGGGGAAAAGAACCTATTACACTTCTAGGAGTTAAAAAAAGGTGAATTTTAACATTCTTGAAAACAAAATGCATTAAATATAATATTATGGTTTAAGTCAATAGTGTCCCCCATGCTCATAAACAGTGTTTTTGGGAGGTAATCGAATCACAGGGCTAATATAGTTGACTTGCTTTTAGGAGGTGCGGTCTGGGTGGACCAAGGGGTCACAGGGGCATGACCTGGAAGCATTTTTCTCCTGCCTTGTCCTCACTTTTCAGCCTCCTGGATGTCATACTGTAAACAGCTTTCCTCCTGGAGCTCTCATTCTCTGTTTCCTGGCTACTATGATATAAACAGCTGTCTTCCACTATGCCCCTCTGCCATGTTATTCTTGTCTTGAAGGCAGCCACCCAGGACTAACTGTGTGCCAAAATAAACCTCTTCTTTTAAGTTATGGGTGGTACTATGTCCCAGTGACAAGGAAAGTGTCTAAGATAGATTTGGTACTAGTGAAGTGGGTCCATCCCTACCTGATCATATGGTGAAGAAGCCTTTGGAACTGCTGCATGGGAAGACTTTGGAAAGGCTTGAGGATGCTGGCTGCAGATGCCCTAGAATGCTATAGCCAAGCTTGGTGTGAGAGTCCAATCAGAGCTCAGAAGACCAAAATGCCAACAAGCACAGAGTAAATACCAGGCTTAGGAAGTTTCAATTGAGAAGGACTCCATGAACAGTTGAATTCCAGTCCATGTATGTTATGCTTGGGCAGAAAATTTGTCTACATTTTGCTTACATCCAAAGACTTTGTTGGAGATTGAGATGAAATGTGGTGGAATAATTAATCTGGCAGAGGGAATTTTTAAGCATCCAAATGTTCAAGTTGTAGCATGGGTATATTGCTTGCTGCTTCTAGTGAGATATAATGTGAGAAGCAGAAGCAAAAAGCCAAGCTGAATAATTCAAAAAATTTTGCTGGTGGCGAGAAAGGAAGTACTTGTAAAATTGGGGCCTGTAAAATTTTGGCCAAGAAGAACTTGGTTTTCAAAAGGATTAGCATTAAAAAGAAGCCAAGTACTTTACATTACATGATTAAAAGAGTGCCTTGAAAACATCCAGGGAATCAGCAAGACCCCTATCCAGTACAGGCTCTAGTGTCCAAAAGTGAAAGTGTTTTGATAAGAAAGCCCTGGGATACCCTGTTTGTGAATTGGTTCTCTGGGATTTGTTTCACAGGGCTCAGCTAGCCAGGTACTTAGAGACCCCTCCAGCCATGATATGAGGTGGCCTGGCTACTGTTCAAGAGGTTGATAGACCTTGGAATCATCCACACTTGTACAAGCATGCAGAATACAAGAGTTTTAGGGTCAGGGAGTCTTCCACTGCAATTTCAAAAGAAGATGTGGGAGGCCAGGCAGTTTGGCCCTGAGAGAGCAGTGCAGGAAGCTATGACAGTGAAGACAAAAGTGCAGTGGAGACCTCAAAAATCTGGAGATGCCAGGAATATGGATCATCTGCTAAGGAAAGTGGCAGTCAGTGAATAAAACCACTCTAAGAGAGAAGCCATGTGGGGTGCCACTGGCAAAGCCGTAGGGGCAGAGCTACCATCTGGAATTCATGTCTGATCATCACAACTTGTCTGAGGTGCTGTGCATGGACCCATAGGATTTATTGTTTGCTCTGCTGGATTTCAGTATTGCTTTGGTCTAATTTATTTCTACCCCCTACTCTGTGCTTTTGGAATGGGAATGTTTATTTTGTGCCATTGTATGTTGGCAATGTTCAATATTTTGATTTTGATGGGAGCTCAGCTCAGAGTTTGCGCTGTGTTTCAGGGGAGGCTTTGGATTTAGACTTTTAACAATGCTGGGACTATAAGACTTTGGCAACTCTCAGAGATGGACTAAATGCAATTTGCATACAGAAATGTACACAGGTCATTTGGAGTGAGGTGGAATGTTATGGTTTAGATTAAGAATGTCCTTCAAAGATCTCAACTGCTCACATAAGGGGCTTTTGGAAGGTTATTAAATGATAGAGTGAAATTGCTGATGTGGTTAAGAGGTGGAGTCTGGTCCAAACTGGAAGGTCATTGGGAGTGTGATCTGGAAGGATATGTCTTCCTCCCAGCCCCTTGACTTTCTCTGTGCTTCCTGACCACCATGACATGGGTACATTTTCTCTGCTATTCCCCTCTGCCATGATTTTTTTGTTCTGGAGCCAGCTGACCACGGACTATACCTATAAGCTAAAAATAAACCTCTCCTCCATTAAGTTGTGAGTGTCTAGTGTTGTGTCCCAGAAATGAGGAAAGTGATTAAGAAATAGAGGAAACAGCTTTGGTCAACAGTTTCTCCTCATCAAAAAAGACTAAATTGAGCAATTATATGAAACTTTAATGTTCATTTCCGTGGGAAAGTAAACGGGAAATCTGCAATGAGGAAAACATATGTAAAGTCCTCAGGTGTTTTTATACTCAATAGGAGAAAACATGGTTCCCCAAACTGCAAGGTATATTCCTTGTAATCTCCTAGAGCATATAGCTTGAAACAGGTCACTTTGACATGGTTAAGCAACCTGGGGGAATAACAGCGGAATAAAGTATATATCATACATAAATATCTACATTCTTTCTGGATTAGAAAGAAAGGATAAAGTGAACACAGTTCTAGGAAGTAAATACATGTGCATAATAATACAAATTTTACCCAAAATGTTTGCCATCATATGTATTTTGGGACACACACACACAGACACACATATGTATATATATCTCACACTAAATATGTTTTTCATTTCATTCAGTAGTGCATATTTAATAAGTATATAAAAATTCACTGCAATACACAGAATACTTGGTAACTAATTTAAATACTAAGAATAAAAGAGGTTGAACATATTACAGTTTGGGGGACATATGAGAAGAAGCAAACTCTTTAATATAGGCTCAATCTCTTTTTTAGAGGAGGTGATTTGCATTACTTTTATGAGGTCTTTTGACAAGATACATGATAGGGATAATGAGCAATAATATCAGATATTTCCACTTATCTGCACATCTACTCATACAGATTGATCAAATGATACTGTAAGTAAATGTTAGATTAAACGATGAGATAAAGGAACAAAAGACATCTACTCATTCTTCTAGATTATTTTTCAGATGAGTGAGAAGAGAATAGGTGAATATAATAGGCAAATGTTCTAATGGAGGCATGACAGTACCTCTCTCTGTAGGTTGGGAAGGAGATGGAGGTCTCAAGGATAGATTCCCACAGAGATAACATCTAAGCTGCATCTGAAAAGATGAGGTGGGAGGTAGAAGGACTAGCTCATTCTAGGAAGGGCACCTTATTCAGCTCTACACATGGGTAAAGTGTGGGTAAGGAAATGTCAGAAAAGACAATGAGAAGACTGCAGAGCCACTTCCTTTCAACTTGCAGCATATTAAGTTTTCTATCTCACTTGGGAGTTGATGTTGAATGACTGATGAACTTTAAGGACTTAGTGTTAAAGTTAGGGTTTGCAAATCAAGAGCCGATAGAAACAATGTGGGGGATGAGAAGAGATGAAATTGAATTGCACATATGTATATATATCTCACACTAAATATGTTTTTCATATTGCAGAGTTCATTTGCAGAGTTGCAGAGTTCATTTAGGAGGCTTTTGCCCAAATCTATATGGAAAATTAGGAGTCTGAACTAAAGCTGTCAATAAAGTGCCAAAGAAAAGACACATTTGGAAGGTGTGAATTTATGAATCATTAGGTGCTGAATCTATGGTTGGTTGGATAAAAGATGAATCAGAGAAGAGTGATCTTGGATGATTTCTATGTTTCTGCATTGCAATGGACAGAAATAATAATAGACATGAGTGGTACAGGATAAGGCACAAGTTTGGAAGGAAAGGTATCAAGTTTGAGTTTAATCTCTCATAATGTGAGGCTTATGTGAGCTACTTGATAATGTCTCTTGGTCACTGACTTATGATACTAAAATTCAGCAAATATCTGAGCTAAAAATATAAATTTATGAATCTATAATGACTGTGGATGACTACTAGGTATATAGTGAAAAATAAAATTCAGAATCTACATTTGGGTATACTGTTTTGAACATTCATTGTTTTTGACCTAAGCAGGATCTGTTTACCCTCCTTTGGGTAATGTCTTTGATATTTGAGGAGCAGGGCAGCATGATTCTTGATCGATTTGGCTGAAGTGGGTGAATACCATGTGTGCCTCTTGGGAGACCCATTATTCAAATATGCTTATTCAGTTTCCTCCTTCCTTTCGTATGGCTGCAGTGGTTCAGCCTGTAAAACAAAATTATGGACATTAGTTGTAGTTTTGGGGGAAATTGCTTTTTGCTTTTACTACAGAGAATAAGTTTTCAGTCTATACTATCTCACAACTCTCTTGCTACAAGTGGGAACACTTAAGTATGGAGACAATACAGGGAAAAAGTCTTGAGAGGCTAAGAGAGAATGAGAAACTAATAGGACATCAAATTCTTGAGTCTAGTGGGACTGGATACAAAATGATTCTTAGACTTTTCATTTAGGAGTGTCAGAGCATTTTATTTATTGTTTAAGCTAATTTGAGTTGATTTATTATTTGACCACATTCAAAATAGTCCCATTAAGGGCAGAGAATATATATATTATCATTTTTGATTATATTAATTACAAAATATCTGTTAATAAATTATTGAATGGCAGTATAAAAGAAAAGAATGATTTGATTCTGAATGTAACTCTTGATGACATTCTTTGAATAGAATTAACGACTTTATAATTTTGAATTTTCCTGTTCTAAATATGGTATATATTTCAATTTATTTAGCTCTTTTTAATTCTTCAATAACATTTTGCACTTTTTCTAAAGAG
Organism: Chinchilla lanigera; assembly: GCF_000276665.1. Taxonomy (NCBI): domain Eukaryota; kingdom Metazoa; phylum Chordata; class Mammalia; order Rodentia; family Chinchillidae; genus Chinchilla; species Chinchilla lanigera. The sequence goes on along the minus strand of NW_004955406.1, from coordinate 35,931,753 downwards.
CTCATGGTTTTTTCTTTTATTAAAATTAAAATGTTTTTGAATAGTATCTCTTTAAATGTATACTCTAATATGATTTTGGCAGGGTCTATAAATTAAATTTGCTGTGTTTTGATTTTATAACCTCAAACATTGTAAAAGCTAAGCAATTACCTTAGCTTTGTGCTTTGATTTTATTACCTCAAATATTGCAAAAGCTAAGCTTTACCAGTGAGCTACATTGCCAGCCCTAAACTCATTAATTTTAATTGATATATTATTTAGGTTTTCTATATAGAAATCATATCATCTGCAAAACTTGTTTTGTTCTTTTCCAATTAGGTATCGTGTTTGTTGTATGTGTTTTTTTCATGGGAGCTGGGCATGTGCCTTTCATCATTTTAACATTTTCTTGCAAGTTTTAGTTTCCTATGATAATTTCCTTTTTTTGCTTTTTGAAAAATTATGATTTAATGTTATACTTTATAAAGTGAGGTTTGTGTTCTTATTTAAACAGTCATAACTTTTCCCTATATTCTGCTGAGATGGTGAATTGCCTTTATCAAGTTTCTAATTTTTATCTTATTTAACCTTTACAAGTACATAGAAGCTTTTAGACTTTCAAATTTTTCTTGAATCCATTTTAGCTATTTTTAAACTGTGAAATATGCAAAAGAAATCTCATGAAGAAGATAGGCAACATAATTCAAAGCTTTGTCTTAATGACAGGCTATAATTAAAAGATATATGATTAAAGGACTTAATGAGGTTTTATAATGAGAATTGGGGTTCTTTTCGTAAAGCATTTAATTTGGAAAAATGGGGATTGCATAGGTTATAGTAACGAAGTGAGAACTAGTAAGAAACAAAAACAAATGCAATTCTGTCAGGGAATATTTGAGTAATTTTTCAATAGTTAGGATGCTTTATCTTCACTTAGAAATAGTAAGCAAGGAGCATATTCAGGTGATTGTTAGTTAATAGCCCCCACCAGCTTCAGCTACTTATTGGATTGACTTAATCAATCACTTGCCTCTTTTTTTTTTTTTTCCTGTTCAACAGTATTTTGAATTGATCTTCATTGGTTCTACAAGAATACTGCTATCCATAGCGATGTAGCCCAGTGCTTGTTGCTGGACTATGCAATTTCCACTGATAATTTAGTATATTTATGTACAAGACTAAGTGTTTTATATAACTCATTTGAAAATTTTAACCTCTTTTATATACACTTGGGATGATTGCTAGTTCAAGGCCAGCCTGGACAACAAAGAGAGATCT